>NC_089146.1:36311945-36611945 GCF_009819655.1 Sylvia atricapilla
GAGAACCTCATTTTCATAGCACAGACTGGGATTTTAGGAATTCAGCTTGGACTCTTCATGACACTCACAAAAATTAAAAAAAGGATTCTACAGAACAAATGAGGACTAGAGAAAAATATCCAGGAACTGGAATTTTGCTGTGAAATATGGATGAAACCACAGCTGATAAATCACCCTGTGACACAACAAAGTGCCCTTAAGAGGAAAGGGAGTGTGTGAAAGCAACCAGAAGCTGCAGTGGGATGATCTCTTCTGACAAGACTCTGCAAATCCTGGAAAGAAACATCCCTGCCTCCTCCAGGAAAATAGGTTAGGTAGTTCAGAATCTCTGTTCTAAGGGAGCAAAAGCCTAAGAGGTCAAAAAGGAAAAATAATCCTTGGTTTAAATGTAGCCTTTATGGAAAGAACTCTATGACATTTGTATCAAAGTTAATTTCTGTGATATTTTGTATCTTTCTATTTAAACTTGAGGCAGGGGGAATCCCTGGTGCTGTGGGATCCACAGGCTCTAGGTGTTTGCTTGGAAAGGGAATTTGTTACACACACAAACTCACCCCAAAACCAGCTTTACAGAACCTGATCCAGGCCAAATCCTGTCACTGCTCATGGGAATAAAAAGATCCCACTTCAGCCTCACACCAAAAGAGGGCTGTGACTTCAGCCTGCATTTGAATTTGTGGATTCAAAAACTGCATCTAAAATATGTAAGTTTGATTTAAAACATTAAAGGAGAACATTTTGATGGTCACTTGTGTTGCCCCAACCCAAGAGCACTGCAGAGACAAGCTTTGGGTTTCATTTCAGTTCATCAGCAGCATTTAAAAGGTTAATTAATTTCACATTCTCTCATGTTTTCAAGCTGTGCTACTCATACAACTGTAAAGTATCTCAGTGGTTTTGGAACAGACTAAAAAGTGCACAATAATGAATAATTTCTAGGGATTTTATTATCTGTCCACAGCAACAGAACTGAAAATTTGTATTAAAACTCCTTTAGAATATGATGAGTTTCACTTAAGTCACGCATTCAAAAGTAAAGATACTTTAAGGCAGTTATTTACCTTTTCTAAAATAAGATAATTTAGGCTGTCATGCAGCACTTTTTCCCAAAGGAAAGTGAAGTTGGCTGGTAAAGAGGACAACCCTGGGAGAGATTAATTTCTTGCCATTTTGGTCCTTTTCTTTTTTTCATTTGGTTATGTAAGGACAGTGCCTGAATGGGGTCTTCTCTTCCTCCAGAGTTTCAAAGGGGGAATGACTTAGACCACAAGGAAAGATGAAAGAGATAATGACAAGGATTCTCTCTGTTGGTGTCACTCCTGATATTATAAACCCCATGGTTCCCATTTTGCATTTAGAAACGCTCCTCTAGGTGTTCTGAATGAGTTCTGCACAAAAACTCCTTTCCCACCACGTTGGGTTTTGTGTTGATTCAATGCTAAGAGTGAGAACAGCAAAGGCACAGCTGAAATCCTCAATTCTTTCTCCAGTGAGAAAAAAAATGAGGCATTGCTGGGTTTTTAACTCTCCTCATTATGCCCTAGCAGGAAAAGTTATATTTGTGCTGCCTCTAGGCAAAGTCCCATCCCACATGAACAAAAGGCTGGAGCTAAGATCACATCCATTTCATCTCCTCCTGCTCCCCACAGATGCTTAAGTCTCTGACACTGTGTCTTCAGTGCTCATATGTCACAGTAAATGATTCATTAAAAATGCAGAGACAGATTGATCTTGGAAGGGAAAAAAAAAAAAAAAAAAAAAAAAAAGAGAAAAAGATCTGGAGTTTGAGGCGAAAGGCAAATAGAAATGAGGAGCCAAAAGGTGAAAAAGGGAAACACCCCCAAAATTCACATGAGAAAGGCATTTAAAAATAAAGAGGAGACAGCAACTGTGCTGACATTTAATGTGTCTGCTTGGGATAAAGCTCATCCTTTTACTAGCAATAAAACAACAGCCTAGCCCAAAAGCCCTCGAAGCATTTTGCATCAAGTACCTCATAAAAATGGTTGGCAATTTCTCCTAAGGTCTGTACAGTATCTATACCAAACTACCTTTTCTCTTTTCTCTTTGCTTTTTCTTTTCTTTTCTTTTATTTTCTTTTCTTTTCTTTTCTTTTCTTTTCTTTTCTTTTCTTTTCCTTTCTTTGCTCTTCTTTTTCTTTCCTTTCTTTTCTTTTCTTTTCTTTTCTTTTCTTTTCTTTTCTTTTCTTTTCTTTTCTTTCCCCAGTGCAGGTAGGGAGAGCTCCCTGATCCCAGGCACCAACACTCCTCCTAATTCCCAGACCCCTGGCCATACTCAAAAGTGGGAGGGAAAAAGGCAGGAATTAGCCCTCCTTGTGATTGCTGTGGAGCTGATAAACAGGTGATCGAGGAGAGTAACCCCAGAAAATGACTGTGTTTGTAATATTGTAACATTTCCTGGATGGCCAGAAGGATTTGCTCTGCCAGAGGAATCCTGCAAGCAAAAACCAACCCCTGCCTGAGGATAATGAGCTCCTTGAGTAAGAGACGCCTCCTTACCGTGACATCCATGCAAATCCTCTTCTCTAGGTGACACATTTATTCTATTTTTATCAAAAAACAATTGGGAAAAATACAAGTATGGACTGTAATTTACATTCTTTCAGAAAAAAAAACCAGCAAAAAAACCCTCACTAACTAAAGCAAATCTCTGCAATGGGAAGTACATATATAAATATATAAATATCTATTCACACACACACCCCAGCAATATTTTTAGCTGTGATTTCCTACTCATGTGGCAACATGACCAGCGCTCTGAAGAAGCTGAGCCAAGTGAAAACACAACCTGCAGAACAGGTCACGTTTAAATATTCTGCTATTGAAGAATATTAAAACCTCCAGATTAAGTAGGAGTGTTGTAACACTTAACATTAATTAACGCTTGTAAATCATCCTGAAATACCTGGATAAAAGATGGCATAAAAGGTGTTGCCACATGTCTTGATGCTTCTAGATGTGCACAAGCCCTGACATCTTATTTTGCGCTTGGGACGTTTCAAACCATAAAAAAAAATTATGGTCACTGGATAAATTTAATGTTGGGAAGTGTTAGGACACGACAGAGAAACACCAAGGGTGTCTGATTAAGAACTCAAGCAGACAACTCAATGTAAAACAACTGAAATAGATCCATTTCTTGGATCCTGCTGGATCACCAGGTCTAGTTACTGATCTGTGAGTTACAGCTTGGCAGTGCTGCTAAGCCTTGTCTTGGCTGTATATTCATATATGTGAAATAGAGATAATTTTCCTCCCAGTTTAGTACCACCAACTATCCATATCCCCCCTGCAAAAAACCCTTAGTCCATGCCACCAAACAGTTTGAAAAGGAATCTGGAATCACTTAATACCTATCTGGAGTTGGTGAACAGCATACCCAGTTTTCAGAGAACTTGGTACTTCTTGCTGCTTGTGCAATTACAGGTCTTTATAGAATACAGATATTAAAGGCTCTTGTGGTGCTTTCCCACATGGATCTCCAGAGCTAAGAGCCGTGTTTTCCTTTTTATCCAGAGACCAGAGATGTATTTCATGGCATCCACTAAAAAAAAAAAGCAACAAACAAAGGTGTAAAAAAGGTGTAAAGAGTGGACCAAACTCATGAAGGAGCAGAGCAAATTAATTCCCTGGACACACAGGCTGGGGATGTACAGCCAGCTGTTCATGGTGGATCTCACCTGGAACAATAAACACACTCCAGGTGCCTTCCAGCACCTCAGGGAGCCTACCAGAAACATGGAGAGAACAGTATAGAGTTCAGGGAGTGGATTCAAAATTAAAAGAGGGCAGGTTTCCATTAGATGGGATATTGGGCAGGAATTGTCCCCTGTGTGGGCAGGCCCTGGCACAGGGTGCTCAGAGAAGCTGTGGCTGCTCCTGGATCCCTGGCAGTGCCCAAGGCCAGGCTGGACAGGGCTTGGAGCAGCCTGGGACGGTGGGAGGTGTGGAAGGACAGGAAGAGATGAGCTTTCAGGGCCCTTCCAACCCAAACCACTCTGTGACTCTGACTCTGCTGCAGCAGCAGTGATGCTCCTGAGCAAGGTGCCCACAGCAGAGACCACCACAGCCGAGCTCTCACCTGGACTACCTGTAGGACATTTTCAGGGACATTTTCAGGCTGAGGCGGGGATGAGGCGGAAGACCAGGCCAACATTTGACCCCAGAGGCAGCGCCCCCAGCCTCACACCATTGTGTACACGTTACACGGTTGTGACCCCTCCCAGCCAGCTCCCACCGCGTGGCTACGGGCAGTGTTTTCCTCCATCACTTGAGCCTGGGAGCGCAGCACAATCCCCCACAAAACCTCGGCGGAGCCCCGCGAAGGTGACTGACCGACGCCGGGGGTCGGGGCGGAGCGGGGCGAGGGCGCCGGAGGGGCCGCGCCCTGAGGGGCGGGAAGGGCGGGCGGGAGCGCGCCCGTGAGGCGGCGCGCGCGGGCCGCGGGAGGCGGGGCCAGCGTAGGGCAGCGCGCTCCGCCCCGCCGCCGATAGGAGGGGCGAGCGGAGGTGGGCGGGGCCACGCGGCAAACCCCGCGTTGTGATTGGCTGGCGCGGCTGTCAATCCGGGGCGGCCGCCGCGGCCGTGGGGAAGGAGGGGGAGGCGGAGAGGAAACAAAAACAATCGCCCGGGCGCCGCCATCTTGGGCCGGTTCTCCACACGCCACACGGGTGAATGGGTAGATATGAGATTACCACGGGGGAGCAGCGGCAGCAGGGCACCGAGGGCTGTTCCGCGCTGCCAGCGACGCTCGGCGGGCTCTAGGCACGGCCGCCGCCGCCCGGAGAGAATCCCCCGGCTCGGCCTTTTCGCCTCGCCAGCCCCTAAGCTGCACTGCTGGAGGGACAAAGTTGGGCTGAGCCGCGCTGCCTCCGCCGCCCGGGAGACCGGAGAGTTGAGCCGGGGTCAGAGTTAGGGGAGAGGGTGACGAGGGGATCGCTTCCCGCTCCGCCGTGTGGGAGGCGCGGGGACAAGGCTCTGCCTCCCCGCCCCTGCCGTCTCCTGCTGCTCGCTCCTAGGAGGAAAAGAAAAAAGAGGAGGAAAAAAAAAAAAAAAAAAAAAAAGAGAGAGAGAGAGAGAGAGAGAAAAGGCAAGAACTGGATTGAGCTCGGAGGGGTGGATTTTGTGGAGTCTCCGCGTGAGCAGCGGCGGGGCGGCGAGGAGATGTGTCGCTGAGGAGCGAGAGGAGCGTGGATCCATCCAGGAGCCGTGAGGAGCGAGAGGAGCCGGGATCCATCCAGCCTCAGCCCGCCGGAGGCACAGCCGCCTCCCTTCCAAAGAAACCCACTTCTCCTGGAAGCGCGGCACTCAGCAAGGATTTGCCACAAAGAATATACCACCCTCCTCCCCCAGCGCCTGGATACTGCATTTTTTTTTTTTTTAATTTTTTTTTTTGGTACCCCCCTCCCCAGCCACTCTTGTGTGTTTAAATACCAAATATAGCCTCTTGCTGGGGGAGGGGATGGAAATCTCCTAGAAGAATTGGAAATCTTGCTGGGATTCGGGAGCGCTGGTGCTGGAGAAGGGCGGCGAAGACGGGGGGGATTCATTGCTGCCTGGCCAAGGACTAGAGATTTATTTGCCACTTCCCGGGAAGCCCGAAGGTTGGTTTGTTCCCAGACTGTTGTTCCCCCCCTTTCCCTCTCCTGGGCTACGCTAAATCCCTCGGCATTTATTAAAGAAAAAACCCACGTGTAGCTGGTGGCTGGTTTTTAAAGGTAGTTTTTTTTTTTTCATCGACAAACTGACAGAAAAAAAAAAAAAAAACCAAGCCAAACTTCCTCTCTTCGCCCTGAGGTTTGGAACTGGAATGGAGCTGCTTTTCTCCCAAACACTACGCGGGGTGTGAAGGGGAGGGTTGGCAGCACGAAAACACCGCCTTGGACTGATCCCGATCCGACCCCCCGACACTCGCACCCACCAGGGATGATCCTTCCCGGCGCCTGATGTGGAAAACACTTGGAGACTCAGAGACTTCGTCGTGCTCAGCAAGCTTAATCGTTTGACTTCTTTTGGTTTGGTTTTAATTTTTTTTATTTTTTTTTAAAGTGGATTCGTAGCATTACTTTTATGAATTGAATTTTGCCACCGTTTGTACAGAAGCCAAATGACACGTGTGTTTTGAAACACGGTTCCAAATATATTTATCCCTCCCTCAACTCGGATTCTCTGTAGAAAGAGCCGCGGGGAGGTCGTCAGTGTCTAAACAAACCTGATTTTTAGTGTTTTATGAACACTGCCTGCTGCAGACATGTTGCTATAAATTGCTTTATAACGGTTCAGCGAGAAGGGAGATTTTTTTTCCACCTTGCAGGACCCAGAAAACTGGATACTTAAACTCACTTAAATGTTTTAACAGCGTTGGAAAATGGGAGCTGCTACTAAGTTGGCGTTCGCTGTTTTTCTTATCTCTTGTTCATCAGGTGAGTGAATGTTCCTGGGTTTATCGCTTCAAACGGAGGGCTTTGGGGTCAGCACTTGGAAAACTTGGGTTGGCTCTGTATGAATGAAAAGAAATCATTCTTTTTTTCAGGTGGCTGATGTTTGTGGATGGCAGCCACTGTAAAGGCAGAAGCTGCTTTCGTGTTTGGTCTTAAAAATATGTAGCGTGAGCACTTGAAACCCTCCCAGCGCTTGGATTTCAGCTCAATTGTGTGGAATAAATGTGGAGAACATAAAGCACCTAGTGTCATAGAAGTCACCCGGCAGCGCGGTTATTTGTGTTGGATGCAGCTTTTAAATAAGAATTACCCAGCTGAACTGCTCTTTCCTTCAGCTGGATCTCTCTTAGCCCAGACTGGTGAATAGCGACCTTCGTTAGTGCTTCATTAATTTAGAATGGGTGCTGCTCTGAAAGGCTGAGCTCGTCCTTTGGCCATAGCGAGGGGTGTGTTCCTGTAGAGATGTACCGACAGAATTGGGGTGAAAAGCCAGGCTTTGCTTTTCCAAAGAATAATTCCTAACCCTCTGTATTTAGCTATTCGTTATGTCACTGCCTAGTAGCGCAGAATTAAAAAAAAAAATCTACTAATTTTCTCTTTAAAACAGCAGCATTTGAGGTTCAAATTCCAGCTCGGAGTCCTGGGAAGCGAGAGGGGTGTGAGGACTTCCCCACGCTCCTCCAGCAGGAAAATTGTTATGGCAGCAACCAGTGGTTGGGTGGCTGTTGGTCCATTTGTGCTTGGAGCTCCATCAGGCTCACAAAAACCCTCTTAGGAGCCGTGTGAGGAGCTAATGCGGGTTCAAAAGCCAGCCTGGCACTCTGTGCCCGCATTTGGAGCGCGTTTTCAGTGCTCTGTGTAGGTTCTTAGCATCCTTGCAGGGTGTGCAAAGCTCCACTTGTTTATCAGGCTGAAAGCTCGCAGACAAGCGTGACCGGGAGAAGGGAAGTAATGGGATCCCTGTAACGATGCCTTTTACATTTCCAGCCTTAGGAGCCGGAGGATTTTGCTGAAGAGGCCGTTTTGCTGTGGTTAGTAAATGGATAAGTCTCGTCTTGTGTCTGTAGTGCTATCGATCCGCGCTGGGTGCGCTAAATGTGCTGTGAAATGGCGAGCGCTGCCAGGGAGAAACCCAAAAACCCTGCCCGTGCTAAGCAGAGAAACGCCTCAGCGGGTTAAGGGCAGCCAGAAGGCTGTCCAGGAGGTTGAATTTTTATTCTTCTTTTGAGCCAAACGTGATTTCTGACGGGTTTTCGCCTTGCAGGGAAGACGTGTGTGTCGTCTCTTCCTGACGCCTGGTTTTCCAGCTCGGCAGCGTTCCTCTTAATTCAGCAATATGTTTTGTGGGGAAACTTTTTTCCTTCCCCTCTCGCTAACAGTTTCTGAAAGACTTGCTGCCATCTGCTCTCCGTGTCTGCCTCTCTTCCACGTCCACCTCCAAGATCCTTTTGCCTAGAGCACAGAATAGTGGTTTTTGTTGACATTACCTATCAGACTTCAGAAAAAGAGGAGCTAAGCAATAAAGAACTGTCTTTTCTTTGGCGTTTCTCGCTCGGGTTGTCCTTGGTAAGGTGAAAAGAATGTTTCCCTTGCCCGTGAAGAATTAATCTTGGCTAAATGAGCAGGAAACTGCCTGCAATCCGGGCTGCTTCTCATGTTAATGACATTGTTTTGGTGGTTATTCCAGTATTACACATTAAGTGTTCCGGTACTTAAGAATTATTATACTATTTTCTACTCACACCAGGACTGCAGACGCTCTAAAATTTTAGGCAAGCCTAAAAATAAATAAATTCAACAGGAAGCTGTTGGGTTCATGATCAGAACTACAAGATTATATAAGATTTTAAGCTTGAAGTACAGGCGTTTTTATGAGTAGTGTTTCTTAACTGACTTATGTCAGTTTAAAACCCTACCTGATGAATTGGTCCTTCATAATCGTCATCACCAGAACTTTCTTTTCCAGTCTTTAGTGTGCAAATTAGTTCTGTATTTCAGAATATTGGCAGTGGTTGAGGAAATCCTCGAGTTCAGGTGTGGAGATGCCTCTCTCTGCTGTGCAGCTCCAGCTCCTCACAGGTTGTTTCAGCGTTGGGGAGTTTGGTTTGCTGTCTATTTGTTCATTTATTTTTAAATACAGCTATTTTGTGCGGGTGTTTACGTGGCCAATTAATACTGGGTTCTTTTAATAGGTGAAAAGGTTGTGGGTTTGGTTTTTTGTTGTTTTTTTTTTTCCCCTGCGTGGTGGGTGTGGAAGTGCTCTTTAGGTTCAAAGCATTTATTTTATTATTTGTAAACTGCTCTATGAAATTCTGTCAATGTACTGCAAAGGGACAGGAATTTCCAGTGAGTTTAATCATCTTTGTTAAGAGAGTGAAAATATTTCCCCCTTCTGACTAAGATATTTGAAAAAGAGCATCTGTGCTGTTATCAGGCTTTAAAATATTTGTAGATGCTTGGATAAAAGTGAATGGGTGTAGGTTTGCACCCATCTGTAGGAACTCCAGAGGCTGAGCTGGAGTTATTAACTAAACAAGAAAACAAAGTGCCCGGGTCAAGGTTCTCCCTGTGCCCTCTGATACACTCCTTGGATAAACCCATGTGCCTGTTTGATTGCAGAAGGAGCAGAAGATCCTGAAGTAATAATAAAACACTTGAGAACAAGCTTCCTGTGCCTCTGCTGTAGGTGAGGCAGGATTGTAGGGGAGCTTCACAAGAAAACTTGTGACTAAACCAGCTTGTTCATCAAAGAAGGCTCTTTTCAGATGTTATCTGCGTGCTCCCCTCCCCCGGGGAAGTGTGGTTGTGTTGTGGTGTTTTTGTCATTGCTGGGCTGCACTTTAGAACATTTCAGGAACAGAGAATGGGCACTTTGATCATTTTCTGAGATTTTCCAAACGTTTGGCCCCGTGCAGCTGAAGCAGTGGGAGATGCTGAAGCAGTGGGTTTTCCCTCACCCCATAATCTGAGTTTGAAATCTCATCGTTCCTTTTGTTACTCGCAAACTCCTCATTTCCCAACCCTTCATCTCTTCAGAGATACCTGCTCTGCCTTTGGCACCTGGGTGGTCCCTCATCAAAGCAGTTCTGCAGTCTCCTACAGGGAACAAGACCTGGATTTTTTTAGAACTCAAGTTAAAAATCGCCTAAGCAAAAGGAACTGGATCAGAAAAGTGTTGGTCCTCTCTATTTCCCCTAATGCCAGATCATTCCCAAGCCTCTCAGAAGGTCTGGAGTAATTTAGCTGAAGGTACAAATATACCTTTGTGGTTGAAGTAGTATTTTCATGCATGGAGGATGTTTTATTCTCTGAGTTTTGATTTATTATTCCCCTGTCTCACAGCAATTATCATCAGAGAAATTATTTTTTAAATTGTATCTTTTTGCCCTCCTAAAAAAAATAATCTATGGAGAACTGTAAAACTGCTTTCCATGGTGTGACTTCAGAAGCTGAATGGTTGAGTGTCCTGGAGGAGTTGAGGGGAGACTTTTTCTTTGATTTTACATATGGAATGTCTTTTTTTTTTTTTTTCCTATCCTTTCATTGTTAACTTAGTAACCCTTGAAAATCCTGCCACAGGTCGGGGAATGTTTGTGAAATTGCTCCTGCTGGCGTGTTCCCTGCGAGCTGTCCATGATTCTGCTTGGACTCTAATCACTTCATTCACTTTATTGTGGGGCAATAAACCACTTCAGGATCAGTACTGCTCTTAAAGTAAAGATACCTTTATTTTATCAGAGAGGACAAGTTTTTTATATTAAATATATTACCAGTGGGCACTCCCAATGGTGCTGTTGGAAGCAGGACTTGTTTCATTAAATAAACCTATTTAATACACTTTTCAAGCATGGACTGAGTTATGGAGAGGTTGACGTTTTAAATTATTACAGCTCCAAAATCTGTTAACTCTTTCTAAGTAATCTGTTAATACTTAACAGCCACAAACCCCTAAATCTTCTGGGCTCTGAAAAGAGCTGTAATTGTGCTAATGCAACATCAGGACATGTGAGCATCGTTCTGCTAGAACTCTGCTTTCCAAACGTTTCCGGAGAGATGCTGCTGTCATGAGCTCATTTGCATCTCTACGCTTCACACACGAGGTTTTGCTGCAGGAAAAGCTTCCATGAGTTTGTTTGCATATGCTGGGTGTAAGTTGAGGGGCAGGTGTTCTGTGTGAGGGAAAAGCTCTTTTCTGCAAGAGGAGAGTTACTGTTTGCAGGAAGAATAGTTTTCAGCTGGGTTTAATGGGGACTATTTGAATGGGGTGGGTTTTTTTTTATTTTTTCCCATTCCCACCTTTCTGGAATTTGGGGACAAAAATCCATTAGGTGATGAGTTGAGCTGGTTAGCAAATAAGGACAAACAAATACTTTTTTTTTTTTTTTTTTTTTTTTTTTTGCTTCTCTGTTTAATAGACATTAAATTTTTTCTCTTATCATTAGTTCTAGGGAAGGGGAAAAACAACATCACCGATGGTTTTCATCCCTATTCATTCTAGCTTTTCTCCCAGCCTTCTCCACTTGTGGCTTTTCCAGGCTGTAAAAAGAGAGAGGTTGACAAGGAATCTGATTGTGGAAGAGGTTTCTTGGTGTAGGAGAGATGCATTTCCACCACTTAATTAACTGAAAGCAGCTTAATGCAAATGCCTGCTTGAGCTGCTTGGTAGCATCCATGAGCTGTTAGCTCTCTGATGTTCCTGAAAATGAAAACTCCCTAAAAAGATCAAGAAAATTGCGGATTTTACAGCCAAGATCTCGTGTGATGAAATCTTAATGTGTTTTTGTTGCCTTGGTGCTTTAAAATTCGGCACATCTTATTTCCTGTTATTTCCATATGGAATTGAAGTGATATTGGATGCCAGTGACTTTATGTGGCATCTCTTGTCTCCTCTCCCTGCACTGTCTGTGTGGTGGAGGAGGTTTTTTTTCTTAGAAACAGTTTGTGACTACGGTGCCAAACAGCAGAGCATCTTTAGGCTTAATCCCACAGAAAATGAATATTTACTGCTGCGTTGTTTACATTGCATATCTCTGTGGCCAGGAATCCCAAATGTACATTAGATACATCAAATCCTTCAGCTGTTGGTGCAAAGAGAGCAGGGAAGGGTTTTTCCATTGCATAATTATCGTCATGGTTTCACAATAATTGAATTCTTGATGAGGAAAGTCAACACTTAGGGTTTTCTTCAGAATTTCCTGGTTAAAGCTGTAACTGGAAGCAAGAAAAACAGACAGTTCACTTACTCACTGGAGACAGAAAGCTTTGGTGATGTGGTTAGAGGTATTAGGAGAACCCTTGGAAAGGAGGGAGGCTTTTGTGGGAGCACTGCTTGTTGGTGGTGTTGGGATGGGATCAGCCCCCGTGGGAGGTGGAGGTGTGAGGTCCTGCTGGTGACAGCACCTCCCCACAGCTGGCTGCACAAATCTGGGCTCTTCCTCAAGTAGTTCAGTGAAAGAGTGTGCCTCTCTTGGCCGTCTCCTGCTCCCCAGTTCTCCCAGATTAATGCATCTCAGCCAAAGGAGGATGAGCTGGATGGGGACCTTCACCTCTGTGATCTTGGAGTTTCCTTTGTGAGCTTCTCCACATGAACTGTGCCAGGATTCCTTCATGGAGCACTCTGTTATGGAGAGAACGAGCAGGGGACACGCTTGTGTTGGTGCCAGCAGAGGTCACCCCAAATCCTGGTGACATCCCAGCGAGGCACCGCAGCAACAGCAGCACTTGTGGGGCTAAAAACTCCCTGTTTTGTTGGCTTTGGAAGGGAAATTGAGTGTTCCCAAGTTTCACACCTTGTGAAAGGCTTGGTAATTTGGTGTTCCTGGGGAAAGTGGGGAATCTGTTTCACTCAGGATGCAGTCAGTGCAAATTTGTCTTTAATTTCAGTGTTATTCTTGAGTTGCTCACTGAGGTGGCTGGTTGGGAACTATTAAACTGCACTGCTTGGCCCTGATGGCATGTTGGGGACTGTTAGTTGGCAAGAGGGCTTGAATTAATTTAAATGGCTACATATCACCTTTGGAGATTCCTTACTTTGTTTCAGAATCATTTCTCTCTTTTTTTTTTTTTTTTTTTTTTTTTTTTTTTTTTTTTTTTTTTTTTTAAGGATTTATATGGATCCATAATTAGGTGGTAATTCGATACAAAATGCTAAAATGACAATGTAATTAAAAGCAAACCCCTATGTACTCTTAACTGTGATGGGCATGTAAGAAATGCCAAGATGCATTTCTCTGCTTTTATAACTCTTTAATTACATGAGGGAAACATTGTCTATAGTTAGTGAATAGATAATGAAGAAGAATGCTATATCTTGGCCAAAAAGAATACTTCTCAAATTCTTATGCTTTTGTGAACTTTGAGATATTCATCTGCCTCGTTAAAACCGAGGGAATTAAGATTGTATTTTGCATTTACAGCAAAATTGTGTGTTGTAATTACAATACAATTTCGGCATTGCTGTCTGATCTGGTTTTGCCTAAATGAGGCTGTTGTCACACTTGGGAAGATTTCCACTTTCTCTAATGATGGCAGCAAACGAGTTAAGTTTTGCTGGTGTAATTCTGAATTAAATCTAATTCTTGGACACTGTAAAAGGTGATACCTGAGAAGTTCCTAAGATGTTTCATCTGAGAGTTCTGTTAGAAAGTATCAGTGTAATTATTTTGAAAATGCTAAGAATCAGAATTGTGTTACTTTTTAAATAGCTTTGACTCTTTGTGTGCCTTCTATCCTTAAATGGGATGCACATAAGGAAAACAATCCATTTTTCTAACAAATTGCAGAGGTTCTTGTGACAGACTGACTTTTAAAGTTGGATGCTACATCCATCCTTTTTAGGAGTGCAGGAGGGAGACAGTGCTCAAAAACAATTTAGGGTATGATTTGTGTATTTTCTGAAAGATACCCAACTTTTTGTGAGGGCAAAACATGCAGGTTTTGTTTGTTTGTGCTTGTTTAGTTTGTATTTTCTTGTTTGTTAATTGTGGTTTTTTTCTGGAAAAGGAAAAATGGAAGCGGGTAAGGCAACTCAGTGAGAGTTTTTAAGGGGTTTTTTGGTGTGAAGAAAAATGTTTTTGAGACAATCAGTGGCTGGTCTCTTTTGCCTGTTTCTGGAGTTGCCAGTGAAATGAGGCTGTGGAGGGAACACAAACCCTGCCCAGCTCCCAGTGCAGCCCTGATAGTGTTGTAGCCCGTGCCAAGTGGTGTCTAATGAGATGACACAAAGCACGGTCTGAGGGCCAGTGCCAGGAGGCAGCACAGGCAGGGCTCAACCAGAATTCCTGCAGCTTCAGCACTTCAGTGTTCCCTCATCTGCCGCCCCAGAGCGCGGAGTGTGTGCCATTAGTGCGCTGTGAAAACATTGGCAGCGTTTCCTGCCTCCCAGCCCAGCCCTGTGTCAAACTGGGAACTGTCCCACTTAGAGAAGAGCCAACCCCACACCCCCATCACCTGCTCGGGGCCCGGGGCAGCGTTCAGGGAGCCCTGGGCTGCATCTCTGCTCAGGCTGGGACCAGGGAGCAGTCCTCTGGCCAGCTGTGATCTCGAGTGTCCATGGATAATTCTTTCCCTCAAATGAGCCATTTCATATCTGAAGGTGATTCCTGTTTGAGATGAGCATTGGCAGTTTGGGTACAGGCTCCGTGCAGCTGATTTCTGTGTTCTGCTGCCTGCCTGGTTTTAATGTCACTATTTAAATGTCACTCCATCATAACGGCTCTGAGCAGAAATGGTCATTTCCTCTTTGAAATGACTTCTCAGCGTGGTGTCCACCAAACCTGCGGGTTGTTTCCAGCAGAGCTGGCACCCATTCTGGCAGTCCTCATTGCACTGGTGCAGAGGGTGCTGTGTCCCATAAAATTCCCACGTGCCCACCCCTGGGGTGTGCCTGGAGTGCCATCCCTGCCCCTGGCACTGCCTGCAGAGCCCTGAGCTTGTTCCCCCACCTCCAGAAAGGTCTGAACCAAGAAGGATCCTGGGGAGGCCCTTGAGGGACCCTGTTGAGCTCCTCATCCCTCTCTGGATTGTTCCCTACAGGAGCAGCTCTGTCCCACCCCAGGCTGCCTCTATCTCCACATCTCTCTGCTTGCTCCCACTGCTGATTTTAGCTGCGTTCCTGCCTTTTGGTGCCTCACCAGCTTGTCATTCCGAGGTGGGTTTTATTTGTAACTGAAGCCTGACCTTTATTTTTTCAGGTTGAGAGCTCTTATCTCACCTCGATAACACTAATCTCCATTCCTTAAATGCTGCCTAAAGATTGGAGTGGTCTTCGTTCTCTCAGCTGGATTTTGAATACTTGGATCTCAATATCAGCGCAGGAGTAGAAATTGGATCTGTTTTTAAAGGCTATTTTTAAATATGACCGATCATTTTATCAAGCCTTCTAGCATGAAAAACTGTTTCCTTCTAGGAATTTCCACATAAACAGGGAAGTGGTTTAATTTTGTTGTCGAGTTACAGTGTTGAGTGTATGAGACAAAATTAAACTTTGCAGTAACTGTTAATTTTAGAAACTTTTGCTAGTGTTTGTCAGTAGAGGGTACAGATAGTTCTCTTTAGCTCACAGCAATTACATGATGGGAGAGTTTTCTTTAAATATTTCTGTGTTTCAGGGTCGAAAAACATTTAGGCTGTGAAAGTTGCAAAATGGCTCACAATTGTTGGAGTTAACTGTACTTTTTATAAAGAATTAGGGTTATTTATTTTTTGTTACTTGTTTATAAAGCTGCTTTAAAAGTAGCAGAGACCACTGGTTAAATATACTCATTTTAACTCTCTGATCTTCAGTTTTGGAAAGGGTCTGTTTTGCAAGTTGTCCCTGGGGATAATTGAACTTTATGAAATTTAACACGAAGCCCATCAAAAAGCTTTTCTGCAGTGGTATTGGAAAATTGCAACAGCTTGGTTACATTTTATTTAAAAACCTTGTATCCTTGGGACAGACCCCAAGGAATTAAGGTTTGTCTGCCCATTTGGGGTGACAGGGATCAGAAGTGAACTCCTGAGGAGTTTCTGTGTGCTGTGCTTGTACTAAAACCGAGCTGTGAAGCTGGGATGAATTTGTGAGGTGATTTCAAACCACAAGAGGGTTTTGCTTCCATTCCTGCCCCAAACTCAGCATTTCTCTCTTCTCTGGGAAACCACCCATGAAAACAGCACCTTCAGGTGAAAGTTTTCTTTTCCTGTTCAGCTGGAAAAGTTTTGAATCACATCCTTTGGAGTCAAAGGCTTCCAGGGATGCCAGGAGAGCACAAATCCCACGTTTTATTCCAGTGGAAATGGAGTGGATCCCTCGTGAAAAATCCAGATGTTCCAGCGTGCAGCGGGACTTTTCCAGTGGTTTCAAAGTATTCTCATGGATGGCAAATCAAGCAAAATTAATTTCCTAGAACCTTGTTTGTAAAACTATTTCTCTGAAATTTAATTATCGCAGAATTTTTCCTCTCGATGTCACAAATACTTTGGTGTTGGAAGCTCTTTCATTCAAAGTGAAGATAGGAGAGAAGAGGTAAATGACAAGTTCCCATTTCTTCATGTGTAAGAGTAAAAAAAAAAATGTGTTGGAATTTGGTTTTGATGAATTTGGGGTATTTAGCTGCTGACAAAGTGTGTTTTGGGGGAGCTTATGTTGCCTATCTGAACTCTTCTCCCCTACAGTCCTCCTTCATTCTGAAACAGATTCAGTAATGCAAAAATTTTAGAAGCAAGCCCAAAACATCCACGATTTTTAATTGTTCCTCCAGCAGTGCAGCCAGCTTCAAAACCTTGTTAATCACCTTCTGCGTGTCCTAAAAGGTTGTTTTAGTTGCAGGGTATGTAAGAAAAACCGATGGGAGAGCAGCAAGACCGAGAGTTCCTCTTTGTGTCTGATCCCTCACCCACATCCCCATTTTGTGCTGAAGTCACTCCTCACCCCGGGCTCAGCCCTCGGGTTTGGGCTGGGCTCATCACATCTGCTAAAGCAGCAGAAATGCCGGGAAAAAAAACAGCCCAGAGGGAGCTCCCTGCACTCGGGATCAAAGGCAGGAGCTGGGGGAAAGATGATGGAGCAAGGAAAGGGCTGGATGGGATAAGGGCTGGCAGGGAGGCTGCATTGTCCCAGGAAGTGAATTATCAAGGGAAATGCCACCTCAGTGCTGGTGAACGGAGCTCTCCTGTGCATCTGTTGGGTGAGAAAGGGGAAATGGCACAATTCATTATCATTTTTAATAACCTCCATCTTCAGAAAGAATTTGCTTCTCTTTTTCAGCATTTTTTCTGAAGATCTCAGTGCAGTCCTGCTTTCACAGGGTTTTGTGTTTTTTTTTCTCTTCCCTTGCTTTTTGAGATATCTTTGTATCACATTTTTCTCTGGGGGCCCTAGACTCAAGATTTCCAGGCAGAACAGCAGAGGGGCCTGGCACAGAGAAGATGTGGCTGCTCCTGAGTTCCTGGAAATTTCCAAGGCCAGGTTGGAGCAAACCTGGGATAGTGGAAGGTGTCCCTGCCCATGGCATTGGCATGGAATGAGATGAGCTTTTAAGTCCCTTCCAACTCAAACTGTTCTGTGATTCTGTCATTCCAAGGAACCGATGATAAAATTCACTCCTATCTCGCAGGTTCTCTGATAACAATGAGGTGGGAACTAGAGAAAAGATTCAGACTGACACAATCACAGAATGGCTGATAACAGTGGTCAGGAAAATCCAGTTACATCCCAGATCTGAGAAAACTGTTTGGAAAGACTATTTGTGGCATCTTAGCAACATCTAATTTATGTGAACTCGAATTTTAGCTGCAGATGTCCTTAGAAATTTATTCTGAGCAGGTGGGCATAAAACTTTGTGCTAAAATCTGACTCAGGAAGAGAACAGCCAGCAATAAACTCTGATAATGCCTGAGTCAAAGCACTTAACACAGCATCAGGGATCCCATTTACAAACAAGGGCTGATCTGGTGAATTTTGCTGATCAGCTGAACAGCCACGGAGCAGATCTAAGAGGTCTCAACCCCAGGAGCATCTTCCAGTTGCCAGGGGAGTGTGTAAGAACCAGGGCACCTGGCAGGAGCTTGTCAGTCCTGAATTGCCAAAAGCCATAAAGCGGGGATATTTTCCAGTCAGCACGGCACACTTCTGGAAAGAAAAGCTCTGGATGAGTTCGTGGTGCTGAGAGTTCAAGTCCTTGGGACAGCAGCTGAACTCCTCCGGCTTTTGTTACTGTGCAGTGTGAAGTCAGCCTCGGGCTGTTGTTGGGCTTTGCTCAGACATCGTGTTACTGTTTATCTTCCCTGAAATTCTACATGAGGACAAGTTCTGTGCTAAAATCCGAGCATGGGCACTGAAATGGAGACAGATTGGTCTCTAGTAGCCGTGTTCTGAAATGCTGCACAGAGCGTGACTGCAAGTCAGATCAGTTCAGAAAACACAGAGGAATCTTACCTGAGCTGTTATCCCAACCACGGTCTCTCCCAGCTCAGCCTCAGTTGTGGGGAAAAGCCAATGTCCCAAGGCCCAGGCTGCTATTTCCACCATCCTCTTTCTGTTAACTGTGATATTCAACTTGCTTTTTACTTCAAGCAGGATTTTTAAGTCCTTCTTTGCACCCTTCTGAGGGACAGTGCAGTGACCTCCCACCACTGGAGAGCAGAGGTCTAAATGTACATTGGTTTCTTTTGTGCCCACCTTCCCCCCAGCGAGGCTGAGCACTCTTGGGATCCTTATGCTGGGAGTGTAATGGAATTTTCTATGGAATTTCCAGTAGATGCCTTTTGCTGGCGAGCACGTATGTGGATTCCTTAAAAAAGTTATTGGTAACTCCTTAAAAAAGTTATTGGTAACCTGAGCAGGTGGCCTCAGTCCTGGGGAGGGGTGACAGGACAGAGGGATGGAGTCTAGAAATGTTTTGGCTGTGGGTAGGCATTGCTGTGTGTGCTCAGGAGTCCTGGATTTCTCCCGTGACTGTACAGGGAAGTGGGATCCCGGAGTTGAGGCCATTACTAACCTCGGGATCTCGGCTTAAGTAAACACGGTAAGAGGAGAAACTAAGGCCGCAGGAATGTGCCATCCACCTGAGCCGTGGGACGTGCTGCTGGCTGCAGCCAGGGTGCAGCGAGGCGTCAGGACTTAGCTTTTCAAGGAAGAGAGCTCAGGAAAACCTGGGATTCCTCCGATGTTAGGAAATCGCTTATTACAGAAAGATAAGACGGGAAATACAAATATGATTGCCTGGCAAGAAATACTGAAAATATATAAAACCTGTGAGTGGGATAGAAATGAAAGCTTGCTTTGAGATGTAGGCACGGCAGGCAGGAAGACAGCGATTAGCTGGTGATGGGTTGGGTGGTAGCAAACAAAGGGGCTGAGGGAGCGACCCCCCAAGGTATCCGGGAAAAGGTAGATAAGAAAAGGAGCCTTTAGAATTTAGAATGCAGAGTGATACGGTGATAGAGCACTTCTCATAGGCTGTGTGCAAAGTCTGCGGTTGGTCAATGTAAAGTAAAATATTCACACAAAAGGAGATGGAATAGATTGTAACAAGGACCGCGCTCACCTCTCTTGCCCTGCTCTCACCTCTTAGCTCTTGCCTCTCTCTCCCTCTCTCCTTGGGGCATCCCTTCAGTCTTGCCCACGACCCTTTCAATAAAACCACATGTTTCTATAAGTGTCTCAGGTTTGCAGAGTTCCCTCTCCCTGCCGTCCGCGGATGCTCCTCCGCTCCCTAACCCCAAACTTGTTCCTGACAGGACAGAATAAACCACTCCTAAGGGCGCTTCGCGGAAAGTTGAGTCATTGTTGCTGTTTGGCCAGTGATTTACTAAATCTCTGTCACGGAGGTAATCATTGTCCTGGGGGGGGAAAAAACCAAATAACAAAAGCCAGCCAACCGAACAACAAAAAAAAAAAAAACGCCAAATGGAAAAATGAACGGACAATTTTTCTTCTCCTTTGCAAAGGCAAATTCTCCTTATTGATTTTACTGATAGAACTGTTTGTGTTCACGTTCAAACACTCATTGACTACCACAGGATAAACACCTGGAGCAGGCAAGACATGAGAATTCTCCCATCAATTTTTTCGTTGCATTTGTGAAGCTTTGACGTTCTGCTGGCCTGCCAGGAGGATTTATTGCTGAGCGAATTCCTCAGCTGTGACAAGAGGAACACCTGTTTCTGTGTGAGCACAAGCACTTCTCCATCAAACACAACATCTGGCAGTAGAAGCCCTTAAACTTGTGTTTATGACTACTCTGGCTAAGAGACTCCAAGTATAACTTTGGAATTTCTCTGGAGAGAATCAGCAATCCCCGTGACACTGATGCTTCCTATCTTAAGGGAAAAAAAAAAAAAAAGCCATAGAAATAGATCATCATTCTGTTCCTTCATACCTGAAAAGTCTTTGTTTTGCTACTCATGGAATGTGTTCTTTGGGATGTTGATATTTCTTCATCCCCAATAGCTAAGAATAAAGGTTCCATATGAGCACATATATAACTTAACTAAATATAAACAACTTGAAATCTGCTGAGTTATTTTCTGTCCTAAAAATTCCCGGCATCAAACTTGAAGGATTTCCTTTTGAGCATCATGTTCGTTTAAAGCAGGTTGAGAATTAGAAGTGAATAACCCAGATACTGCCAAATACCTGTAATTTCTCCATCCTAATCCATGCCAACATCCTACCTTTGTGTGATAACCACAGAAATGCATCTCAGGATGCTTTGGGGGCTGGGTACCTGGCTAACTTGTCTTTTCTTCCTGCTCAGCCTGCTGCCCCAGCTGCTGCACATCAAATCCAGCCCAATGATTGATGAAGGTACTTTCAACACAGAAAGTACAGCTACTAATGAGGGGTAATTAAACTGGAGAACTCCGTGTTTCAGAACATGGGGAAATAAAAAATGATCTCGCAGATGGACAAATTCAGGGAGGAATAGTTTGTTCAGAGGTGATTAAACTTGGGTCTGCGTGAAACTTCCAGATCAAGTAATTCCCGATTGCCGAACGCTGCTGCCAAAAGCCTTTAGTTCACCCTACACTTCATATTGTCTGATGCTTTCGAAATTCTCCTCAAAAGGAGAATTCAGATTAAAATGCGGCCAACTTTCTGTTTGTGCTTTACGACACTTGGTGTGTTTGGACACATTTGTTTCCTCACCTCCCCCAAACTGGACACCAGTTGTAGCCTCAGAGTTTGCACTGAGGAACTTTCCAGAGATAAGGTTAAAGCAGTGGCCCTTGCCCTGGAGGTTCCCTGGTCCCTGTGACTCTGGATTTCTCTGGAAGGGAGCAATCCTTGCCCTCCCTAGGCCGGGTTTTCCTCGGGCTGGACCCGGTGTGGCAGAAGGGAGGGGGTGGAACGAGCCCTTTGTGAGCCCGTGCAAAGTTCACTCGGCTCCAGTCACCGTCTGTTTTTGTAGAGTTAAATTGTAGCTGTGCTTGTGATTCCCTGGCCCTTCCCTTGGCGTGTCCTCAGGGAGGCTCCATGAAGGGCAGGGGGTGAGCAGTGCAGTGTGTGTGGGGTTAGGGAGTGAACCTGTCCCTCCGAGTTTGTGTGATGGATCCCAGGCTGGGCTCACGTCTGAATTCTCTTCACACTCAGCCAGCCTGAAACATCCCCTGTCAGCAGATCCAGGCCAGCGTGCTGCTGGCCCTCAGCTGCCTCCTCTGGGTGGCTTTAGGCACAGTGAGGCATTGCAGTGATGGGGGCTAATCCAAACTGTGTCCTGGGCTCTTCTCAGCGGCTTTGATGTCTTGAATCCTCTGCTCCTGCTGCTTCTTTATCAGCTGTGCTGTTTGAGCAAAACAGATCCAAATTAGTTTGTGTGATTCATGCTCCTGTACTCAAGGACGGATTTTTTTTTATTTCCCCTGGTATTAAGACTCATGCATTGATAACATGGAAGTTAAAATTCTGTATTTCTATTTCCCACACCCTGGCCTGAAAAGTTGCTTCATTTTTTTTTTTACTGTGTACTGGTAAAATAACTCCTTGGAAAGCTGCTTTCTCAAGCCTTGCTTAACACCAGGCTGTTCTGATTTTCCAAAATGCTGTGAAATCGAAAATTCATGATATTTAGTAAGTGTTTTTAGCCCATGGTAGATTCCATGCAGAGATCCTTCTTTGCCTCTTACTCACCTGCCTCCACGTGCAGTGGGTGGAATGCTATTTCTAGGGAATCCTGAATATTGTGAGCAGCCACTTCTGGGGAATTCATGCTTATCAGAGAATGGCATTAATAGACAGAATTGTAGCTTAAATGTCTTCCTTGTAATCTTTCATGCAGCATAGCTTAAAAATTGTCATTTTCCTCTCTCACTGATGTTCTGGTAATTTCCTGGGAGTGTTTTTGGAGACTGTGTTAGCAGATCACCTGTCTGGCAAATAAACTAATGTAATCTATCCACAGTCGTCTTTGTCCTCTTATCTTTGAGAGGCAGGAGAGATTCACCCCATTGCCTCTGGGCACGGGCAGGGCCTGTGGAAAACGTGTTTGGGGAACCCTCTTGAGCCTTTTATTGCCGTGGAACTTGGAGTTTTAATCATCAAATTTCGGGCTGTTGCTTTGTCAGTGTCAAGAGGCTTTTAAATGGAGTAACAGCCTTCATGTTCCGCCTTTCAATGTGTTCTTGAATAAGAACAGGAAGGTCAAAATCGTATCCTAAAGTGCCTTCCCAGATTTCAGGTCACTAGATAACATTTTTCTTAATTGTTATCTAAATTTAGAAGACAAATTATCTTGTATAGTAGCAAGTGCAGTGCCTTTGCCCTAAAGCTTTTGTTTGTGGTGTTGTTTTCTTGTGTCATGCCCACAGGATTCCCTGATTCATCCCTGGACTTGGGAATTTCTGCTTTCCACTGGGAGTTCAGTGAGAACTGTCAGAACCTGCCTTGCCTCTAAATAGCCACAGTATTATTTCTCCTGGGCCACGTGGTTCATTGCATGAGATGAGATAATAAAAATTGAAGTTCATGTGGCTGGAGGTAGGATTGAAACTAGATTTTATTTGCTGTTTTAAAAGCAGCTGTCTAGTTCTAGTTATTCTATCCAATTTACCTCATTAAAATCTCAGGGTTTTGAAGATAAAAAGCCAAGCTCTGAGAAAGCCTCTGCATTATCCTACAGCACTTGAAATTTCCTGCTCTACCTAAATACTTGTCATTTGTTTGAACTTAAAGAATCGTGGTGGAATTGATCAGATAAGCAAATTGAAAATCGACCAGAAAACAGATTGCCTTGGTGTGGCTCTATGAGGTGCCCAGTTAAATAACAAAATAACACCAAGAAATGAGCTGAAATCATAGTACATGAGGGTATTTCTCCAAGCATTCCAATTTCCACAGGTGTAGGAGTCTCAGAAGGTGTGCAGAGTCTCCCTTTGTTAAACTGCTTTTTGTGGGAGGTTAAAGTTACATCAAAAAAAAATTAAAAAAAAAAAAATGTTGTCAGTAGGCCTAAAGATAGGAAATCCTTTAAATAGCTCAGGCAGATGAACTCCAGCACTCCAGGAATGCTGCAGTGCTTCAGGAGGATGCTGCTGCTCTGTGCAGGAGGAATAAACCAAGTGCTTTTCCAGAGAAATCCAGTGAAATTTCCCCTGTTCAGTGTGGGATGAGTT
This sequence comes from Sylvia atricapilla, assembly GCF_009819655.1. Taxonomy (NCBI): domain Eukaryota; kingdom Metazoa; phylum Chordata; class Aves; order Passeriformes; family Sylviidae; genus Sylvia; species Sylvia atricapilla. Next base: position 36,334,999 of record NC_089146.1, read on the forward strand.
ACTGGGGCTTTGCTGCTGGGAAACCTCTGTTCTGCAGCTGAGAGTTGGAACAGCAAAATCGACAGATTGGGGAAGATTTGGGGGGGAAAAAAACCCAAAAAAAGGCATTCAGGAATCGTCTTTTTGTCTATAAATTTATGGAGAGACTGAGGAGTCTCAGTGCATGTGGAGCCAGGAGCAGCAGGATGGCCAGCAGTGAGGGGATCTCCAATGAAAGGTATCAGTAAAAATCCTAAAAATCCCTATTTTCAGTGACTCCTGCTGCAGGGGAGGCTGCACTCACTCTGTTCTCAGCTGAGGAATTTAACACTGAGATTTTTGACTAAGACTCATAAATTTTGGATTTGCTGCTGCTTTTCAGCAGCTCTCCTGTGGATGTGGGGCTGCTGGAGAAGCTGAGTTTTAGTGCAGAAATTCCAGTTTTGTTCTTTGCCTCTGTGGGTTTATAACGTTGTAAATTTTCACAGCTGTTGCTTCAGGGTTGTAAGATGATGGATTTTTTTTTTATTTTTATTTTTTTTTTGTGGGTTTGTCTCTGCCCGGCTCTTGTTGAAGGGTAGATTGTATGAAAACCTTGGCAGAAGGGAAAACTTTTAATGCAAGCCACTTTTAATAAAATAAATGAAATGATTGCTAGTGAGTAGGCAAAATCATAAGGGAGAATGGACCAGAATATGAGCAAAATAAACCAAGGTAAACAAGGAATAAATTGCTTTTGTATCAAAAGATAGGTATTATCACATAAATACTCTGTATGTAGATATGCACCATCTCTCCAATTTTTAATTCCCCTCTAAAATTTAGGAGCCAGATAAAATTTTTTTGTAAGAAAGAAAATTGAAAAGAAGCTGATTGTTTATATCCTCAAGTCATTTCCCAAAGCTAAAGAAAACTATACAGAAAATCTTTCACTTTATTGCTGCCTGTTGAGTTATGGCCTGAAATGCAGAGGAGCAAATCAGAATTTAATTCAATATTTTGAGAATTCCTACTCCATACCAGAGGTGTAAAATAATCGTTGCTGTTCACCAGGCTTCCTTACCAATAATACTTTATTCCTTTCTTTGTCCAGGCAGCTCTGCGAGTGTATTTCAAATTACATCAGCTTATTTCAAAGTGAACAGGAACAGCTTTGTAATCAGTGATAAATATCTAATTTAAAGATAATTAAAAATGCTTGTCACACAGAAGCATATGACTTTTAAGTAAAAGTTGTTTCTGCTTGCTTGGGAGGTGATAAGATTGTGGACTAAATGTGATTAATGTTCTTTGCAGATGTTGCTTTATATGCTTAGGCTTTCAAAGTAAAGCAGTCTAGACTGTCTGTCTGCATTCTCCTGCAGCTTTGATCTTGATTAAAACTGGTTGTATTGCATTTATCATCTTCCTTTCTCCAATGCCAGAAAGTCTCTTCACTGTATCTGGATTTGTTTGTAGAGAAAGAGACTCAGTATCGTCTCTAAATGCTGAAAGAATTATGTTCAGCAAGTGGCAGAAAGTGGCTATTTTGTATCTTGAAAGACTTTTTAAAGAGTCTTTTGGCTCATTTCAGGTGCAGCAAATGTTGATTCCGAATGTGAAGCTCGCAGGGAGTGAAGCAGGTGAGGCCTGAGTGGGTTTTTCCCCTGCTCTTGGCTGCAGATCTGAGGGAAGGTGGAGGATGCTTTGATCCTGGGCTGCTCTCAGCTGGATTTGTGGCAGCTCTGATACTGGGGAGCTGCTCATCTCCATTGATTCTGCTCCAGCCAGATTTTTCTCCCTGATTTTCCACCCTCCCGACTCCGGGGGATGGAGCTGGATTGCTCCAGGCTCTGGAAAAGGGTCAAACGCAGGAAAGTACCCAAATAAAGCACGTCTTATCAAGGTGCAATTTCCAATTCTGTGTGGCAGCAGAGGAGCTGAAGGATGTGAGTTTCTCAAATCTCTGTTTGGCTGTTAAATCTGAGCTGCTGAGGGAGGTGAGCAGCTCCTCCTTTGTGTGCACCAAGTACAACTGAAAGTGACTTCTCCAAGACCTGAAATATTCAGATTTGCTGTTTATTGCTTTATTTATTCCTTGAGATTGTTTAGGGACAATTGGACAACTTGATTTATTTTATGGGGAAGTTTGAAATGAAGGTAAACCTTGTAATAATACTAGAACAATTTGCTGGTCAGTTAGTAAAACGTTTTGGGTGGTTCTATTAAATATTTAAGTTGGATGGGGTTTGTTTTTTCTTTCAATTTTTGTTGGTGCCTCCACTGAGTGCTTTATTCCAGTCTGCTGGTTACAGTTTAGAAAATATTTGTAGCTTGTAGACCACAGTGGTGTCTTAAATCCAAGTTTGGGAACAGGGCTCCATGAGCTCATCCAATACACAAAAGGATGGAGAAGTAACCAGACAATAAGTTAAATAATATTTAGCTGTCAAAACCCACTTGGAAATCCATTACAGGAGGCAGTGAGTTGTGCATTGCTCTGTATTTGGTCATTACTTAATTTTTTTTTCCCCCTGATCTTTATGAAATGCTAAAACAGATCTGGCTTTGTTGTGACTTGGCAAAATGTGTGGATTTGTAAAATTTATTTCTCTTTAGTTCTGTAGCAAAAAATAAGATTTTTATGTTACAACACGGTTATCACTCTGGAGATCTTGAATCTTGCCTGAATATTGATGCTGCATCGGGGAGGAAAATGAATTAAAAGGAAATATTTTAATTCAAGTCTCAGCCAGCAGATCTGGATTGTCCCTGTTTCAAAAGCATCACCCAGCAGAGAAGTGAGGGACTGGTTGAACTGGAGCTGCTGTTCTAAATCCAGATCCTGGTGTGGTTGGGGTCTGTGCAGAGCTCCTGAGAGTCAGCTCTTCCCAGGGCTCCTGGAAATTATCTTAATATTCCAAATCAGCACATTGGAAAGCTTATCTGCAGTTGTGGTACGAGGGGTTTGTAACAAACGGGGTTTTCAGGCTTTCTTGCCAAATGAAACTAAACTGGCTCAGTTGAGCACTTGAAGGCAGTTTTTTCATTGATGTGCAAGAGACAAACTGAAATAGTTTGGGGTTATTGTGCTGTGGCAGCTGTGGGCTGTAGAACCAGGAGGTGTTTTACCAAAATTCAAATATCCAGTGGCACTTTTTCCTGTGATTTGGGAGACTTTTCTTAACAAACAGTGATGCTCCTGTTGACTTGGCATTCCCCTAAGCTAGTGTGAAAGGAGATTTAATTTGATCTATTAATTTTTAAATGTTTAGGTGCTTAAAAACCTGTCTTAATTTTTTAATGCCTAGAGATAATTCCAGCAATAACCTTTAGTTATCTAGCAGGTATTTTTGTGCTGTTAAATGAGATGGTGCAGACTGACATCACATTTGTTGTTATTCATACAGAATCAGAAATAAGAATATTTTGGGTTTGGTTTTTTTTCCTAGTTGAACTTTTTCCTGAATTTCTTGATGTTCGTAGGTTATGTATGTATATATTTATATATATATATATATATAAAAATATATTTCTCATATATTTAAATCCTCCAAATTTTTATTTGGGAGATCATTTACAGGATGCTAGAATTGAACTGCAGTTCTTTCTAATAAGGTGTTTTCCTAAGAAAAACACCAAACAGGGAAACATAAACTATTTGTAGGTGCTTGTAGGCAAGTAAGAGGAATAAAACCCACTGTCCTGAATTACTTTTATATTGATTTGATTCTCACGTTAGATCAGAGCTGATTTATTCATAGGAGCAGTTACAGAAGTGGTTGCATTTAATGTTTTAATGACAATAAATGTGCTAGGTGGCCAGTATTTAGCATATTTTTCAAGTCCCTTCTACAGAGTTATGCTCTGAAAAGAGTTTTAAAATTGTGCTTTTAAATTGCTCCCCTTTCCAGTCAGTTGTTCTTAAAAGTTCTGACAAGAAATACAAAAAGAACTGAGTTTTAGTATGTATTATGCTGACTTTAATAACCTCCTTTTGATCTTGAAATGTTTCTTTTTTGGATTTGTTCTTTTGGGTGTCGATTTTGCTTGCCTGGATACAATTAGTAATAACATTTTTAAAAAGAGGACAAGTGGATACCAAAATCAGCTTCATGGCAATCCACGAAGGTGAGAAAAATTGAACAGAAAAATCAGTTTTTATTGAGGTGCATGAGGAAGCTGCTTTGTTGTTCCATTGCTGATTTCTTCTTCTGAGTCTAAATAAATGATTTTTTTTTAAATAGTTTACCAGTCACTTATATCAAAATTTGTTCTCTGTGAAAACAGCCCTCATAGTGATTTTTAGTGAGATCTGTCAGCTCTCACTCCCTTGGAGTGCCTTTGGAGCATGGAAAGGTAATGATGAAGCTTCAAAATTACAAGTATTTCAATTCTGAATGAAAACATTTACTTAATGATGCCTCCATAAGGTAGCTGGACTCTGGATTCTCCTGATTCTTAGAAAACAAATGCAGAATAAGAAACTTGAGACAAAAAAAAAAAAAAAAAAAAAAAAAAAAAAAGTCTTTATCCTCTTTTCTTGCCTCCCTGCCAGGTGCCAGGATCTGCTCCTTGAGGCTGGCAGGGCTGAGCTGCAGCTGGACCCTGGTGTTGTCTTTGGAGCTGGCAGAGCTCCTTTGGAGGGGATGTGCTGGCCATGGCATGGCTCTGTCTGTAAACACGGTTGTTTCCAGCTCCAGAAATGGGATTTTTCACTTAATCTTCAGATTACAGTCTGGCACGGGGAGCAAAATGAGGCAGCCTGAGAGGGGACAAAGAGAAAATCCATTTCGAGTGACAGCCACTTTAGCTGGAGGTAAAGAGGCAGTTCTGTTGGGTTCTTCAATATAATCAACGCTGATTTCAGAGCGTGAAGCCGCAAATTTTAAAACTCTTTCAGTGTAGACAAGGTTTGGGATTTGATCTCAACAGGACTGGACAGTAGAAATGGAATTGCACAGATGCAGCCAAGTTGGAGGTTATGTAGATGTTTTGCTTTAGGAGGAGAGTTCAGCAGTCACAAACATATTAGCATTTTTATGCTGATAGGTATTTACTCAGATGTGTCATGCTGCAGCCTGACATTTATTTAAGTTTAGTGGCTGAAGGAAGGAATTACTTCCACTCATTTGTGCCAGTTCAGCTGTTTGAGGCTGCACAGCTCAGTGGGATTTTTGATTGTGCTACAGCTCCAAAATGCTTTTGCAAACTGGGCTCTTGCATCAGAGCAGGCACCACGAGCTGCCAGTGTCATCCTTTAGATCCCAAGATGCTTCTGCAGGAGTATTTCCTAGCAAACAAACCCAATCTCCATCCCAGAGAAATCCTTGGGAATGGCTGAAGTCCTGACTGGAGTTCTGGCCGAATGTGTGAGCAGGATGAACTTGGGGAGTCCTGTTGGGGTGAGGTGGGGAAATGAAACTGAAAATACAAAACTCTGGGATCATGGACTCGGTGGAATCAAGACTGAAGCTCTCCATAAATTAGGAGGAGAGTTGAAAGAGGGAGAGGTGAGGAAGGTTTCCAGCTCGGTGGAATAGGAATGTTTAAAGGTTTGAATTTTTCAGCTCTGGGTTCTGCCTTTTCCCCCTCCACATTATCCTGTTTGCCTGCAGCTCCCAGGTAATCCCTGTGTGTGTTTACACAAATGTGGGACCTGTCTCTCCTCCTTTTAGCTGCCATCTGGACAAGGGCAGCTGGAGCTTGTCTGGATGTGCACTGACCATCCAGCTCCTGCCCAGGAGCTCAGCACTTGGCAATTTGCTAGGAATTTGAAGGAAAAAGATACAGCTGATGCTTTAAAAAATTAAAAAAAAAAAAAATCCCAAACAAAACAACAAAACTGGTTGTAAGTATGTTTAGACTGGGGTTTTGGTTGTAACCACAGCAAAAAATAGAGAAGTAGAGCGATGGCTAAAGAATTGGAATGTAAATAAGAAGCTTGATCAGCACATGGAGGAGAACTGGGTGGTGTTTTTGCTTGCAATAGCACCGAGTGGGACACGACACCCACAGAGAGATTTGCTGGAGAGCTGAGTTGAAGGCAGAATCACACTGGTCCTGTTGTCTTTTAAATAGTTACATAAGGTCCTGTAAGACAGAAAAAGAAGTGGGGGTTGGATATATCATGTGGAGGAAACATCAAATGTGGAGCTGGATGCTTGCCTCTTAGATGTCTTGACTGTGTTTTTGTTTGACTTGGTGTGTGGTTCTGTTTGCTTTGCAGTCAAACTGTTACATTTGCATTGTGCTTGACTGATTTGGGAGGCAAAAGGTAGAATAATTTCTTGTAATTAGCCTGAATTAACTTTTCTGTGCGTGTTTTTGAGGGGTCAGGAGGGAGCCTGTGAAGAGGAGACTCGTTATTTGTCTTTATAAATGCAGGTGAAATATTGACACTGATTGTATTGAACAGCATCCTGGGAGATGTGTGGAACAAACAGTACAGGAGGAGGGTTGGAGAAAATGTCATTTCCTCGTCTTCTCTCAGAGCCTAACCAGAGAAGAAAATCTGAAGACAGCTAAAATTGACAGCTAAAATGAAGCTTTCCCAATGCTTTTTAATGAAGTGATTAATCTGTTCAAATTTCCCATCTCCATTAGGCTGCAGGAATTTCAACCCTCCATTGAAAAAATTCTAGATGTTTCCTAGCTCACAATTGGGGAAGTTCTCAAAAAGTTTGGTAGCTCAGAGAAGAACCTCCACAAACCCCAACCCCAAAAAAGGATCATTTTGATCCCAAATCCACTGGGGTTGACAGCTGGGTGTTCCTGAGAGGAGCTGGTTTGGGATTCTCAGATCAGAGGAGCAGCTCTGACAGGTATCTGAGATCATCCCTGGGAAACTCCCTGGCAGGTCCCAAAATAGAAACGCTGCTGGTTGCCACCACCAGCATGAGACTCATCCCTGAGAACGATTCATAATTCCTGATCCAGCCTGTGTGTCCTTAGGTGGTTTATTTAGGTGCTTAATTGGTGCCCTGAATGCTGAAGGGCCTCTGTTTTAGTTTAATAACAGCATTCCAAGGCTCCATGTGGAAATGGTGTCACTCCCATGTGCAGTGGCAGAGAATCCCTGGCTCCTTCCTGGGCAGCTGCTTCCCTCAGCTTCATCCAGAGGCAGGAGGAGGTGAGGTGATCCCTCCTGGAAAATCAGGGGGCAGCAGAACCCCAGTTTGCAAGTTTTATTGTCCAAAAATTAATTGAGGTTGCTCTTTATTATTGTTATTGTTTGTGTTAGGGGTTTTGCACTGGGGAGAGGAGGATAATCCAAATTGGGAGCTGGGTATTTCTAGCATTAGTGCCTGTTTGGCCTTATTCTATTTTTCCCAATATCTGAATCTTGTGGAATTTAAACTTTGTTCAGGTTTGAGCCCTTTGTTACCCATATTGGATATTTTAACCGTGCCACGAGAGGGACATTTGACCAGCAGTGACAAAAAGCCTGAAGATGAGTGCAGCCCCAAGGCTGTGCCTCAAACCAAACAATTTCTGGGATCTTTTGAGCTTTTTTTCCCCTTTAGAGAACTCATCAGGCAGTGGCTGAGAGGTGTTTGTGCTGTGTGCTGCTCACACCTCGCAGTGACAGCACTGGCATGTTTGAACTTGAAAACATCAGCCTGTGTTTTACTGTGTTCCCTTGAAGTCAGGGAGTGTGAAAAATAACACTTAACTCCAAGTCTCTGGAGATTCCCAAAGGATGACAATCTTTATCTCTGGGGTAACCAGCTCTTAGTGGCTCTTGAATTTCTACCTAAAGAACCGAGATGGCCACTGAGCCTTTTTCTCCACTTTCTGCCACGTGCTTTGCTTTGAAAGGATTCTGGAAAACTTGGGCACCAGAGATCTGGGGGTTTTCCCACTTCCTGAAAAATCTTAAATAAGAGATTTGGAAGTACAAGGCAGAAAATGGAAGTTCTCTACAAAACCCCGTTACAGCATTATTAATTTCTGCTATCAAATGGCACAAACTGCTGGGAAGGACTGAGGGAACACATTGGAAAAATAATTCCAGCTTTTTTTTTTTCCTTCAGCAAGAGGACCATGCAAATAAAACCAAGATTATGTCTATGTATGTCAAATTGCATCATCAAGTGGTTAGAGCAGCTGATTTATTTTCCATACTGTAAGTCCAGAAGACTCAGAGTAAAAAAAAAAAAAGTTGTTTTTTTTATTTTTTTTCCTGTCCACCAAGCAACCCAGGGGCTGCAAGGGGTTTTTTAACAGTACAGATATTATTCCTCTCACCTGCCCCCTCTTCACTCTCAGTTCTGTTCCCTGTTTTTAGGTGACATCATCCTCCATAGTTTCCACTCTACTGTAGTGCCTTTGGGTTGATCATCCTTCAGTTTTCCAGCACTGGATTCTTATCTCCTTCTTTTTCAGAAGTGTTATCTCAGCTACAGAATTTCATACTTCCATGGCAGGCTCATCCCTACAAATTTTCCATTTTGAAAAGGTGTGAACTGCAAAAAAAAAAAAAAAGAAAAATTGAAATATTTTCCAAGTATATGATGAGCCATCTTAGCAAATACAGATTTCCTGTTGTTCCCCCCACTATAATCCTGGAGAAAAATTGCAGCTCTTACTGTACAAAACTACACCAAAGCTTACCAAGTTTTACTCCTGTTCGAGTTGCAAACTCATTTCTTTTTAAAGACTGGTTTAGAAAAAGAAAGCAGCTTTCTGGACCATCAGGTTTATCCCTAAATTTGGAATATTCACAGGGCAGGGTGGCAGCAGTGCAGGTGATTTGTTACTTCACTGCCTTGTTTTTTTTGTTGTTGTTTTTTTTTTTTTTTTTTTCTTTTTTTGCAGTTCTTGCCTTGCCTGAGTTAATTGCTGCTGTGTTTGGATTTAATGAATGTACTTTGGCTCAGCTCATCTGAAGTACAGTCCTTGTTTGACCTGGGAGCGTTGAGAACAGTGATAATAGGACTAATATTAGTCTAAAAATCAACAAAATAAGTTTGGGGACATCGTGGCATGGAAAAGGAGGACAGGATCCTTTCTCTTGGAACTCAGTCTGCTTTATTAGGTTGGAAATAACTTCTTTCTTCTTCCTTTGAGAAACATTCCCCTGGGTGTTATCAGAAAAAAATAGAGAATGATAAAATCCTGCTTCCTGCTTGCGGGAACATCAAAGTTGGGCTTTTTTAGTCTATATTTGTAGTCTGTTCTTAGATATATTTGTAGGGCTAGAAAGTGTTTGAGATCACTGTGGAAACAAATAGAATAACACATATGGGCAAGTACTTGAGAAAGGTACCTGTGCAGCAACTGAAGGGTTTTTTCCCAAGGTGTTATTTCTATTTATGCTGCATTTTCTGTTCTTTTCTGCTCCCTTAGAACAGCGTGTTACAATTCTGGTATTTTGGTGAATGGGCCATTCTGTCTATAAGTTACTCAGCCCCTGTGGTGCTTCTTTTCTCTGCTGCTTTATTCTAATAAACTGCTCCATTCCTTGTATTTCAGTATTTAAAGAGTTCAAATTCATCTCAAATATAACACAATGTAAGTCACCTTTCTGTTACAGGCAAAGGTATCTGCCAGACTGAACCTCACCCTTTAGTTCTTTTATATATTGTAAGTTTTCTAGGGAATAGCAAAAAAAAAAAAAAAAAGTTAAAAAAAGTGTCCTTGGCACCATCAAACTAATCTTTGTAGGCTTTTCATCAATTTTCATGACTTCAGCTTGCAAATGTTGTTACATTTCATGAAGCAGTGAGAGATCACAGATTTCAGTTCCCTTTGCCCTTTGTGTCTTTACATGGTGTCACCAACTAATCACGCAGCAAAAGCAGGATTTGGGAATGAGGGTAGGACGTGGGAAGTGTTGAAGCCTTCCCTGGGAAAGGAGGGAGATGATCATTATCACATCTCAGATCAAGTATCAGGAAACCATTCCTGCATTCCAGACCCATGGGCTTGTGCTGCTCAGTTGTAGCTTTGGTGGATCAAGTTGGATGATGAACTCCCAGGAGTTTCTAACCCTTTTTTTTGTGTGTGGTGATCCCTGTAAGAGACAATTCCTGTTCCATCCAGCACCTTTTCCCAGTGATCCCTTCCTGCATTTGGCCATGTTAGTCCTTAGGAGCTGTGCACTGTTTGCCCCTTTTTAATTAAAAATCTGGTAGATTTTTTTTCAGTCTTTCAGATGGAAGAATGGCAGGCAGTGCTTCCAGCTCCTCCTGAGGTGAGGTTTTGCAGGCTGCACTCTCTGATGGAATTGCTCCAGTTCTGCTGTTTCCTGTATTAACTGTGGTTCAGAAGTTCAAACGTTGCTTTTGTTCCCTCAGTGCAGCTGAGGATGGACACGAGTGTGAGGGACAGAGCAGCACTGGAATGGGAATACACAGATATCCAGTGGGATCTGGCTAAATGTGCCCAAACTAAACTCTACTCTGTGCTCAATGCCCTTTCCTTTCCCAGTGTGTTTCCCCCCCAGGCTTTCAGACCTCGTGTTCTATCCATAGGACACTGCTGGAGTTTGGCTCATGGCTCCTTTCAGCAGCACCATTTTGTTTGTGGAGATTCAGGGGTTGGTTTCTGAGGACCTGGCAATTCCATGTGCCCTCACAATGGGTACAGGAGCTCCATCAGAGACCTGCTCTAATCAATTCTCTTTACTGTAAATGCCAGCTGCCCTTGTCCCCTGGGAGCTCCATCCCTGTGCAGGGGGTGGCAGAGCTGGTTGGAAGCAGATGGGCTCAGGGCTGCCTTCTTGGTGTGCTTCCCCTTCTCCTCCTGCCTTTCTTCCACCACGTTCCTGCTTGGAAGGATTAATCCAGGACTGTCCTGCTCTGTCCAAGCCTGGGTTAGTCTGGCCAGACCTATTGGAGGTTCCTGTCCAGGTGAGAATCCCCAGCCAGCTCCAAGGTCATTAAACCAACGGTGACTGCTGCCGGTCCCTGATTGGAGCAATAATGCATCAAAAAATAGTTGGATAAGGAAACTTGACTATAAAGGAGACAGGAACAAGGAGAAGATTTATGCAAAGTTAGTTTTACTGCTGAATTTTATAAATTCAGCTTGTCTGTGGTCCTTCAAAGCTGGGCTTGGCAGCGGGAGAAAAGCAATGGCACGTGTGAGAGAAATCCAGGACTTCTGCTTTATTGCACTGACACAACCAAATTGTTCAATCTGTTCCCTCATCTGTTTCTTGCCGTAGCTGAGAGTTGTAAAGGTCAGGCCGTGGCAGCACAAGGAATCTAATGGTTCCCAGGCTGCCCCTCACAGCGTTCCCAGCTGCCTCCTGCCCCTCTCCCATTGATCCACCAGCTCCTGCCTATTTTGGGAATGCGTCACAGGCAGAACTTTGGGAAGGAGCAAGGTGAGGTGCTCAGGGTGGGCTCAGCTCCAGCCTCTGTTCTCCCAGGGCTGCAGCAAGGCTCAGGTGGGAATAATCCTCATTCTGCTCAGGAACGTGCAGGAATTGCTGCTGGGTCACATTTATGGTTGGTGAATGTGGATAAAGGAGTGATGCAAATAAATAGCTAAAAATCTGCTGGCTGTGGGAAACCTTTTCTCTTCCAGTCTGGTCATCGTTGTGCTGTGCAAGGTAATGCCTTAAAAATACTGAATGTACAGATAAACACAGGCAGAGTGCTTTGGTATCCTCCTGGTGCTTCCTCAGTGGATCCTCCAGCTCCTCCATCTCCCTCTCTGTTTTCCCATGGTTTTAATACATGTTAAATGATGGAGCTTCCCTGGAGATCAATGGCACGCTCAGGGCAGTGTCTGACAAGAGAAAAAAACAGAAATAAAAGGCAGTTCTTATTCCCTTCCTGTCTTTTGTTAACAGCCTTGCTTCCCAACAACCCTTCACCTTTGCAGGGGCCACACTGGTGCTTTATATCCCATTAACTGTGAAGTTTTCTCCCCCAGAATCCCAGAAAGGTTTCCTAGATGGTCACTGAATGGTCTTTACGGTCGTTTCCAGCCCACACCATTCTGGGATTCTGTAACACTCTTGCCCCTAAACACTTCCTGGCTTTTTTGGGGCTTTCTGAGATGAGCTCCCTGCCCTTTTGGCTCCTGTAACAAGATAAGAGGCACAAGTGCCTTTTGGTGAATTTTCCTGGCTAAATCTCCTGGTTTGGTGAATATTTTAATTAAATCTTTACTGCTCAGCATTCTAAATTCTCTCTGCTATTGCTATTCATGGAGAAGTATTGCCATGACTTGTTCCTCATTTCTGCAAATCTTGCTAAGTTATGCAAGTCACTGTTTGACTTCACAGAAGATCTTTGTTTTATGTTTCAACACTTGGAATGCTGCTGAACTTTACGTGTTTTCTCTCTTTATTAAAGAGAAGGGACAGAGGGCACATTGGTCCCAAGCAGTAAATGATATTTTTTATACAAGCCTGCATTTCTTCCCATGCCTGCTCCTTGCAGAATTCCATTTAACTGTGCTTCCCATCCCTGCCAGGTGCCATCCTGGGCAGATCAGAAACACAGGAGTGCATCTACTACAACGCTAACTGGGAGAAGGACAAAACCAACCGCAGTGGGATCGAGCCCTGCTACGGTGATAAAGATAAAAGGCGACACTGCTTTGCTACATGGAAGAACATTTCTGGATCAATTGAAATCGTGAAGCAAGGCTGCTGGCTGGATGACATCAATTGTTATGACAGGTGAGTTTTCCAAGGAAGTTTTTTTTTTTTAAATTGATTTGTCATTGTAAACTCTTTTTGCCTCTCCATAATTTCTATGTCATCCCCTCCACAACCACGGCTTGAGATTATCCACAGCCATAATTCTCTTATTTTTGGATGCTCCACGTGAGTGCATTGTCCTGTTTGCAGAATAATGTGTTTCACCTTCTCTAAAGAACCCCAAAATTTAATTTATTCCTTTTTAGTCCGTTCATAATAGATTCTGTAGTGCCTTGTTATTGCCAAACAGTGCAAATATAATTACTGCAACCAGGATGCAAAATTCTCTCGTTGATTTTTTCCAAAGTCTTTAGAGTTGGAAAGTCAGCACTTTGTGTCTGCAATTTACCAGATCATGGAAGTGTTTTGGCAGTTTATTAATAAGCTCAATGGCAGCTCTAAGAATATTCTAAATTTCCAGTTATTTTGTTGATAACAGATGGTCCAGAAAGAACCCACGAGCAGTAACAGCAGGACTTGGGGTTTGTTAGATGCTGACTGAATAAAGGTCATGACTCTCTTAAGCAATGGTGTTGCAGTTTTTTAAATACTCTACTGGGCTTTATTGGCCCAAAACATTTATTATTTGGGAAGGCAGAGCATTAAGAAATAGATCCACAGTGGATCGTCATTAAAAAGTATTGAGGAATTATTTCAGCAATATTTTACGAAAGTAAAATATTTAAATATTTAAACTTTGCAGTCCTTTCTCCCAAATCAAGTTGCCCCCCACCCCAGGCTGTTTTCTGCTTTAATGACAGTTTAAAGCTCAGTTCCACAACCTAAAAAAAAAAAAATTCTAAAATCATGAGATTAAATTCTCCCTTGAGCAAAGAAAAAAAAATGGGAAGAAGAAATCAAATGCAGGAAGGATGGTAAGGAAGGAGTTGGAAGCTGAGTAACTGTAATAAGACCTCATTAAGTAACTTGTGCTAATCACAGCCAGGGCTGTGTTTGTCCAGAGCAGCCCAAATCTTATCTCTGGAGCGTGGGGGTGCTTTGGCTGCACTGGGAGCTCTGGGGGTGATTCCAAACAGCAGCAGATTCAGGACATCAAAGAGAAAATGTTCCCTGGAAGTCACAGCACAGGGTGACTGCAAGAGCTGGCTCTAGGGAATAACCCCAAGTTTTGAAGATGAGCCCAAAACCTCCTTGACAATCTTCAGCTGTGTTTAAAATCTTTCAATATTTCTGCAGCCTCTTCCAGTTCTGCTGTTGAGTTGGCTCCTGCTTGCTGCTTTTTCTTTCCTGATGGGAATAGTTTCAGCTTATTTGTTACAGAATATTAATAAAAAAGCCATTGCCGCAGTGAATTCAGGGAATGAAATAAACCCTGTCCCTGAGCATAATGTAGGCAGAGGAGATTGTAGAAATTTTATCCTTTCTTTCTACAAATATAATAAAATGAAATAATTCTCCTTCTACTTATCCCCACTGTTTGATCACTTGCTTGTCCTGTTGAAATCTGGCCTGTGAACTGTTCCTCAGTGTCCTGCTGGTGATTCTCTTTAACTTTGCCTTAGAAATGACAGAACTGTGTTTCTGTTTTAACAAAGCTTCATTGCAATATAAAATACCAAATTTCATGTCTTTCATTTGGTTTAGCTGTTATTTTGGTCATGTGTTAGTTACGTGCTCCACTGAACAAAGTCCACTTTGGAAACGTGAAAGATGGGCACATATCTTTCTCTTGAATCTCGAGATTAATGAACCCAGCTCAAGATCAATGAACTTTTTATTCCTCTTTCTCACAGGAATGATTGCATAGAGAAGAAGGACAGCCCTGAGGTGTTTTTCTGTTGCTGTGAGGGCAACATGTGCAACGAGCGCTTCTTCTACTTCCCGGAGATGGAGGTCACGCAGCGTAAGTTCCTCCTGACAGGAATATTCCACGTGCTGCTTTGCCAGGAGATCAGACTTCTCCAAAATCTGACAGAGCTCTGTGCATCCCCACACAGTTCATTTCTTCCACTTGGAAAGGTGCTTCCCTGTAAAATCAGTAGAAGGTACTTCAGCTCTTTCCAAGGGTGAGAAGGAAGGATACTCTGAAGTAATTGCCTGGTTGAAGATACAGAACTTACTGTCAAATTTTACCTTAATTATATGGTTAAGCTCCTGTAAGGGTGTAAATTGTTGGCCTAAAAGCCTTCTCATCCCTGTATCCCTGTGCCAGCCTGGGGATGTTCCTTTTCTTCAAAAAATCCTCTTCATCCCACCTGGAGCTTTTGAATTTCTCTGTAAATAGACACAGTGACCTCTAAAAAGAGGAAAAGAATTTCCTCTCAGATGACAGGATCTTTGTGGCTTCTTCCATCTCAGCCTATTCTATGGTTCTGAAAGACAGCCAAATTAGCCAGACTTAACAAATAATTATTAAAAAAAAATTAACAGCTAAAAGGTGATTTGATTCTTGCCTATCTTTTTCCAGTCAGGAATCTGCTGGAAAAAGGAGCGATGTTAATAACTGAGCTGAAAACAGCAAATGTCTCATGTACCAAATAGCCAGAGGAAGTTGTTTATGAAATGAAAGAACATTTTCTGCGAGATTAAAATAGCCTTTGTTGACCCCAGAGATATTGTTGTCATTTCTGTCAGTGATGCTGCTAAGGCAATAATTGACATTCTTCCCTCTCCTGAGCCCTCTCTTGCCCCAGGGGGCTGTGGCTGCCTTGGAAGCAGCTCCTGTTTCTGCAGAGCCTTTTCTGAGGTCATGTGGAAGTGTCTTCACCTGGAGATCTCCTCCTTCCAGCCAGGCTCAGAAGTGCTGGATCTCAGCATTGCTTGGTTTTCATTCATTAGGTGATGAAATCTTGCCATCCCCTGGGAATACAAACACCCCTTGCCCCCTTAGGCTGGTGGGGGTTCAAGGCCCAGAATTCCAGCGTGCTGAAGTGTGAATCTGGGATCTGAGCTATTCCCTTGCTGCCCAAAGTGCTGCCTTTTAACCAGCTGTTAGTTTGTGCTGGCTAATCAGGTCCTGGGAGCCTGCTGTGATGATGGCAGGAGCTGTTAGAAAATCGGGCTGCTGCACATTTCAAACACTGCCTGCTTTTGTTCCTTAAAAGCTGTGTCCTTTTTTTAAATTATTATTATTTTTTTATTTTTCCCTTCAGCGACTTCCAATCCTGTTACACCGAAGCCACCTCTGTTCAACACCCTGCTCTATTCCTTGGTGCCTATCATGGGAATTGCAGTGATCGTGCTCTTCTCCTTCTGGATGTACAGACATCACAAGCTGGCCTATCCTCCCGTGCTTGTTCCCACCCAGGTGAGCCCCTGCTGCAGGATTTTGGTTTTTTTTTTTAAGGACCAAACCATTCCTGAAGGGAATCTGTCTCCTGGCTGGTTTCTGTTGCCCTCCTGATTTTGAGGTCCTGATGCTTGCTCTCCCCTAAAGCAGAGAATTAAGCTTTACTTAAAACAGCCTTATTAATTATTCTTTGATGAATATATGAACAACTGCTTCATGTTTTTATGCATCTCTTTGTTTGGGAGGAGAAAAACTGAACGCAGAGGGCAAAGACACGCTGGAGGGGTGCTGAGGGCTGAGCTGTAATGCTTAGCTGGAAACAAAAAAAAATAAAATTGCTAATTCATCTTGGCCATTTGAGGTGTGCAGAAAACAGCAGCTAAGAGAGGACGAGCTGGTTTTAGGGGAGCCTGGAACTGGGGTACAGGTGAAGTTATAGAGAATATTAAGAAAATCTTCAAGTACAACTCCAGGGCATAGCTGAGCTCATGGATTGTGATTCATGTCACCTTTTTCCTCTTGTTTGTGTATTTTCTGTTTTGTCTTGAAACATTGCAGTTTTAGTTTGTGTTTTATTTCAAAAGGATGAGGTTGTGGGCTCCATACTTTATTGTAACCTGCATCCAAACAAACCTTCTGGGGCTCTTGTGTGTGGAATTCCTGCTTTTGGGAGGCTCCGGCTGATCCTGGAGCTGTAATTAGTGCTGATACTGGAATTCCTCTTCCTTCAATTCTGTCTGGAGATCCAACTGAGATTAGGAGGCTTTTGTGGAAAGAGTTAAACCAGGAGATTCTAGAGACCAAAGCAGAAAAGATGAAGAAAATGTGATTGTGGAAATAAGGAGAGAAATCATTTGGATTTTTGCAATAGGAATTCACTTGAGCTTTTAACTCAGTGCAGCGACCAGAATACATGACCTGTCCTACAGTGATGTTATTAATGATTAAAACTCAAACTCCTGTTATTTTGGGGAGGATTGCCAAGGATTGATCTCTGGGTGCTCCCTGCTGCAGCTCCTGAGATATTTCCAGTGCTGCTGCTTGACTCGAGGGTGCTGCAGGAAGCAGGATTGCCTGGGGTTGATAACTCAAGTGTTTTGGTTTCAGTTTCACAGTAATAGATAAGAGGAATTTGGGGAGAGGCAGTGGCCATATGTTGTTGCCAAATGAAAAGAACATAATTTAGAGGAAAAAAGTCTGTTTGCTGTCCTTGCGGAGAGGATTGCAGCTCCTCAGACTCCCTGCAATCTGTCAGCATAATTAGTTCATCCAGCTCCCATTTGATGGATTTGGGACTTTACATCAACCCAGTGGTCTTTGCTGGGAGATCAAATTCATAACTGCTAATTGTGGGGATAATTCCAGCCTGGGATTGTCTTCCTAAAGAAATTAAGTCATGGATAAAGCCCTGGAAAAGCAAGTGAATGTTAAATACGTGTGGGGTATCAAGAACTTCAATTCTGGTTCTCTCTCCTTTTGCTGCAGCTTTTTGCTTGCATAGGTTGTGTTTGGGGCAGGAGAGACACCTAAACTTTTAATAAATAGGGTAATCAGCTGTTGTGTTCATGCTCAGATTGTATCTTTGGGATAAGTGATGCTTTTGGGCAACAACATTTTCCTATCTTGTGGTGAACAGGCATTAAGGCTCATGTGGAAAGTCAGGAAAAGCCACTTCTGCCTGAAGGACTACGCAAAATTATTATGTAAATCCAATGTATAAACACTCTCCCTTATGCAGCAGAGCAGTGGTTCCCACTTGAAATTTGATTACAGCTGCTTGGAACAGGAGACAGGGGAAAAGCAGGAAGGGAGGGAAAGCATTGGGAACTTTACAACCACGAATAAACTCTGAAATATTAGTGCAATTAATCTGTTAATAGTATATTTAATAATTGGGGCACGAGTGGAGTTTGGAGGCAAATGGATTTGGTTTAAATCTTTGTGTAGCAGTGGTAGAATGGATGTACAGCAGGAAAACCAGGGATTGCTCCATGGGACATCCAGATAAAGGTTATCCCTTTTTCCTTGGATTATTCCCAGAAACAATGGGAATACAGAGCTGCTGCCCTGGTACCAAACTTCCAGGAAAAAATGAAAAGGGTGGATGAGGAATGAGCAAAAGATAAAAATGAGGAAACGCTGAAGAATGAGAAATGGTGAAAGAATTAGAAGAAGTGGTGATAAGTAAGAGAGCAAAGGGGAAAGAAATAGCCTGGAATATTTACAAAGAAAAAAAAAACCAAGAAATACACTGTAAGAAATGTTTGAACCTGTGAGGAGACATAAAGGACAATTAGTCTTGGCTTGTTTGTGCTGCTCGCTGTGCCTCACTGCTGTGTGGGGAACTATCCAGTGAAAGCTGTCAAATCCCATCAAATCTGTCACTGCCTGTGTTCTCCACTGAGTTATTAACAAATCCATGTTTGCTGAATACATCTGTGTGTGTGCAAAACACTGAAGAACTCTTCTGTCTCCTTATTTCTATTCGATTCAGCAAACATAAATTCATCATCTGATAAAACCCATGGTGTTTTAAATATTGAATGTGTTGCAGTTTTCTGCAGAAAGAGATGCCGAGACCTGGCTCATTTTCACTGGGAGCCACTGGAATGAGGTGTAATTCAGGTTTTTCCCTAAATATTCCAAATAAAACCAGAGTGAGGATGGCAGGGAGCTGCTCCCTTCCTCCTGACAAGCCTTGAGCTGGGGCCAGAGCTGTCAGTGCACATTTCAAGGGGCTGTTCCCACCCTGGCAGCTGATGGGTGCCACTGTCACCCTTCCCACAGAGCTGCCACCAGTCCCAGCCCCCATGAGCAAGGAATCATTCACCTCTTGTACTTCCCTGGGTGCCCAACTTGGCAGGATTTTACTGCAGCACAGTTGCTTGCTTTTTTTTTTTTTTTTTTTTTTTTTTTCTTTTCTTTTTTTTTTCCCCCCTTTGTGTTGATTTTGAAATAGTTGTGTTGAGAGGCTTTGCAGATTCACTCCTTGTCTTTGTGACCTAATTTTTGGGGATTTCTTCTGAAACAGCCAAACTTTCTGGAGTCAAAGATGCATCAAGGTTTTAATTTCTGAGCACAGGAATTCCTAAATCTACCTGATGCACTTGAAATTTGCTGGGGTGATTTTTCCACCCTGGGAAAATCCCAGTTTCCTGCTGAAGAATGAAGAATTAAACCAGGTGTTCAGGGTTTGGTTTTTTTTCCATTTTGGTCTTCCAAAAGCCACCTTTTTTTTTTTTTTTCTTGTTGTTGTTACAGATATTTTAATAGAAACATTTCAACACTGGAAAAATGCAAGGGAGAGGTGGTTTTTTTTTCTAGGATTGAATCCAAACCTGGGAAGATTAATGGCTACTTGAAAAACACACACAGGGAGAAGCCAGGTGCTTATAGGAAATGGGAAAAGAGATGGGAAAGTTACTGCAAATCAGGACCCCTAAATGTGCCCTGGGTCAGGAGCTTGAAACTGGATCCTTTTTTTTTTTTCCTAATAGAATCCATGGGCTGGTACAAGTTAAAATCTCTTAACAGAGGGAAGAATTTGTGTGAAAACACCCAAAAGCCAATTGCAGCTTTTACAGGTCAGAAAATGGTTGTGGGTAGCTCAAATTTTTGGGAAAAACCCACACTGCTTAGGGTTTTATTGGTCTAATTGGTTACAAATATCGGAGCAGACCCATTAGAGTTGCTTTTCAGGCAGCATAAACAGCAGTGAGTGTGTTTATGTACATTTGTGTGGGTGACAGGGCTTCTGAGGGGCTTTAACTGCTCCCAGTTTTTGTCTATCAGAGTTAATTCCTGGCAGAAATCTCAGATTTGCATTTCTTTTGTAGCCTGATACCCTTAAACATGGATTTCTGCTGGGAGCCTGAGGTGATGCTCTGTGGGCTGAAGGGGAGGACATTGCTTTATTACCCAGAGGTGTTAATGAGCACAAATACATCTTTGTAAAGTTTCCCTGTGTGTGGAATTCATCAGTGTTTGGGGGAAGCTGATCCCTCGAGGGAGGACTGAGAGGTTTGGGAGAGGGCTCATTGCTCAGAGCTTCTTTTTTTTGCAGTTTTTTATTATGGTCAGAGCACAAAGGTTGAATTCATACATATTTCTGCTTATTGCTGAGGAATTTCCATAATTCACCCGAGCTGGAGAACTTTAATAATGAATAGGCCTGGATAAAAAAAGAGACTTTCAGCCCCTTGGGGTGAGTTCTGCTCTGCTCTGGAGCTGCCCTGAGCAGTGGTGGAGGAGATCCTGGTGGATCCCAGTGCTCCAAGTTCTGCTACAGGGTTATAGCTCCATTCTCCAATGAACCCTCCTGGATTAATTATTGATATTAATGATTTGGAGAAAGGGAAGTGTTGCTCAGCTCTCCAGGCTCAGGGACAGGCTCCAGAGCATCCTGAGGGTGTGAGGGCACAGGGGGAGAAGGGGATAGCAGCTGCAAACAGGGGCTTGAATTCCCTCTCTTCCAACATCCATCCCGTCCTGGTGTCAAGGACAAAGGAGATGGCTCAGGTGAGAGTCACAAAATCCTGGAATAGTTTGGGTTGGATGGGAAATCCAAACTCACCCCATCCACCACCGCTGCCATGGGCAAGGACACCTCCCGCTGTCCCAGGCTGCTCCAAGCCCTGTCCAGGGACATCCCCAGGGATCCAGGGACATCCCCAGGGATCCAGGGACATCCCAGCTTCTCTGGGAATGTTGTGCCAGGGCCTCCCAGTCCAAAGTGCAGGAGGAGGGATGGAGGTGACTCCGCCGAGGTGACACCAAGGTTCTTCAGCAGAAGGGATGAAAGCAGCACAGACAAGGGGGTCATTGAAATCCCGGTTTATCCTGGGTTTCCTTCCACAGCCAGTAAACTCCTCTTGGGATTGTTTGAAGGAATCTTGAATATTGTGATTGGTGTGCTGGGTGCGGAGTGTTGGAGTCCCGCTGTGGCTGTGGGTTTCTTGCTCGGGCTCGGTGCTGGAGCCCGGGTCGGTGTGTGCTGGGTGCAGTGTTGGAGTCCCGCTGTGGGTGTGGGTTTCCTGCTCGGGCTCGGTGCTGGAGCCCAGCTCGGTGTGTGCTGGGTGCAGTGTTGGAGCCCCGCTGTGGCTGTGGGTTTCCTGCTCGGGCTCGGAGCTGGAGCCCAGCTCCGTTCCCGGTTTGGGTTCGGCTCCAGCGGCGCCGTTGGAATTTGCCGTTCGGGGGGAATTTCCCTGGGGCGGCGCTGCCCCCTGGCGGCCAGCGGGGAGCACTGCAGGGAACGCGTTCCTTTGGAATTTCACCTTTGCGAGTTCCTCGCGTTTCTGTGCTCTGTACACCTGCAATGGACGCTTCTCGACGCGATTATAAAACAGCTCAGTTAATTTGCTATCTCATAATCCTGTTTTTCCCATTTTCCTTTATTAACAACGCTGGATTTCTTTGATTGTCGTTTTAAATTATGTGTTTCTGGTATGGGAAAGTTTTGCTGTCCCTGTGAATATTCCTGTCATTAACTCGCAAATAATTGACTTTGTCTCCTCTAAGCTGTTTTTGCATCCCATTCTTGGTGTAAATAGTAATTTCTCTTGCCTGTGTTTTTTCCCTCTCTGCAAGCACGCCTTTCATATAATGATTGAGGTAAGAGGATGTTTGTTCCTGGCTCTGGGGCTTTCTGGGGATGTGGGAGACACTGTTTGCTCTGAATTGGGGTTTCTCAGTATTTTGGCCAAGCCATCTGTCAGTATGTGTGGTTTAAAACTGCAGCTTTAGCCTGTGCTTTGTGATCTCCTAAAATTCCCTGGAGTTCCTGAGAGTGGTGGGGTCAGGATCTGCAATGTGGGATTGATCCTGGAACACAAGGACATGGCCATGGGGATCCATCCCCCCAGCACAGGGATTTCCCTGGAAGCAAAAGGATACATCCCACCCACCTGAGCCCTGCCCTTGGCTCTCTGTTCCCATTTCCCACCTGGGAACTGGAGCCGTGGGGTCTCCACGTGATGATCCTGGGATTTTGTGGGCTGCAGGAACTCACAAAAATGGATCATCTGGAGCAAAATAAAAATATTCCTTCACCACTCAGTCTCCTTATTTTTCCCACCGATCAGGAATTGTTTTTATTTGTATTAAACCCCAAGTCATTGGGACCCCTTAATTCACAAACTGCATCATCCCTGCTCAGCTTTTCAAGGGAATATTGAAAACATTGAGATTTGAGGTGGAATAAAAACGCTCGATTCCTGTTACAAATGAAGTTTTCTAATAAATACCTGAAGTACCCCGGAAATGCAGTTTAGAAAAAAAATTTAAATGTTTAAATGTTTTAAATATTCAAATATTTAAATATTTTCCTGACGGCGCCTCTGTAAAAGTTCCCAGAGTTCCTTGGATCTCTATTCCATGTTTGGCTCCCTTATCCCAGTCAGGAGTGCAGGGTCCTGCCTCCAAGGAGCTGCTTTTAATGCATTTCAGTTCCACAATTGCTGAGCTGCTCTCTGATCTCAAGACCCACTTTTGAGGACACTTGAGGAACTCCATTCCTGGGATTCACCTTTCCTTAAGGAATATTGCCCCCCTATGACTCAGTCTGAGGGAAGGGGCAGCAAAAGGGAATTGGGCTCTGGATTGTTGAATAGCTGGGAAATCTGGGAGCCCAGTTTATCCCCCTGCCATCCGTGCTGGTCTTGGCACCACAGAGATCAGCCCCAAAACCACATGGGAATAACGGAGCCTCTGGAATGTTAAACATTTTTCCTTGGAGCAGAGCGACTTGGAAATATTGTCCATGTAAAAATAGTCCCTGGAGCTGCAGAGTTTGGAGTTAGATTTTAACCAAGGTGTTTGGAAAAAATAAAATAGGAAAACTTTTCTTTCCAGTTATGTTAACAGCAGGAATTCTGCTTCCCACTTGGAGAGGCTGTGGCAGGTGCTGGGAATGTGGTGTGGAGAGCCAGAGATTTGTAGGAAATAGGGAATTTGGTGCCTGGGAAGTGTTGTGGTCTAATGGGGAATTAGGAAAGCACCAGGTTTCGCTGCCACTTTCACTTCCAGCTCTTGGCAGAGATGCTGGAACTGGGTTCAGCAAATCTTGGAGGGTTTTTGGTTTTCCTGATGGTTGGGGAAGAATTCAGGCACCAAGTGCTTCCAAATCCCAGCAGTCTATTGGGAGGAGAGTGTGGGGAGGAAGGGGAATCCAAGCCACTGGAGCCAAGGGGGATTTGGGGTTCTTTCCCACAAATTTCTCTGCTTTAGACAAGGCAGGAGGTTCTGGATTTGAACAGTTCATTAAATCAGGGTTGGCTTTGGGGGATAAATTTCAGCATCTTGTTCCCACTTCCTCTTCTAACAACAACAAACTGGATTTACAAATACTCATTTAGTACAGTTTGTATTTTACAAATTGAGGGCACTGCTATCCCTGGTGCCTGGAATATTCCAAGAGGGCTCTGGCAAGGAATGAAAGGCACCAAGGGAGGGAAATCTTCGCTCTCAAATTTGGTTTTCTGTGCTGCAAATATTGATGTCAAAACTTGGAGTGCTGTCACTGTCACATTGACAAAAGGATCTCCTCCTTTTTGGGGACAGTGTTGCAGTGTGGCTCGAATTTGAATTTCAAACGCTGTTTATTCTTTTTCCAGTTATTAATTTGTGCAATGAGGTTACTCTGCTCTGAATCTTTCTCTGAAACTTGTTCTTTTTCATTTATTTGTTGTTGTATAAGAAAGCAGGGAGTGGATGTTTGTTCCTGCGCTGAAACCACTCAGGACTTGTATTCTCAGCACTTGTCTCCACTCTCCCCATAATAAAGGGTACTTAACCCCAGAGTTTGTCACAAAATGTGTCTTTAACCTGCACAGGATTTTATGGTTTTGATGGAAGTGCTCAACTATTTAACTCTTTATTGAGTGCTTTCCTCTGTCTTGTAGAAGCAACTCCTCTGGTGGTTTTCATTCTCTTAAAAATGGCTCTTTGGGGAAAATAGAGGGAAAAGGGGATATTTTGGGGAAAATAGAGGGAAAAGGGGATATTTTGGAGCTTTTGAAAGCTTTGGGGTGAGTTGTTGGGGTTTTTATAGAGGGACAAGATAATCCCACCTGGAAGGAACAGGCCAGCCCAGAAGGCAGCAGAGCTTTGGCAATCAGATTGAGAATCTGCTTGTTCTGTTCAGATGACGTGACACAGCAAACCAGAAAAAACAGGGTGTGCAATAAAGTGTCCCCTCCCATTTCCCAGGAAGGGGAACGGGCCCAGGCTGTAGTGTGGGATATGGGAATGGGGTTATGGGTCCATGCAGAGCTGTGGGAGCTCTGTCTCACCTCCAGTTGTACAAATCCTGCAGGACAGGACCAGATCACCTCTGCAATGTAATCCCAGCTCGTTTCTGAGTGCTGGGATTTCAGGAACTCACTGGCAAAGCTGGGAGCAGTGGGAGTGGGGCAGGAGGGGCTGATCCCCAGCTGTGGATCTGCAGAGTTCAAAGGTCCCACCCTTCAGAGAAACACAGAAACCTTCAGGGCATCCAAGAGGCTCATTGCAATTTCAGCTCTTAAAATTATAACAAGTAAAGCTTGATTATCTTTGTTCCTTAACTTCTGCTGTGCTTTCCCACCTGGTTACAATATTCCTTAATTTCTGCTGAGCTTTCTTCCCACCTGATTAGACTAAGCCTTGACTTCTGCTGTGCTTTCCCACCTGATCACATTATTCCTTAACTTTTGCTGTGCTTTCCCATCTGATTCTATAATTCCCTAATTTCTGCTGTGCTTTCCTACCTGGTTCCATTATTCCTTAACTTCTGCTGTGCTTTCCCACCTGGTTCTATTATTCCCTAATTTCTGCTGTGCTTTCCCAGCTGCTCACATCCTCCCTTGGTCCCTGCTGGTATCTGGGTTATCCCATCCCTGTGGAGATGCTCTCTCCTGAGCATGTTTCACAATCCCATTTCCCATCCCGTGGACAAGGGCTGGGGTTTGGGCCTGGATTTGGGAATTGCTGCAGTGGGGTTTGGCTGGGGGATCCCAGGCTCTCCCCATTTCCAGTCCTTTATCTGTAGTGCTGTCAGGGATGAATGAATGCCATTAATACAGCAGCATTAATTAATGGTCTCTCCTGATTGCAGGACCCTGGGCCTCCCCCACCATCTCCCTTGATGGGTCTGAAGCCTCTGCAGCTCCTGGAGATCAAAGCCAGGGGGAGATTTGGCTGTGTGTGGAAAGCTCAGCTGCTCAATGAATACGTTGCAGTCAAAATATTCCCCATCCAGGTGAGCAGAACTCTTGGGCTCCTGGGTTGTTCCTCACATTAAAGAAACTTTTCTTGGCCCAGTAATTCTGTAAATCCAAGTGGAAATGGCTTTGAGGCATCAAAGATGGATGAAGAGTTTTAGTGATTTAAAATAACTATTTTTCTGCAGTAAACACCTTACTGAAGCATAAACCCTGTGAAATGTGGGTTTCTAGCCATAAAAATATTCAGCAGCCATAGTTTTAAGCAGCTCTCACCCACCTCTTGACCAGTTAATAATCAAATTAAATTGTACTTGGAAGGAATGTCCTGAAATGCAAACCCTGAAGTGATTGTTCCAATTAACCATGCCTCAATTAAGTGCCATAACCCTCCTTGCCCAGCAAGTGCCGTGGCTTGCATTAAGTGGATTGCAGAATTCTGAGAGCACAGAGTGATGCTGGATGGTGACACTGGGGTGGGTTTTACGTTGATTAAAGCACCCCCTGCTACCCGAGGCGCAGGAAATTATTCATTCACAGTGATCCAGGTGCTGCCTTGCAGAATAAACAGTGCAGGCTCTCCTTATTTCACACAGAAATTCACAAAGAAACCCCACACAGTTTTTGACAGACCATTCCCAAACGCTGGGAGCAAACTCCCCTCAGGGCCAGCCCCTGATATCCCTTTTTTTTTTGGTGGATAACTGGGACTGTGCTGCTGTGCTTGCAGGACAAGCAGTCGTGGCAGAACGAGTATGAGATCTACAGCCTGCCCGGGATGAAGCACGACAACATCCTGCAGTTCATCGGCGCCGAGAAGCGTGGCTCCAGCATCGACGTCGACCTCTGGCTCATCACTGCCTTCCACGAGAAGGTGGGGCTGTCCCTCCCTGGGGCTGGCTGAGGCAGGGGCAGAACAGCCCAGAAAAGTGTCACAGACCTGGAGTTGAGGCAGGAAGGGAAGAAAATTAAAAGCAGCTTTCATTTAGCTGCTCGATTTTTACGGAGTGCGAGTTCGTTGAAATTCGTTTTCAGGCAGTTGAGAAAGTTGTCATCAGGTTTCACTGATTGAGGAGTTGTTTTAGGAAACAAACAAAAATTAATTCTACCTTTTTTTGGCGTTTTAGAATGTGTCTTTTTTAATATCCCTGATCTAAACCTGCCTAAAATACATAACCTCCCATCTTGCAGAGATTTTTTGGGGGGTTATTTTTGGTTCACTCATTGGTTGATAAGAATAAAAATGCAATGATACAGATCTATTCTATTGTGACAGCAAAAGGAAGAAACACAAATACAGTTATTAAGAATATGTTCAGTTTTATGTT
The DNA here is from genome assembly GCF_009819655.1 of Sylvia atricapilla. Lineage (NCBI taxonomy): Eukaryota > Metazoa > Chordata > Aves > Passeriformes > Sylviidae > Sylvia > Sylvia atricapilla. The sequence continues at coordinate 36,361,396 of NC_089146.1, forward strand.
GAATAATTTTGATCTCTTTAGATTTGCTCAGAGTGTGTGTTTCACTCTGAAACTCTGGTGTTGAATGATTTCATCTCTGTTTGTTCGAAGTGTTTCTCTCTGAAACTGCTGTTGGTTCATAAGGAAGGACAATCAGAGTTCCAACGGCTGTGAATTGCAAGAATTGCAGGATTTCCCTGGAGGAGTGAGGCTGAGCTAAGTGTGTGACTGTTTTTTTTGCTGCAGGGGTCCCTGACAGATTTCCTGAAGGCCAACGTGGTGTCGTGGAACGAGCTGTGCCACATCGCCCAGACCATGGCCCGGGGCCTGGCCTACCTGCACGAGGACATCCCAGGCCTCAAGGACGGCCACAAGCCAGCCATCTCCCACAGGTACTGCCCTGGGAGTGCCTGCACTCAGCACTCCTGCAGGCTGCCCATCCCCTTTGGCTCCTGCAGGAATTCCTGCATCTCCCTGTTAGCAGCCTCCAAGGCGCATTTTTCCAAGTGTTTTGTTTCCTGCTGTTTAAACAAAGTTGCAGTGGCTGCGCACTTGGATTCCAGCATTTTTATTCCATTTCTGTGTCCCACATGCATCATCCATATCCCTATGTTTCTATATCACTATATTTCTATATTCCTGTATTTCTATATTCCTATATCCCTATATTTCCATATCCCTGTATCTCTATATCTCTTTATTTTTATATCCCTATATCTCTGTATTTCTATATTTCTATACTCCTATATCCCAGTATTTCTATATCCCTGTATCCCTATATCCATCATACATCTGTGTTTATTTTAAAAACAAACACAAAATTACAGTTCCAATTACTGTCTCATTCATTCCCATAAAGATAAGGGTCTGCAAGGGCACTCCAAGGATTTATGATTAATATTTTGTTGTTTAACTTATCTATTTCTTTATCATTTTCTTGCCTTTCATACCATGGTGTTCCTTGTTTTATCCTTTTTCCTTAGGGTTTTATTTGTATTTCATGTTCTAGATCTCTAATTTGTGGTTTTTTTCTTGAACTTGAAAGGGACATCAAAAGCAAGAACGTGCTGCTGAAGAACAACCTCACGGCTTGTATTGCTGATTTCGGTCTAGCTTTAAAGTTTGAGGCTGGGAAGTCTGCAGGAGACACCCATGGACAGGTAAATCTGGACTTATTTCCAGGAATGCTCCAGCTGTTACCTGAATGTGAATGGGAATTTCCCCTCAGGCTCATTGCATGACCTATCCCCTCTTTTATCCTGACTGCACAATTTGGACAAGGACTTTTGTAACATTTTATTAATTACTGTTCAGAAACTGAGGGGCGAAACTTCCAAGAGTTAATCCTAAAGCAGGAACAACCACGGCTGTGTTTAATCTGGGGCAAAGCAGGGATTGTCTTTGGCAGCAGGTGAGGTGGTGCCCATGGTTGGTTCTGGGCACAAATGTGGGTGTTTTGGTGCCCTTGCAGGTGGGCACCCGCAGGTACATGGCTCCAGAGGTGCTGGAAGGTGCCATCAACTTCCAAAGGGACGCGTTCCTGAGGATAGACATGTACGCCATGGGATTGGTGCTCTGGGAACTGGCCTCGCGCTGCACGGCCGCCGACGGTGAGCGACATTCCCTGTGGGAGCAGCCCAGGACAGGCCTGGAGCAGCCTGGGGCTGGGGGAGCTGCCCCACTCATGGCAGGGGTGGCACTGGGTGGGCTGGGATTCCCTTCCAACCCACACCGCTCTGGGATTTTGCTGATGGCCGACATTCCCAGCATTGCAGTCTTCTCTTTCCCTTTTCCAAACGGTTGGTATGGTGCCTTCAGTGTGAGCTTTGATGTTTTTCACATTCTGGGCTGCCCAGGGGTGCAGCTCTGAGCTCCTGTTAAGTGTCAGTCAGCTCTCTTCACAGAGCAGGGAGACAAAACAAATTGTTTCCCAGAGGGAAAATGGTTACAAGTTTTCAGGCCCAAAATCATAAACAACAGTGGGCTGAAGAGAGAAAACAAGGGGGATGGGACTTCATCATCTGAAGCTGTAATTGCACAATGAAACCCCAATATGCAAATGGCCCAAAACTTATAAAAGTGTGAGACCTTGTGACTGGGGGTCCATTTTGTGACCATTTTGGTCCATTTTGTCATGTTTTTGGGTCCACCTTGAGGGTAGCCCTGGTCAGGCCCTGTCCTGCCCAAGGTGGATCCTTAAAGGCCTTCTGGTAAATCTCTACTTTATTCTCCAGCTCTGCCCAGTCTCTGTTCCAGTCAGCCTTCCCAAGGCATCATTTAACTGGTGTTTCCCTGTGCAGGCCCCGTGGATGAGTACATGCTGCCTTTCGAGGAGGAGATTGGCCAGCACCCCTCCCTGGAGGACATGCAGGAAGTTGTGGTGCACAAAAAGAAGAGGCCTGTCCTAAGGGAGTGTTGGCAGAAACATTCTGTAAGTGTGACCCAACCTGCTGCTGCAAGGCCTTGAATCCCACGTTGTGTCCATCACACTGGGGTTTGGGAGGGATTGAGTAATTCCAGTAGGAGTTAAAGGGGCTCTAAATGTTCCTCATCTTAAGCTGCTCCTTCTCCAGTATTAGAAAGTGAGTGATTTTCTCCGTTTTTTGGTGGAAGAAGAGATCCTGGAGTTACTTTTTGGTGAAGTCCCATTTGGGGGCTAAGGGATGCACCTTTTTAAACCACTGTGAGGCTCCAGCACTGCAGCAAAGGATTTGCCCGTGTTGTTAAACAGTTTTTGTTCAACAGAACAAAGCAGAACTGAGGTCCCATGGGGCACTCCAGGTTCACACCAAACCCAGCCCCACATCCTGTGGGACACAAAGGTTCCCATTTGCCAGGTGTCCCTTAAAATGCCATTTTGGATCTGAGGACCCCTCTGCAGCCCTCGTGGTGGGTTGTTGCAGCAGCCCCCTTGTTAGAGGGTAGAAATGAGGACACAGACTTCTTGTTTATCACAGCATGGAAAGGGCCCTGGTTTATTCCTGTTTACAGCTCAGCCATCCTGGCTCCTGCAATTCACTGCCTCTGGCTGCAGCAGCTCCTGCTGGGGGGTTCCCTTGCAGCCTCTGACTGCTGGTTATTGCCTGCTGAGCTCTGACTGCAGGGATTGGGGTGACTGTGACTGCAGGGATTGGGGTGACTGTGACTGCAGGGATTGGGGTGACACTGACTGCAGGGATTGGGGTGACTGTGACTGCAGGGATTGGGGTGACACTGTGACTGCAGGGATTGGGGTGACACTGACTGCAGGGATTGGGGTGTGACACTGTGACTGCAGGGATTGGTGACACTGTGACTGCAGGGATTGGGGTGACACTGTGACTGCAGGGATTGGGGTGACACTGTGACTGCGGGGATTGGGGTGACACTGTGACTGCAGGGATTGGTGACACTGTGACTGCAGGGATTGGGGTGACTGTGACTGCAGGGATTGGGGTGACACTGTGACTGCAGGGATTGGGGTGACACTGTGACTGCAGGGATTGGGGTGACTGTGACTGCAGGGATTGGGGTGACACTGACTGCAGGGATTGGGGTGACTGTGACTGCAGGGATTGGGGTGACACTGTGACTGCAGGGATTGGTGACACTGTGACTGCAGGGATTGGGGTGACACTGACTGCAGGGAGTGGGGTGACACTGTGACTGCAGGGATCGGGGTGACACTGTGACTGCAGGGATCGGGGTGACACTGTGACTGCAGGGATTGGTGACACTGTGACTGCAGGGATTGGGGTGACACTGTGACTGCAGGGATTGGTGACACTGTGACTGCAGGGATTGGGGTGACTGTGACTGCAGGGATTGGGGTGACACTGTGACTGCAGGGATTGGGGTGACACTGTGACTGCAGGGATTGGGGTGACTGTGACTGCAGGGATTGGGGTGACACTGTGACTGCAGGGATTGGGGTGACTGTGACTGCAGGGATTGGGGTGACACTGTGACTGCAGGGATTGGTGTGACTGTGACTGCAGGGATTGGGGTGACTGTGACTGCAGGGATTGGGGTGACACTGTGACTGCAGGGATCGGGGTGACACTGTGACTGCAGGGATTGGTGACACTGTGACTGCAGGGATTGGGGTGACACTGTGACTGCAGGGATTGGGGTGACACTGTGACTGCAGGGATTGGTGACACTGTGACTGCAGGGATTGGGGTGACACTGTGACTGCAGGGATTGGGGTGACACTGTGACTGCAGGGATTGGTGACACTGTGACTGCAGGGATTGGGGTGACACTGTGACTGCAGGGATTGGGGTGTGACTGTGACTGCAGGGATTGGTGACACTGTGACTGCAGGGATTGGTGACACTGTGACTGCAGGGATTGGGGTGACACTGTGACTGCAGGGATTGGTGACACTGTGACTGCAGGGATTGGGGTGACACTGTGACTGCAGGGATTGGGGTGACACTGTGACTGCGAGGATTGGGGTGACTGTGACTGCGGGGATTGGGGTGACACTGTGACTGCAGGGATTGGGGTGACACTGTGACTGCAGGGATTGGTGACACTGTGACTGCAGGGATTGGGGTGACACTGTGACTGCAGGGATTGGGGTGACACTGTGACTGCAGGGATTGGTGTGACTGTGACTGCAGGGATTGGGGTGACTGTGACTGCAGGGATTGGGGTGACACTGACTGCAGGGATTGGGGTGACACTGTGACTGCAGGGATTGGGGTGACACTGTGACTGCAGGGATTGGGGTGACACTGACTGCAGGGATTGGGGTGACACTGTGACTGCAGGGATTGGGTTGTGACTGTGACTGCAGGGATTAGTGTGACACTGTGACTGCAGGGATTGGGGTGACACTGTGACTGCAGGGATTGGTGTGACTGTGACTGCAGGGATTGGTGTGACACTGTGACTGCAGGGATTGGGGTGACACTGACTGCAGGGATTGGGGTGACACTGTGACTGCAGGGATTGGGGACACTGTGACTGCAGGGATTGGGGTGACACTGTGACTGCAGGGATCGGGGTGACACTGTGACTGCAGGGATTGGTGACACTGTGACTGCAGGGATTGGGGTGACACTGTGACTGCAGGGATTGGGGTGACACTGTGACTGCAGGGATTGGTGACACTGTGACTGCAGGGATTGGGGTGACACTGTGACTGCAGGGATTGGGGTGACACTGTGACTGCAGGGATTGGTGACACTGTGACTGCAGGGATTGGGGTGACACTGTGACTGCAGGGATTGGGGTGACACTGTGACTGCGGGGATTGGGGTGACACTGTGACTGCAGGGATTGGGGTGACACTGTGACTGCAGGGAGTGGGGTGTGACACTGTGACTGCAGGGATTGGGGTGACTGTGACTGCAGGGATTGGTGACACTGTGACTGCAGGGATTGGGGTGACTGTGACTGCAGGGATTGGGGTGACTGTGACTGCAGGGATTGGGGTGACACTGTGACTGCAGGGATTGGGGACACTGTGACTGCAGGGATTGGGGTGACACTGTGACTGCAGGGATCGGGGTGACACTGTGACTGCAGGGATTGGTGACACTGTGACTGCAGGGATTGGGGTGACACTGTGACTGCAGGGATTGGGGTGACACTGTGACTGCAGGGATTGGTGACACTGTGACTGCAGGGATTGGGGTGACACTGTGACTGCAGGGATTGGGGTGACACTGTGACTGCAGGGATTGGTGACACTGTGACTGCAGGGATTGGGGTGACACTGTGACTGCAGGGATTGGGGTGACACTGACTGCAGGGATTGGGGTGACTGTGACTGCAGGGATTGGGGTGACACTGTGACTGCAGGGATTGGGGACACTGTGACTGCAGGGATTGGGGTGACACTGTGACTGCAGGGATCGGGGTGACACTGTGACTGCAGGGATTGGTGACACTGTGACTGCAGGGATTGGGGTGACACTGTGACTGCAGGGATTGGGGTGACACTGTGACTGCAGGGATTGGTGACACTGTGACTGCAGGGATTGGGGTGACACTGTGACTGCAGGGATTGGGGTGACACTGTGACTGCAGGGATTGGTGACACTGTGACTGCAGGGATTGGGGTGACACTGTGACTGCAGGGATTGGGGTGACACTGTGACTGCGGGGATTGGGGCGACACTGTGACTGCAGGGATTGGTGACACTGTGACTGCAGGGATTGGGGTGACACTGTGACTGCAGGGATTGGGGTGACACTGTGACTGCGGGGATTGGGGTGACTGTGACTGCAGGGATTGGTGACACTGTGACTGCAGGGATTGGTGACACTGTGACTGCAGGGATTGGGGTGACACTGTGACTGCAGGGATTGGTGTGACTGTGACTGCAGGGATTGGGGTGACACTGACTGCAGGGATTGGGGTGACACTGTGACTGCAGGGATTGGGGTGACTGTGACTGCAGGGATTAGTGTGACACTGTGACTGCAGGGATTGGGGTGACACTGACTGCAGGGATTGGGGTGACACTGTGACTGCAGGGATTGGGGACACTGTGACTGCAGGGATTGGGGGGACACTGTGACTGCAGGGATTGGGGTGACACTGTGACTGCAGGGATTGGGGACACTGTGACTGCAGGGATTGGTGACACTGTGACTGCAGGGATTGGGGTGACACTGACTGCAGGGATTGGTGTGACTGTGACTGCAGGGATTGGGGTGACTGTGACTGCAGGGATTGGGGTGACACTGTGACTGCAGGGATTGGGGTGACACTGTGACTGCAGGGATTGGTGACACTGTGACTGCAGGGATTGGGGTGACACTGTGACTGCAGGGATTGGGGTGACTGTGACTGCAGGGATTGGGGTGACACTGTGACTGCAGGGATTGGGGTGACACTGTGACTGCAGGGATTGGTGACACTGTGACTGCAGGGATTGGGGTGACACTGTGACTGCAGGGATTGGGGTGACTGTGACTGCAGGGATTGGGGTGACACTGACTGCAGGGATTGGGGTGACACTGTGACTGCAGGGATTGGGGTGACTGTGACTGCAGGGATTGGGGTGACACTGTGACTGCAGGGATTGGGGTGACACTGTGACTGCAGGGATTGGTGACACTGTGACTGCAGGGATTGGGGTGACACTGTGACTGCAGGGATTGGGGTGACTGTGACTGCAGGGATTGGGGTGACACTGTGACTGCAGGGATTGGGGTGACACTGTGACTGCAGGGATTGGGGTGACTGTGACTGCAGGGATTGGGGTGACGCTGTGACTGCAGGGATTGGTGACACTGTGACTGCAGGGATTGGGGTGACTGTGACTGCAGGGATTGGGGTGACACTGTGACTGCAGGGATTGGGGTGTGACTGTGACTGCAGGGATTGGGGTGTGACTGTGACTGCAGGGATTGGTGTACACACTGTGACTGCAGCTTTTACCCAGCTAGACTGTGACTGCAGTTCCAACAACAGGCTGTGACTGCAGCCCCAGGCTGAGCTCACATCAGGGATTCTCTCCCCAGGATCCTTCTTCACAGTGCTCTTGTTCATGATCCTCCGTGGTGATTCCTTTCCCCAGCTAACCTTTAGCACACTTACCTTTGTTGGATGCATCCGTTACTTGTCAGGGGTGAGGGACTGGGTCGTTAGCAGAGCTGTCACTAATCAGGGGCGAGGTCCCCTGCGTCCCCCTGCCCTGCAGTGGGTGTGTGATGGTGTTCCTGGCTGTTTCCCGCAGGGAATGGCGATGCTGTGCGAGACCATCGAGGAGTGCTGGGATCACGACGCCGAGGCGCGCCTGTCCGCGGGCTGCGTGGAGGAGAGGATCATCCAGATGCAAAAACTCACTAACATTATAACAACAGAGGACATCGTGACTGTGGTCACAATGGTGACAAACGTTGACTTTCCTCCCAAAGAATCCAGTCTATGATAGTTGCACTGGTCATGGAAGTGACCACAGGACTCTTCACTGGAGCTGCTACAGCGCACGGACTGCTGGTGTCACTGCTGTTCCGGGGGCAAGGACGGATGGTAAGTCTCTCTGGAACATCACCAACAGGTGTTTATCCTTTGTTTGCCCCCTCCTCCTCCCTCCCGACGTGGATCCATGAGACTTTCTGCATTCCCTGCTTACACCTGAAGGATGTGACTGAGAACCCCTCACGTGCTGATAAAGGAACTTACAATGAAGAATCCGGACCTGAACAGGCTAATGAGCGTTTTAAACACTGACATCCGATTTCTTAATCCCTGTCAGAAGACACTAATTCCTTTAAATGAACTACTGTTATTTTTTTTAAATCAAAAACATTTCATTTCAGATTTAAAAAACAGACAAAAAAAAAAAAGGGTAACTTGTTTTTATTGCATTTGTTGTTGTTTATAAAATGACTATTGTAATGCGACTACGACACAGCTTGTGAATGTTCCGTGTGCTGCTGTTCCGTGTACAGAAACAAGAGTAATCAATGGGATAGAGCAAAGAGGCTTCCAAGTATTACTTAACCTCCCTCAACCAGGTATACCTCAGTTCCACCTCGCTAAATTATGATTGACAACACTAATTGGAATAATAAACCGCTCCGTGTTTTGTAAATGATGTATTCCCACCTCCCTGTGTTATTTAAGAAGGGGAAAGCTTCATGCCCCCAGGAAGTGGCCATTCCTAGAGCCGTGTTTTTAGCCTTTTCTTGTACTCGCTTGTTGTGTATAAAAAAAAAGAAAAAGTGCTGTTTATTGAAAGAAAATTTTCCTTCCTCGTTTAGTTGAAAGCTTTTCCCTCCGTTTCCCAGAGTATCTCATCCATTTATTTAACTGAATACTATTTAGGTTTGCTGTGTCTGAGGAATATTTGAAACCTTTAAGCATGACTTTCTTTTTTTTTTTCTTTTTTTTTTTTTTTTTTAAATTTTCTCTGAGCTGTGACACTGGAAAGCTCTGAAATCTTCTTGTTGTTTCTTCCTTTCTTCTTATTATTTTTTTTTTTATTTTTTGAAGAAGAGTCTTTTTCCTATTTATGTCTGTGCCGAGGTCGCCGCGTGTTCCCTGTCCCGCCAGGCAGTGGGGGCTGTGTCCCTGGTTCAGGATCACCTCAGGAAGTTCAGTGCCCCCGCTTCCTCACCCTCTGCTGGGAGATTTGCAGCTTCCCCTCCACTCAAACTCGGGGCCAGTGGGGGAGAGAGCCACAGGTTGAGCCTGGAGTCACACACCGACTCCTAGCCACAGATTCCAGATCCTAAATGTTACAAAGTTCAGGGATGACCCAGTTCTGCTCACGATATGCAACGACCATTCCGAGGTAACGAAAAGAATTTCAGTGTCCAGAGCACAGACTCATAAAAAAACCAGGAAAAACATGGAAACGGCTTCACAACTCCAGCACTGGAGTTCAGGATGTCAAGCCTTATGCTGGAATTACAGTGACTGGTAGCTGGGTGCCAAAGTGCTTCTCCCAAATCCCGTCCCAGTGCATTGATTGATTGGATCCTTCACACCAAATTCCAAGGCAAATAAATGTTGTAAGCCCCCGGAGCGCAGAGCCGGCAGCGGCCCCGGGTGTGCTGTGTGTCCTTGTCTCCGTGTGTCCACATCCAGGGGCTCTGGAAAGCAGCAGCTGGGAGCTCCTGAAGGCTGGCTGGAACCTGGGCCTGGGAACTTCATCCCTGGGAGCAGGGGGCTGTGATGGATAAAGCAGAGCCAGCTCTGGGCAGGGAGGGAGGAAGGGCTGATGTTGTACCCGGGGCTGTGCCCGAGGATCCTGCTCCAAGGGGCCGTTGGCAAAGGGAAGGAAATCCAGTTTGTGATACTCTTGGCTGGACACTTCCCTTTGTCTTCTGTTTCTGCTCCACTTCGAATTAAACTTCACACAGAGCAGGACAGGCCTGGAGTTGTGAACAAATCCCAACCCTGCCCTTCTCCCTGGACACCTCGGGGCCTTTGGCCCTTCCCTGGCAAAAACTGAGCTGGTTCATTCTGTGAAAGTTGAAGCTCCCAATCCCTCCCGTGTGTGACCCTTCCCCTGGAGCTGCTGGGGGCTCGGGGCTGGCTCCTGCCTTTGGGATATCCCTGCTCAGTCCCTGTCCACTCCCAGCTCCTGGGATTTACCAGCATCATGTAGCGTCCCTGAGGAAAGGCTGCTCCTTCCCAAAGGCTCTCCCCGAGCTGCTGTGCTCCAGCTGTGCCCCCGGGGCCTTGGGAACGGATTCCTGGCTCACTTGAGAGCATTCAGCGAGGGCAGGATCCGGGAATGTGCTGCCAGGGAGGGCTGGGGCAGTGCTGGAGCAGTGCCCTTCCTGCCTGGCCTCACCAGTGTGATTTCTGTGTGTGAGAGGGTGAGAAGTTCTGCTTGAGGGGGCTGAGCCAGTGCTGCCCTTCCTGGGCTCTTCCCAACTCCCCCCTGAGCAGGGACTCACCAGGAACCGCAGGGGTGGAGTTCTCAGTGCTGGGACTTGTCCTGCTCCCATCAGCAGCCACACAGTCAGGTCACCCCTCTCCTCCTGTCCAGCTTTTTTAACCTTTTCCAAGGCATTTCTGTTGATCAGGAACACTTGGTACAGAACACAGAAGCTGCAGCACACATCCCTGGGTTCAGGCCCCCAGTAGCATCCTCGATGGAACATCTGTTACCTCAGATACTCAACCAGCAGGACTGCTTTGCTTTCTCCCCCACTTTGGTTTGTTCAGTCCATCTCCTCTTCGTTACCTCTCGGGTTTGGTGAGCGATTTCTTTAACTTTCCTCTTTGTATTTGTCAGTGTTTTGGGCACAGGTTGTTGTACTACTGTCAAAGGGCACTTGCTGCTTTTGTGCAGGTGCCAAAAAACCAACCAACCCCTCCCCGCCCTCAATAAAGTGATTGTTAAATATTGTACAAATACAAATGTATACTCTGCCCTCTTCCCCAGCGGGAAAATAAAAAATGTGACTACTCTGACTTGCAACTGATTCTTGGAAAACTTTATTTTAAATTCATGGGGCTGGTCCTAGAGCAGCTCTTGAGCCAAACTGCACAAAAAATCGGTTGTGGAAAGATGTTACCTTGTGCCTGCCACAAGATAGCCCTTACAGCTGAAGCCTGTTGGATTAAACATTTAATGAAGTAAATGCAATTGTAATTAAAGATTTAATTGGGTGAAGTTTTTTCTGTATCAAGTCAGCTCTGAGATGGAAAAGTGCAGATGGAAAAGTGAGCTTTGCCCTGATGGGGCTGTAGAAGGGAACCAGGATCCAGAGCCCTCAGCCACAGGGAGCAGCTCCAGAGCTGGGATTTCTCCAAGGGGGAGCTGTGTGAGGGCAGGAGCTGGGGGTGCGAGTGAGGGAAGAGCAGCACCCTCCTCCCTAAAATACCCCAAACGGATCAGCAAAGAAAAGCTGCTTCCTAAACCTTATTGACCTGAGCACCTCGGTGTGAGCCAACATTCCTGGGGCGAACTCTCCTGGAGCTCAGAGCCAGCTGAGGGAGGAGGCTGCCCACTGCTTGACGTCCGTGGGGCAGTTGGGGTACAGCTGCAGGGCCTCCATGATCTGGCTGCTGTCCAGCAGCAGCTTCATCAGCAGGAACTCGCGCTGCGCCCGCGCCGACGGCCGCTCCAGCGGCTGCACCAGCTCCAGCTGCAGCAGGTGCTCAAAGGCCTGGGAGAAAGGGCAAGAGGGAATGCAAAAGGGAACAGCATTCCTGCCCCACAACAGCCCCACTCCCCGCCAGGGCTGTGTCTGCCCACCCCAATCTCTGCTCTACAACTCGAACCTCAATATTTTACAACTGAAAGGAAAAAAAAAGGCATTTCTGGCTGACCTTCATGACAATGGGCTTCTCAAAGTTGTACATGGAATGTGCCTTCCTCTGGATGAACTTCTGGAATTCTGGAGCAGTGGGAGGGAAAGAAAAGGGGCAGTTGGAAGGAAGGGAGTGGGGCAGGGTTTGTATGGCTCAGGCCTTGTTCTCACCATTGTAAACCATCTGGAAGTTGAATGGTTCCCCATCGTAGACCTCGTTCAGGTGTTTCATGGCTATGATGAGGCAGATTTCCAGCACAGACAAACCTGCAGGCAAGGACAACAATCCCAGGGATTTCCCTTGAGCACATCAGAAACACAGGCACTTCACCCACTCTGTTTATCCCTGGTTTTATTACTGGTGTTCTGCATCTTTATTACGTAAAGAAACCCCAGAACTGGAGAGGATTGATAAGAGCACGTTTGTTTGCTGTGTGTGTGAAGCAGAAATGTTCAGGAATGGGCTGTTCCCAGCAAAAAGAAGGAACTGAAGTATCCAAGTTGGCCCTGCTGTACCCAGAGGGGGTGTGAGCTCAGAGCAGGCTCCAAGGCACACACCAGGCCCCTCCCAGGGAGGGATCTGACCCTTCCCTGCCTCCAGGGGCAGCTGAGGGCAGGAGCTGAGCCTTACCATGGACAATGTTTGCCCTGGAGTCGGAGCTCTGCTGCCTGTGGGCCTCCTGCAGGTCTGCGGCCGTCAGCAGGGGATGGTGCACGCTCACTGCACTGACAGCCAGCATCTGCAACACAGCAGGGACACGGCTCCTGCACTGCTGCTGCACTGGAGCACAGCCCCAGCACTGCAACACAGCTCCTGCACTGCTGCTGCACTGGAGCACAGCCCCAGCACTGCAACACAGCTCCTGCACTGCTGCTGCACTGGAGCACAGCCCCAGCACTGCAACACAGCTCCTGCACTGCTGCTGCACTGGAGCACAATTCCAGAGTTACCCGCTGGAGCAGCACTGGATACCCCCCAAGCACACAGCAGCTCCATCCTGAAAACCCTATAAATAGCTGGCACTTAAATTTCATTTTGCCAGGAAAGGTTTCCAGGGTTCAAACTTTAAAGCCTCCTGATTCCAGGAGATAAATCCTCATGGAGCTGTTTATATCCATGCCAGTGGATCAGCACCTCAGAGGCTGCTGCAGGAATGACTTCCAGATGTTCTGCACCTGCTTTTGTACCCAGGGACACCTTCCACTATCCCAGGCTGCTCCAAGCCCCAATGTCCAACCTGGCACTGGATATTCCAGGGATCCAGGGGCAGCCCCAGCTGCTCTGGGAATCCCAGCCCAGGCAGGAATTCCCAATTCCCAATCTCCCAGGCAGCCCTGCCCTCTGGCAGTGGGATCCATTCCCTGTGTCCTGTCCCTCGAGCCCTTGTCCCCAGTCCCTCTGCAGCTCTCCTGGAGCCCCTTCAGGCCCTGCCAGGGGCTCTGAGCTCTGCCTGGAGCCTTCCCTTCTCCAGGGGAACATTCCCAGCTCTGCCTGGAGCCTTCCCTTCTCCAGGGGAACATTCCCAGCTCTGCCTGGAGCCTTCCCTTCTCCAGGGGAACATTCCCAGCTCTGCCTGGCGCCTTCCCTTCTCCAGGGGAACATTCCCAGCTCTGCCTGGAGCCTTCCCTTCTCCAGGGGAACATTCCCAGCTCTGCCTGGAGCCTTCCCTTCTCCACAGTTTGTCCAGGAACTCCTCACTCACCCCTCCAGGATCTGTATGATGTGTTTTTACAGGGCAGTTGACTTCAGAGCCAGAAAAGGCCTCTTTCCAAAGGAAGCACTCACCCCGTGCTGCAGGAAACGCTGGGAGAGCTGAGCCCCAGCTCTGAGCTGCTCTCAGGGCGGCTCCTGGTGCCCTCAGCTCCTTTCCTGTCCCCCAGAGGCACAGCCTGGGCTGCCCTGCACTAGGAATAATCTGGAACCTTGTAACCCACTGCAGTGAGCAGCACCACCAAAGTTCAGGGACAGCTACACTCAGGGGGCTTTTCACACTGACACCAGCACAGGGATATTTTAGGATGGTTAAATCAGTGTTGTTTATCCTCTGTAAAAAGTGTCAGTGCATTTGTATGAGCCGTGTTCAGAAGCAGAATTTTAAAAAGCCCCTCCAAGAGAGAGCTGCAGCTCCTGTGTGGTGATGGGAGGATGTTCAAGTAGAAAAAACAGGTTTTAATGTGAGCAGAGTTCAGGATTCACCAGGAAGCAAAAAGAACCTCAGAAAGGAAAAAAAAATCATTTCAAAGAGTTTCATCTCCAGTTTTGTTTCATAAATGGAAAGGCCTGGAGGAAGTGAAATGGAATGGGAACAGTCCATCCTCCAAGGATGAGGTGCCCCCACTCCCTGACACAGCACAGGGTGACAAAGGCTGCAAGGAGCCAGCACGGGCAAAAACGTTTAATAAATGATGTTTTTGGCAAAGCTCAGCTAAATGCTGAGAGCCACGAGAGCTGCTCATTAATCACTGCACAAACCAGGGAGGTGCTTCAGAAACCAGAATCAAGATTCTGGGTTTGACTCCTGGCTCGCCATTTATGTGGTGTTTTTATGTTGGTTAAATGTTGTTTATTAATTGGGAGAGAGGATTTGGGGAGAAAAAGGTGAAACAGGTTCAACTTAAAAGTAAAACAGACAGATTTTATAAATATATACTATGAAAAGAAAGGAAAAAAGCTGAGATAAAAACCCACCAGGAGCAGATGCAGCGAGCGCAGGTCCTTGCTGTGCTGGAAGAGTTTCTGCAGCACATCCTGCACAGTTTTATCCTCTGAGAGATGCTGCAGGAACAAGAAAAATAAATATTTTAACCATCTCACACTCCCTTCTCATCATTTCATACTCACCTGGAAAAATAACAGGTAAATAATGTTTTTTTTTAAAGAGCTCACCTCTCATTTGACAATTTTCATGTCCAACCTCAACTTTCTGTGACAGTTTTACCTCCAAACTTCAATCAGCAAAATTCTCTATAATAATTTAATTTATTCCATATCACACTCAGCCAGTGAAAGGAAAGGCCAATCTTAGGTAAAAGCTTTACACTTTTACTGGTAAAGGATATGAGTATAATGTAAACCAGCTTTAGAACTTTTCCTAAAATCAAGTAGAAAATGTTTTAAATACCTGAGCATTGTTATTCCATTTTTGTGCAAAAGCCTCATCAGGAAATTCAGCAGGAAGAGAAAGCTGTTTCTTAAATATCTTCATGTATTCTTTAAAATCAAAGGAATTCATCAAATAGATCTGTCTGTGGGAGAACCTTGACTTTACTCTTTTCTCCAAGAGCTCCAGGATATCCTGGATGGAAAAAGTAAAAAAAAAAAAAAGAGGAAAAACAGTAATTAAAATAGCAGATGAATTTGGTGTTTCCTTTACTACAGCACAGACAAATCACTAAAGTAAAGTGTGCTGAAAAAAAAAAAAAAGAAAGAAAGAATTATTGAATCCTCAGGCTTAGAAGACTGTGAGAGAAGTTAAATGTTCTAACAAGCCCTTTGCTGATTATTTTAATTGATGTGCCTTGCAATGGCACCAGCCCACGTGATGCTGCACATCACACAGGATCATTTGTTGCTAGGAAACCCAGCAGAGTTTCTCCATAGATTATGGAAATATTTCAGCGACTTAAGGCTGAATCAAACCTTGCACAAAGTTGTTGTGTGGTCACAGCAGGGCTGGCAGCTGACGGGCCACGTGATTTTTGTGTCAGCCTCAGAGGATACAGCTTCAAAATCCCCAAAATATTGAACAGCCAAAAAAAAAATAACCCCTCAGAAACAGCAGCTGTCAGCTCTGGAGAGATTTCCTCAATTACACTCCAAAGAGGGGATCAAGGGGTCTAAATAATGGGTGAGGAGCACACCACACTCAGGACAGGGATGATGCAAAAGGGAAAGGTTGTAATTTATTCAATCAACAATTAATTTTTCTGTTAACTTCCACGAATTTGCCCAGCTGGGTATCATATATATAATCATATATATAATCCCTGGTATATTTAATCCCAGTCAAACCCAGAGCCAGGCTTTGATCAGAGATTTGAAATCTTCTTCCTGTCATGACTCAACGATCTTCAGTTCACTGTGAAAACAGCATCAGTTTTATCAAGTTTCCATCGTGTTCCTCAGGAATTATTTCACAACATGGACAAAACCTACTCACAATTCAAGATAATGTCATTGGAAAATCACAGGAAATTGAACAGGGATCCTGATCCCATTTTCTAGCAAAAGCACCTGACTGAAGTAGTTACTTTAAAAAAAAAGAGATTGAAACACAGTTGCTACAAATTTGTCCTTGCCAACTGCCAACCAAGAGGTTCAGGAGCCTCTCCAAAGAGTGACCCACAGTTTAATATTGAATTTGTGTCCTTAGAGATGTTGGTTTGTTCCTTCAGCAAACTGAGGCCTTTGGGCATCTTCAATTTGCTCTCAGCACAATTTTTATTTTTTTTTACACCCCCTTCTCAATTCAGAAGTTAGAAAAAATGGGTAATTGAGGAAAGTCTTTGAGGAAATTAAGGTTCCAGGGAAGGAGAAGTCGTTCCAGCTCAGACAAAAGTCACTTTAAAACAGGTAAAAATGACCCAGAGGAAATGGCATTCCTTACCTGCCTACAGGTGAGTCCAATGACTGTCACTGGGGTCTGTGCAGACTGGGAGATGTCAAAGAGGTTGTAGAGCAGGGTCTGGTTCTTGTGGTGGACAAACAAATCAAACTCATCCAGGACAAACAGAACTGGGCAGCTGCTGCTTCGGTTTCCTGAGAGAAATTTGGAGAGTTTCAAATTCAACTTCAGCATTAGACTTCCATTGCTACAGCTTTCTTTAATTATGGGGTTAAAAACACACAGATTTTCTGTCAGCTTTTCACCTCCTTTCCCACAGGTACAACAGCAAAAAGGAAAATCCACGGAAAAACTGGGAAGGTTGTGTAGTGTTCTGCCAAGCAGCATTTCTGGCTTTAAGGAAGACAGACTTGGCCAATTTTATTTTAAAAAACAAGATTTTTAATAGCATAAATCTAGATAAAAGAATCTGTCCTTCACAGCTGAGATCACATGCAAGCCCTTAAAGTTACATCAGGGGCACACACACTAAATTCAGCATAGTAATCAATATTAACTACTTTTTAATAATATTTTGATACCCTGACACATCCTTGGGAATGAAGATTCTTCATTCCACCTGTAAAGCAGAAGAAAAAAACTCCACTTTTCAGTCAAGTGACCCAGAGTTTCAGGACAGGGGTTTTTATTTACCTCTCCTCAGAGCTTCAAGGAGGAAGGCAAGGTTTTCAGCAAAACTGCCCTAGAGAGAGAATAAAGGAGTTTCAGAAGATTTGCAGTGTTGTTCTCAGGATTGTTGAACTACAGCAAATTCAGACCTGCAATGGAGGCCATGTCCTTCCAAAATCATTCTTTCAACAATGTCCAATGCTACTTTTCATGGTGTATAAACTCCTCAGGACACGAAAAATGATGGAGAATTCTACATTCATCCACTTCTTTTTCCAGCCTGAAATCCCCAAACTGCCTCAGCCAGGCAAAACTCAGTGATCAAGAGAATACCTGCAATCAGCTAAATTCACAAGCAGCTCTCTCCTTCCTGAAATAGCTGTTGGATCCTCATTTTCCAGGCACACACACATGGAAAAAGTGCCACCTAAAGGGTTCCACTGAGAAGGAGAAGGATGCAGGGTTTAACTGGGAACTTTCTGAACAGATGGAAGCATCAAACATTTCTGAACCAAACCCTGAAGGGCTGTGCCCATCCTGCTCCACGCAGAACTCCAGGTGTGAGAGGAGAAACCATGAACTGAAGAGCACAAGCCCCATCAAAGGGGCAGAAAGGCAAATTTCACCTCTGCATGTGAGTTACAGAAAATGAGGGAAGTTTATTTTCAAGCACTTTGGCCACTCTCTTTAGGACTGTCATCAGTATTAATGTCAATCAGTTTATCTTGTGGGAAAAGGGAAATAGCAGCAAGTGTTTTAATAGAAATTCCATGGAAAATGAGAGCTCTAGGAAGCCTGGACAGATTTCCTTTTTGGATAGACCAAAAAAAAAAAGGTTGATAATACATTAAAGATCCTGATTTTTGGTTGGTGAACTTGCTAATTCTTTGTTTTGAAATGTTAAAACCAACATTCCCAAATTCCCCACCCCTCTGAACAAAGTTTCTTTGGAATACTAAAGTTTGTTTCATTGAGAGGCTTGTTAGGAGGGACTTCCCTTTTTCCCTCCTGTAAGGCACAAGTTGATGGATTTAAAAAATAAAAAGGATGCAGCAGTGCTGCTCAAGCAGCAAAGGGAACCTGAGCACCTGTGTGCAGCTGCTGGCACTCAGAGCCCAGCCAGTTCCAGCTCCAGTTCCCAGGAAAGGCTTTTGGAGGAGAAAGTGAAGTTACTCACAAAAACTTTGTCCCCAACCACATTTTCCAGCTGCAGCTGCCTGGTGATCTCCTTCAGGGCCACTTTGTCATTTGTCTGCAGAAGCCCTGAAAGAAAAAGATTCTCCATGAGGAACTGGGATTTGTCCTTCACTCCCACTAGAAACTGGCCCAGCAGCTTCTCTCCCTTCCCAGCCTGACAAAGCTTTGCCTTTTGAAAAATCAGGAATTTTCTGTACCTGACAAGTTACTGAATTCTCTCACTAAATAATGAAGTTCCCTCCACAAAAAAAGAAATACAAAGAGAGGCACTTTGGAGCTCACAAACATGGCCATAGTTTAGGCTGGACTAAATTGCTGAGAGCAGAAATTTTCCTCAGTACATAGAAAATACAGGACTGAATATAACAGAGCCCTGGCTCAAGGATGTTTTTACTTGCCATTCAGATGGACTTCCAAGAGGTTCTCTCTCACTTGATTCATCTCCCTGAGGTCTTTTAAGACATGATTTAATAACTAGGAAAGAAAAAAAAAATACAGAATTTCTGTGAGAAGATTAAATTTTAACAGCAAGGAAAGTGTGATATTGCAGGATAGGAGACAGTGTGTGAGGTTTCATTAGGGAACATGTTTGAGTAATTTCCAGACTAAAATATTAAAATGACAACTTTGCATTCACCAGCATGAATTACATTTGTTCATTCTGCTGAACTGGGAGGGAAAGGAAAATAACTCTGCTATTTCAGTCACTTATTTTTGGGGTAATATCTGGGGCTTTTGCATTAATCAAAAATCTTTATGAACTTAAGATGTGAGAGAATTTGGCTCTTGAGCTGGTGCCATATTCAGCTTCATGGCTTCTTTGGGTGCTGTAGAAAGAAACTTTCTTCTTTAAATCTTAAAAGAAACTCTGCTTATTCTTTTCTTTTGGAAGACAAAATTGAAACTGCTCATGATTACACCAACTGCTGCTCATAAAACTCCCAAATTTGCTGTCCATCAAGAACTCGTTATTAGTAAAGGCCAAAAGGAACTTGTATTAAAATGTCTATAAGTAGTGGAAATGTTCAATTTAAAAATTAAAAAGCTACTATAAAACTCCCAAATTTGCTGTCCATCAAGAACTCGTTATTAGTAAAGGCCAAAAGGAACTTGTATTAAAATGTCTATAAGTAGTGGAAATGTTCAATTTAAAAATTAAAAAGCTACTATTTGCTTTGGCTTCTTCAGAGGAGGATTTGTAGCTCCCACCTATGTGCAAGTATAAAAATATAAATACACACACATTTTTTTTAGTCCAGCATCTTTCCCTTGATATTTAAAAAGGAAATAATTCATTCTGCATAGGTGATTTTGCTAACTTATTCTTTCTGAAAGGACCACAAATTTTCATCACATTTAATGTTAACATAAAAGACTAAAGAGTTTGAATAATGTTGAAGCATTAAACAGTTAAGTTAGACATCATCCCTTCATGTGCCTCAGCTAAGGGGAATTCCCTTAAAATACAAAATCTGTATTTAGAAACCATAACCACCAAACAATAATCTGCTCCATGGCAGGTGACAATATTCCTGACCACTCCCTGCATGCACACAGCTATGGAGAGACCCAGACTGCTCCTTTCAGAGCTTTGGGATGCCTTTTCATCAGTTGGATGTTAGGAAGGAGTTTTTCATGGAAAGAGTGATTAAACACTGGAATGGTCTGCCCGGGGAGGTGGTGGAGTCACCATCCCTGGAGGTGTTAAAACAAAGATTAGATGTGGCACTCAGTGCCATGATCTAGTTGAGGTGTTGGGGCTGGGTTGGACTCAATGATGTTGAAGATTTTTTCCAACCTACACATTCTGTGATTTTTACAGTGAGGGCCCAAACTCAGGTTAATTAAAGAGTAATCATGACTTTTAACAGCACAGACAAGTCTTAGGAACAGATTTCTCCACGCTGTCCCTAAACAGATTTAGCCCACAGAAAGCCCTGGAATGTTTTGGATTTCTCTCTGCAGAGCACTGACAATTCCCTCAGTAAAAGCAGGCAGAGGTGGAAGCGTGGCTGCAGAGCCCCCAGGAATGCAGTGAGGCTGTGCTGGAGCCCCCAGGGCTGCAGGAGCTGCTCCTACCGCGGATTTCCCGGAGCCCCGGGGGCCGATGATGAGGGCGGAGTTGCTCTCCCCGTGCACCGTGGTTCTCCTCAGCAGCTCCAGCAGGTGGCTGTGGGGAAACACAACAGGCTGGGAATGGAAACCTCGGAGATGACAGCGTTCCCCAAAGCCAGGGGAATTCAAATGGAAACCTCAGAGATGACAGCGTTCCCCAAATCCAGGGAAATTCAAATAGAAACATCAGAGCTGACAGTGTTCCCCAAATCCAGGGAAATTCAAATGGAAATCTCAGAGAAGACAATGTTCCCCAAATCCAGGGAAATTCACTCAGAGCTGACAGTGTTCCCCAAATCCAGGGAAATTCACTCAGAGCTGACAGTGTTCACCAAATCCAGGGAAATTCAAATGGAAACCTCAGAGATGACAACATTCCCCAAATCCAGGGAAATTCAAATGGAAGTCTCAGAGAAGACAATGTTCCCCAAATCCAGGGAAATTCACTGAGAGCTGACAATGTTCCCCAAAACCAGAGGAAATTCAAATGGAAACATCAGAGCTGACAACGTTCCCCAAATCCAAGGAAATTCAAAGGATCAAACTTGATCCACTTTGGCTCTGAGAGCCCAGGCTCAGGGCATGCAAAATGGAACACAATAAAGCACAAAGGGCTCAGTGATCAGAGCTCTTAAAATACTTTAAAATAATAAAACAAGCGCAAGTTGAGAGTATCACTAATTCATAAAGCTCTGCAGTTCTCTGCTGTGACAGGACAGACTTCAGTGATTTTTTCTTTCTTTAAGAAATAGATTGCTTGCTGTGCTAGCCCTCTAATTTACCTGCAGACAGACTCAGCACC
The DNA here is from genome assembly GCF_009819655.1 of Sylvia atricapilla. Classification (NCBI taxonomy): domain Eukaryota; kingdom Metazoa; phylum Chordata; class Aves; order Passeriformes; family Sylviidae; genus Sylvia; species Sylvia atricapilla. Next base: position 36,382,441 of record NC_089146.1, read on the forward strand.
TCCAGCCACATTTAAAGCAACTCCAATTCCCAAATGCTCACACATCAATAACGTGCTTTTGGGATATGGAATGCTGACATCCTGCTGGTGGTTGTGAAGGGGTGACAGTCCTCATGGAACAGCTGCAGCTGTGTGGGTTTGTTCACTCTCTGAGAGGCAGCTCCAGCCAAGAGCCCTGATACATCTTGGGAGGGAAAAAACCAGAGCTGGGCAGTTCTTTGGAGCCCTGATACACCTTGAGAGGGAAAAAAACCAGAGCTGGGGAGTTTCTTGGAGCCCTGATACATCTTGGGAAGGAAAAAACCAGAGCTGGGGAGTTCCTTGGAGCCCTGATACATCTTGGGAAGGAAAAAACCAGAGCTGGGCAGTTCCTTGGAGCCCTGATACATCTTGGGAGGGAAAAAACCAGAGCTGGGCAGTTCCTTGGAGCCCTGATACATCTTGGGAGGGAAAAAACCAGAGCTGGGCAGTTCCTTGGAGCCCTGATACATCTTGGGAAGGAAAAAAACAGAGCTGGGGAGTTTCTTGGAGCCCTGATACATCTTGGGAGAGAAAAAACCAGAGCTGGGGAGTTCCTTGGAGCCCTGATACATCTTGGGAGGGAAAAAACCAGAGCTGGGCAGTTCCTTGGAGCCCTGATACATCTTGGGAGGGAAAAAACCAGAGCTGGGCAGTTCCCTGTGTTTTCCCTCCAGGATAATTTACTGCCAATGGCACACTGAGTAGAACACAGCCTGGAAATTGCTTCTCAGAATTCCAGGATAAATAGGGGAGGCTTATTTTGTAAAACTGATATAACAGAAGTATATTTCCTCCCCAGAGCAATAAAATGCCTGTGTGAGCTCTGCATGTACAGTACAAAGTCCTAATAAATGGTTTTGTCTCTCCTGTAATGAAAACTTGTGCTCACACCAGGTGATTCCACTTCCATAAAGTCAGTCTTGGGGAAAGAAATTGTTTAAAACAAGTCCTTTAAATACATGTTTGTTATCTGCAGAATTTGACCCGTATCTGTTAAATAGTCAATTTTATTGATCCCTTCTTCCTAACCCTAAATTCCACATCTGCATGGCTCCAGAAGTAGTTTTAAATATGGGTCTCTACTTCCAAAAACTGGATGCTGGCACAGAAATTTTAAGATGTACTTTTTAACACAGTGCACCAACAAACAGGAGAAAACCTGAAGGAAAAAAGAAAGTATAACAGCAAGAGAATTTAACTTCTTGCTTTGCCTGGCCATTACACAAAATATGCACTGAAAGGATCTTTCAGTCTCAAAAAGAAAAGTGCTCCACGAATGTGAGGTGTGAAACAAGGACAAGAAACCCAAAACCCAGAGCCTGGCAAAACCAGAAGGGAACAGTTGTACAAAAACTCTTGGAATCTGAGGCAAATAATTTTAGAAGCACTGAGCTGGAAGTGATTTAAACCTGTATCATTTAGTAAAACAGAGAAAATTCTGATTTCACCAGGTAATTTCACTCCTGCAGCTGAATTAGAGCTCAGTGAATCCCAGAGGCTGCTCCCTCACCTGTACTGCTGCTTCATCCCAAACAGTTTCCCAGCAGCACGACAGTGACAGAATCTCTCACGGAGGATTTTCTGCACCTACAGATGTGACAGAGCACAGGAACAATGTTCAAACACCAGAATTCACCAATGATGGAAGTCCAGCCATAAAATAACAGCAAATTAGGCACTTTTTGTGCTTGCAAATATTCTCTAATAGACAAATCTTTACTGTCATCAATGATAGAGGGGTCTTGAAAGGAAGAATAAAGTTGCAGGAGGCAGAATATTGTATAACATTATATAAAGGAGAAAAAAGCAATTAGAAGAGATTAAAATGTAAGAAATCACTGACCCGGGGGTAACTCCTTGCAAGATGCATTGGAGCTTTTAACCAGCAACTTTGGGAAAACAGGAGAATAAAGGTTTAAAAAGGGTGAACAAAGTAAAAACCCATTTGGCAGCTGCTGTCCTGCTGCTAAAAAAGTCTCCTGGGTTCTGATTCACCAAACTGGAAGATAAAAAAAACCCTAAGTGGATAAAAATAGATTTATGCAAATCTTTTGCCACAAACAGTTGCAAAAGCACAAGACCATCCTGTAAGTCTTTCATTACATTATTACTGCAACACTTGAAGCAAGCAACAGGTGAGAAGCTGAAAGAAATACAGATACAAAAGCCATTTACAGCCCTAAGAATTGTATCCAATTTTGAACAAATCCTTGTAACTGGTCTAGGAGAAAAATAAATACAATGACACGAATGGCAGAGGGTGGAAAAGTTCCATCACTTGAAAACAAAACAATGAAGGACGATGTTACTGACCTGGGAAATGCACTCAGCACTTTCTCCAGTGCTCTCCTTCAGCTTACGCTTGTTCATTGCAGATTTCATCTTTGAAGAAAAGAAAGTAACTATTTGATTAAACAGCATTGCTTTCCAAACCATCCTACTCAGAAACTGTACTTTTAAGTTGGTCATTTTTAAGGACTGTAATGAACATCTGTTCTTAACTAACAAAGATGCAGCAGTCCATCTTCCTAGTGAAAAAGAGCCAAAACACTGAAAACATTTTAAATTCATTTCTGATAACATTAAATCCATGTTTACACACATCTCCTAAACAGCACTTGGCTTTAAGATGCTTTAGAGAGTTTAAAATAACATCCTTATTTTTTTTGCAGCTGGAACAAGCTACAGGCACATAGGAACACATTAAGACACAATAACGAAGTTTTTACTTTAAAATGGCCAGGAATAACTGGCCATCCTTGTTTCTAACGTGCAGTTTATAACAATAACCACTGAAGGGGTCCTAAGGGGACTGGGGGTAGAGCCAGAGGGGGGTTGGAGGTGAAACTCGAAGGGATTGGGGGGATCACGATGGGATTTAGAGGTTTGAGTGGGTTCTGAGGGGGATTCCAGAGGGCCTGAGGGAATTAGGGGGATCTGAGGGGGAATTACAGGTCGGGAAGGGGATTTAGGGATGGTCCCGACCGGACGGGAAGGGTTTGGGGGTAGTCCTGAGGGGCGAATTTACGGGGGCTGGGAATGCTCTGAAAAGGAACGGGGGGCAGGGAGAATGTCCATTGAGAGACTTAAGGAAAAGCTGCGGGGATGGGGAAGGTGCGGGTTGATTTTTCGGGGCTGGGAGAGTGTGTGAGGACCCTGCTGAGGGAATGGAGAGGCCCCAAAGAGCTCGGGATGATCCACGAGGGGCTGGGGACACACAGAGGGTTGGTTCTGGGAGGAAACAGAGGAAACAGAGACGGGGCCCTACGCGGCTTGAAGGGGGCGCTTTCCGCCTCACCTGGCCGGCGCCCACCGCCCCTCACCACCTTTTCCCGCCTCTCCTCCATCACCTGAGGGCGGCCACCGCGGCTCACACGCCGCCCTCAGCGCTGGCCTCAGGCAGCGGAGACCCGCCATCACCCGCGACCCCTCCCCGGCAGCCACCCACCCCCTCAGAAACCCAAGCCCGGCTCCCGTTACCCTCCTCACAGGCGGCATCCGCAGCTGCATCAGAGACGCCGGAGCCCGAGCAGACGGAGGGCGAGGAGGAGAGCGCATCTTGCGCTGCTCGGCACGGCCCGGCGGGCGGAGGCGGCGGGGCCGGATCTCCCCCGCCCCGCCGGCACCTGCCCGCGCCGCCCTCACGGCGCTTTCCCGCCTCTCCTCGCTCACCTGCGGGCGGGTCCCGCCGTGCGCGCCGCCCCCTCGCGTCACGCCGCGCTCCCCTCCCTTCCCCTTCCCCTCCGTGACGTCACTTCCTCCCCGGCCATGTTCCCCCCTCCTCTTCCTCCCCCTCAGCCACTTCCTTCCGCCCAGTCCCGGATCCGTTTCCGGGAGCGGCGCGCGCGGCGCTGTGGGAAGTCGTCGTCCCCCGTCCCCCCCCCCGTTTCCCCCCCCCTTCCTCCCCGCGGCCTCCCGAGCTCCCCCGGGGCGCATGCGCGGTGGCGGCCGCCGCTGCTGCCTGCCCTCCTCTTCCTCCTCCTCCTCCTCCTCCTTCTCCTCCTCCTCCTCCTCCTCCTCCTCCTTCCCGACAGCGGCGGCGGCGATGAGGAGGAGCGCGGGGGGGGGCGGCGGCGGGACGGCCGGTTGTTCGCGCCGCTGAAGGGACACGAAGCAGCGCCGCGCCGAGGCGGGGGCGGGGGGCCCCGAGTCGCTGCCCCCCCCGCAGCCCCGCCGGGGAGTTTCTTCCACATCCCCCCTTCCCCAAACACACCGAGACCCCCCCCTTCCCTCCTCAACCCCCCGTCCCTCGGGGGCGGCCCCGCGGAGCGCCGCTCCCTCCTCCTCCTCCCCCTTTATTACCCTTTGTGTGCGTCTCCGCCTTCCTCCCTGCGCCCGGGGGCCCTGAGGTGAGTGCGGGGGGAGCGGCGGGGCGGGGGGGGCTGTTTGTTTACCCCGCGGTTGGCTCCCGTTCGCCCCGGGGGGGCACCGCCTGTCACTTGGGGCCCTTTCCCGGCGCCCCCCGGCCCAGCTTTGTTGTCGGGGGATGCTCCGGGGATGCTCCTTCGGGCCCCTCCGGAGCGGGAGGGGAGGGGGCTGAGGGCGGCGGGGGCGCCGGGCAAAGTTCGGGGCGGTGCGGTGGTTCTGAGCCCCGGCCGAGTCCCGAAAGTGTTGTTTTCCTGCCGTAGCGGCGAGCCCCGGCGTTGACCCCCCCACACACCCCGGGTTCCAGGCCGTTGTTTGACTTATTGTTTGAGTTATTAAACCCCTGCGGTGGTGAAGGTACAAAGACCACTTGTACAAAGACCCTTTCCCGAGCTGAACTTCCAGGAGGGATGAGACACGGTCCAAGAGCTGGACTTGGTGTTTGCGGGATTGGGATGTGGTCGGTGGCAGCCCCTGGTTATCGGTGGTGCCCGGCTATATTTGGTCAATGGCTTGTTCAGATCTATATGTCGGGATGTGTTTTTTTCCATGGCTTTCTGCTGGGAAGGCCAAGTGTCTCCATCCCCGCTCGCCCTCTTGGTCAGGTGCTGCTGGTGGACTGGACCTGGCCATGTTTCCTGCTGCTTCGAGGGAAAGTTACCTGTTCAAACGTCTGAAATGGGTTAAAACGGACTGGCTTTAAATGTCAAACTAAATTCTGGGCTCGAGGAAGTGTTGGGAGAAGCCTTCTAGATGTTTGCAAGGATCCAGGAGTGAGAGTTGGGGCATTAACACCAAGTTGAAACGAGAGAGTCCCCTACACAAGTAGGATGTTTATGTTGGAATTGCTGTTGTCTGCGCTTATTTCTGGAGCTTAATTATGTCCTCTGTAATTTCCAAAAGGCGGTTGGAGCGCTTTGGTTTATTTCTGGGCTTATTATTTGGGGTTTATTAAGTGCTGAGTGCAGAACCATGGAGTAGGCCATGAGTGTGTGTTCCAGAGGGGCATCCCAGTTCAGCGGTGGTCAGCAGGGAGTGTGTGTCCTCTGTGCCTCATGCTGGAGGATGCCCATGAGGAAGAGCTCTCCTGGCACTGCTGGGCTGCCCCCCAGTTCTCATTTGTGTTTGGTGTGAAGCAGCAGTTTTGGGGCTGGGCTGGGAAGAGTTTGTGAGGTCCATAATTTGGAAGGAATTAGGGGAGAAGCAGAGCTGGATTGATGCTTGACAGTGTTGTGATGGAGGCTTGGAGGTAGCAGCCATAACTGTGGTTCTTTCTAATAGTTTGCTGTTAGTTTTCTTTTTGCTTGTAACGACTTTGGGGTTAAACATGTGGGCAAAAATAACACCTCAGCACCGACAGTCCCCCAAATCAGCAGGTCTGTGTATAAACAGCCATGATGGAAACATGTGACTCTTTTTTTAGTTTACTACAGGTAGGAGCTGGACAGCAAAAGCCTGTCCAGGAGTAAAGGACATAATCTCGTTATTTTATTTCATGACTGTGCTGCTTTTCTCAACCTGAGAGCCCATTGATGTGCTTTCCTCTGTACATGGAAGCCTGTAGTGGCTGCAGGATTACATTCCCCGTGTGTGTAGAGCTGCAGCTCTGCCACCAACTTCCAGGGCCTACAGAGATGTGATACATTAATTATTACAGGGATTTCACCACCTCCTCGTGTCTCTGTCTTTAAGGGGGCCACGGTTTGGTTGAATATGCTCACACGGTAAAATTGAACAGGATTCTGAAGCTGGGCAGGATAATTCAGGGTTTTTCTCTTGCTTTAAATCCTCGAGATAAAATTAGTGCTCAGCCTTCCTTCCCCTAGGCTGCAGTCCTGCAGCCAGGTGTGTGCTGGAGGGAGAGCTGTGCCTTTTGGGGTGGGATTGGGGTGGGAAGGACCCTCTGAAGGAGGCACTGGTGGGACTGGGATTCTGGCTGGCAATTCCTGCATTTCTGCAGCCTTTGCACAAAGGGGTCTCAGGCTCATCTGGGGCTTCTGGCTGCTGGCACAACCTTCCAAGAACTGCAGGAACTGAATGTTTCAACCTAGGAAGCATTCTAGGAAATGCTGTGAATTATCAACAGCTGCAACTAAAAGGCACAGTTTCATTTTATTTGGCTTCTTTTTGGTGCTGTTATCATGATATTTCCACGTGCTAAATGCTTTTAGGAAAACTTTGTGCAGATTTTCCAGTTCTGTATCTTTGGGGACAGAATTCATAATTATTGTGCTGGATTCTGGGTCAGTGGCTCTAAGGGCAGATAGTTTGGAGTTAGCAAGGACCTGCCATGGCTGTGCTGAACATAAAGATGCTGTTTAGGCCTGACTTTAATCATGTTTCTGTGGAGTTTGCTGCTCTACCTTCCTTCCTTTGTGGACAGATGAGTTGGTCTCTATTTGGATTAGGGAGGAGGATGTTTGAGGAGAACCTTTATGATGCAATACCTTCAATAACTGAACTTTTCTTGTCCAGCTTGGCTGTGGAGGGATCAGTGTTCCTCCTTGTTAAAAAAGCACAGGAGATCCCAGCATCAGTCACAGTCCTCTCCAAGATGGAATGCCTTGGGTTTCAGCTGGCTTATTGAATTTGCTTTGTCAGTGGATTTAATTATTTTTTCCTACTGTTCCTCATGGTTACTCTTTCTCTGTGGCTGGGATGGAGTGTGTAAGGCCACCAGGAGTCTGTGGATGAGCAGCAGCCAGGTGGGAGGCCCCTGGTGCCCATCTGGAGCCCCTCTAATGTCCCAGTGTCCCTCTGTGGGCTTAAGAGGCCACGAGCACAAAGCAGTTCAGTCTCATCTGTTCATGGCCAGGGACACAAATTTTGAAAGTGGCTGAGCTTCCTGTGCAAAAATCCTCTCAAAACTTCGGGAAAGTGAGGAATTCTGTTTGTTCTTTCAGCCTGGTTGGGTTATCTCAGGGTTTAGTTTTGTTCCGTTGTCCCCGTGTTGGTTCTTGTTCTGTCCCAGTGGAAGTCAGAATTTCAAAAATAAAAAGGTACAGGATACATTTATTTCCTTTTTAATGCTCTTATGTCATTAAGGACCTGCTTATTCTTTTAAAGAGTTACTTGAACGTTGCAAACCACAGGCTCTCATTGGCTTTCCTTTGTATTTATTTTTGGAACTATTAGGTGGAATAATACTGCTCAATCAGTTTCAAATGAGCCTGCACAGGAACCAAGGCTGGTATTAGGGATGAAATTTTGGAGGAGCATTGGAAATAGCTTTCAGGATGCTTTAATTCTCCTCTGTGTGTCCGGGGCTCAACGAAGAGGGAATAAAACAAAAAGCAGCAGTTAAGAAATTAGGAAGTGCTGACTCCTTCCCTCTCTTGAATTCCAAGTTCTTTATTACAGCAATTCCTATTTTCTTGATGAATCGTCTAGAAAGGAGTTCAGGCTGGGGACTATTTTTAAATCAAGGTAAAACTTGTCAAAATCCCTCGGACTACAACGTTAAACCGTGTTTGAGTGCACATGCAAATGAGTTTATCAGCATACCCAAACACACACACACACACAAATACATAAATGAGCATCTACAAGAAGCAATAAAACTCAGAGCAGTTTGAACTTTTCAGTGCAGCTTTGAGGCCCCCAGGATGTGGAGTGTGAGTCCCCCCAGCTCCAGGCTGTTGTGCCGTGGCCCAGAGCAGCAGCGATCACCGAGAGCCGTGGCTATTCATAGAGCTTTGGCAAAGGAGTTGCTCATCTGGGTTTATCTGCAGCCTGACAGGTGCTCCCAGCCCCAAAATCTCCATTGCCTCCCTTCCTTCCCATGGGGAATCACTGAGGAGCAAATCCTGCACTGCCTCCAATTGTTGGGTCTTCAGGCCGGAGCTGCCCAAGATACATTCCTTTTTGGTTTCAGGGTTTGTTGTTTTTTTTTTAAATATTCTGTTTCAGGAGCTTGAAATGTGCTTAAAAATGAAATGGTAAAATGCTTAAAAATTCCTTTTTTATGTTTCTAAGCAAACCTTTATTCTTTCATTTATTACTCTGCTTAAATTCAATGTGCTGTTTATTTTACCTATCTTTATTTTACAGAAAATGTTTTAAAGCAAGCGAGCAATATTTTAAATATTCTTACCCTGCCACAATATCTGATAACCAAAACCTACAGAAGCAATCTATTAATTCATTACTCTGCTATGAGGCAAAATTGAAACTTGGGATTAAAAAATATATATATAGTCATAATTTTTGCTTAGTCTACATTTTTCAGTGGCATTAAATGCAGAATTATTTTGGTGTCTGAGTAATCTTAAATGTAAATAACCTCTGAAATATGAGGGCCCTTCCTTTGCAGCATCAGTAGCGTGGCCTGGCTCAGGAAAATTCCTAAGTGAGGGAAGCAGAACAGTTGTCAATTGTTTGCCCAACAAATCCTGCTGGATCAAATGGTGATATTCCCAACGTTTGGATCAAGGGAGGCACCAGATAATGTTGCCTTGTGCCTCGGTGCCAAAGGAAACAAACACAGCCTAAGTCAGGAGAAAATTTGGCCAGCTCCAACCTGGGCCTACCTATCATAAATAGAGATAGTCAGAATTTTCCATTCCTGCTGCCCGATGGTTGAAAAACATGGAAATTGGATTTCACTTGGCCAATTTGGGACTTGATCTTTAGGCTCTGGTGGGTCGTTGGCCAACGTGTTCTTTAGGATTATCTGTTGTGACAAATTAAAGACTTGATAAAAAGACGTGAAATGTTTGGGGTTGTCTTCATCCTTTAAGCTTTTACCTACCTTATATGTTCATATTTTTATATATTTGTATCTATATATGTGACTAGGCCCACCAGAATGAGTGCAAATTTCATGTGTTTTGGTAAGACTGAAGCTGTGGCATTGACAATAATAAACACAGCCTTATATTTTTGGCTGTGTTTGTCCCTAATCTATTTAATTTAATTCAATTTTTTTTTACTTCTAAGACTGATGCAATGAAGCTTTATGCATCTATTTAATTTTTTTATATATAAGCACGCTGTCAATTTAAGGAGATAAATTTTATTTATTTTTACTGTGTGTAGAAGAGAAGCACACACACACACAAAAAAATTTTTTTTGCTGGATCCTCTCATCCAAACTCTAGATAAGAATATTTTTTTTTTTTAGTATCTGCTATTTTTGGAAGAAAACACTTGCAGAAGTGAACAAATGAGATCATTGATTGAAGAAACAAAGTAGTCAGGAATCTGTAGTGAGCTGGTTTTTTTAGAACAGAACTTCCTTTTGTCTTTTAGGGCCTTGGGGGCAGGAGAGGGATTTCTCCCTCGTAATCTTTATGGGGAAGAGGCTTGGATCAGATTTCAGAGGTGGATGTGTTGGCATAGACTGGTGATGCAACGTGGTGTCGTCTTGGAATTGCAAATATTGTCACGTTTTCTGCCTTTTTTTATTTGTTTCTGGGAAGCTCATCCCATGTTTTTCAAGGAGTAGCTCCCTTTGAAACCTTACAGCCAGAAAATATGAATTTTCCCCGTTTATCCTGTGCTAGGAAAGGTTTGGTTTTTAAAGATGCTGTTTAAAACTACTTCTCCTCTACATTTTGTGCCAGGGGGAGTTGCTGGGATCCTGTGGAAGGGTTTGTTGGTGCTGATGGCATGGGAGCCCCCAGGTTCTGGCAGGAAAAACCTCAGTGAGAACCTTCTCTGGCCTCAGTATCAGCCTGAGCAGGGAGCTGCAGGAAGGATCAAAGCCAAGCAGTGCCCTGTGATTCCCTCCAGAAATTCCTTGCAGCTTGGGAAGTCTGGGATCTGTGTTTGGGACTGTGTCTCTTCGAGGTTTTCAGTGGAAGTTTTGTCCTAAATAAAGGCTAAAATCAGAGCAGGTATCAAAATCCGTCAACCCTTGTGTTGTCCAAAGCACAGTTGGCTTTTCCCTGCTAGGATAATTTAAATGCTGAGCGCTGTGAAATGGGCGATCCAATGAACTAAAAACTAGACCCAAAAAGTTCACATAACACTTGCAGCTTGGGAATGATGTTTGAGCTTAAGCACCTTAAAGCTCTGTGGGTTTGTTGGACCTTTTAAAACACACGTGGCTCCTTCCCCTTGAAGTTGCCTGGGTGTTATTAAGTCATAAAAGCAGGGCTGTGTCTGTGGGCCAGCTGAAGCAAACCATATCTGGGCTGGAGGCTATTGGTTCCTCACCTCTGTTTTAAAATTAGTCCAATCATTTGCAGCGTGATTCATTTCTAAAAATGACTTGTCCATCTGTGCAGGGTGCCCTGGCTGGAGCGTGGCAGCGCTGCTGGGGCTTTGCTGCTGGAAGTTGGGTTGCTCTCAGGACGTCTTGTAGCTCTTGGATCTCACTTTTCTTTGATAAATGTGTTCATTCAGGCATGAGGCTGGGTGTTAAAAGCTGTGGTGGGGGTGATTTTAATGTTTGGAAATGTCTGTCCGATGTTTCTGCTCTTGAGACTCTGCTGGTGAAAATGTAGATATGAAATCTTCAAGGGAAATAATAATAATGATGATGAATATTCTGTTTTCACTGCTAAAATATTTATCAACTTCTTAGGTGCTGGATCAAGCCCTAAATCTGAATTGTTCATGAGTTGTAACTTCACAAAGGTCTTGGGGAACAAAACTTGTAACAAAGTAATGCTCCCTCCAAAGTCAGGGTGGGTGATTTTAATGTTTGGAAAGGTCTGTCCAATGTTTCTACTCTTGAGACTCGACTAGTAAAAATGTAGATACGAAATCTTCAAGGAAAATAATAATAATAATACTAATAATAATACTAATAATAATAATGTTTATTCTGTTTTCACTGCTAAAATATTTATCAACTTCTTAGGTGCTGGATCAAGCCCTAAATCTGAATTGTTCATGAGTTGTAGCTTCACAAAGATCTTGGGGAGCAAAACTTGTAACAAAGTTTTGCTCCCTCCAAAGTTGGGCAGCTCTTGGTGGATGTGCTCTGTGGATTCCTGGGGGATCAGGTTCCACCTGGAGCTTTCTTCCCAAAATTCTGGGGATTCCTGGGCTTTTCCCTGTGCTGCTTTCCCTAAAAACTTCACACTTATGGATCAGTTCTTAATCATCTTCTGTAAGTCAAGCCCTTTGATGGGAGAGTCCTGCTGAGGATCAGACACACGGGGAGGTAGAATTTAGGAGCCTTGGAAGTTAAAAGTAACCAGAAAATCAAGACAATATTTTTAATTTGCCAGTAAAAATATTCCCATGTGTAAGAGCAGCATCATTTTTCTTAAATAATAATTATCAGACTAATTGTTGTTTTGTCAGACAAGGAATGTATAAACTTTGGAGAGCCTTTGTTGTTACTTTTTTTTTCATTTTCAAAGAAAAAAAATGAAAAAGAATTTATCAACTTTCTCCAAGTATTGATTTCTGCTAAATAAAACTAAGTTTAAGTTTTTTGGGGTGGTTTATTTTTGGTGATATGGATTTGATACAGCAGCCTGGGACACTCTTACCCATAGATGAGCAGTTGGAAGTATATTATTCTCATTTTTAATGTTGCTGCCTTCAAAAACACCAGTAAAAAGCCGTTAATATTCAGCTTTTGCTAATTATTGCAAATAATTATAATACTTTCTGTGGAATTTATTGATGGTATATGTGAGTCTGGTATGTTTTTGTGCAATTAAAGAAAAAATTAAATGCTTTTTAGTTTGTGTTTTGGTAGATAGTAGTCAAATGCATTCGTAATATAGGAAAATAGTTCAGAAAACTAAATTATTGTTGTTGGTGAACCTTAAATTGAGGATATTTTAAGGCATCTCAAGTTGTGGTCTTCAAAGAAAGCTCTTTATAGAGGTTTTTATTTCATGTCCCAGTGTTGGCAGTTGGTTGTCCTGTGCTCCAGAGGCCTTCACAGGCAGGTGGGATTTTAGGATTAGGTTGAATGAACCTGGATGTTCATCAAAAATTCTCAAATAATTACTGGGTTGTTTTTTTTTTTTAATCTCGGCATTAATCCTGTCCAGTGTAATCCGTAATTATTCCGTCCTCAATTCGCATGGACTCTCCTGTTGTTTACTCTTGCTTTACTCACCTACTTTATTGTGCCCCAATGGACATTCCTGACAAGTTACTAACTCTGAGTTGCTCAGAGAATTGTCTGGTGCTCAACTGCGTGTTTTTGGGGGCAGTGAATTTGTCACCCCACAATAAAAAACCCCATCAAACTGCAGGGGATGCATCCAGCAGGTCGAAATATTTTGATTTTTGCGCGCAGGGTGGTGAGAAGCAGCCTCAGGGGAGAGGGAGGGGAGTTGCTCAGGGCTGCAAGGTGCAGCCTGTGGATAAGCAGCGCTGCTCTCTGTGGTTTCAGGGTAGGGAAGAGGGGCTCTGGCTCCCAGGGAGGGCAGGGCTGTAACTGAAAACTGCTGGAGGGGCCTCGGGGGCGGCAGGAGGAAGGAAACGAGCAGAGGGAGACGTTAGGAAGAGGCAGGGGTTGGGGAGAGGGGTTGGTGGCTGGAGCACTGAGGGGGACGTGGATGGAGGCAGAGCTGGTGCAGGGCTGCTCAGGGATGTCAGGAAATCCACGGGAATCTGGGGAGCAGGTCAGAGAGCCACGGAGTGGTTTGGGTTGGAAGGGAGCTCAAAGCTCATCCCATTCCATGGGCAGGGATTCTTTCCACTATCCCAGGGTGCTTTAAGTCTTGTCCAGCCTGGCCTTGGACACTGCCAGGGATCCAGGGACATCCCAGCTTCTCTGGGAATGCTGTGCCAGGGCCTGCCCACCCTCAAAGGGAACAATTCCTGCCCAATGTCCCAGGCAGCCCTGCCCTCTGGCAGTGGGATCCATTCCCTGTGTCCTGTCCCTCCAGCCCTTGTCCCCAGTCCCTCTGCAGCTCTCCTGGAGCCCCTTCAGGCCCTGCCAGGGGCTCTGAGCTCTGCCTGGAGCCTTCCCTTCTCCAGGGAACATTCCCAGCTCTGCCTGGAGCCTTCCCTTCTCCAGGGGAACATTCCCAGCTCTCCCAGCCTGGCTCCAGCCCTGGGATCCACACTGTCATGGGAAGGGGAGCTGGTGACTCTTGATGGGAGAACCCACCTGGCAGCTTCGCTGAAGCCCCAAGTATCAAGAATATTTTCACACAGTATCAACCAGAAAATGCTGCTTAATCACAGCCTTTCCATCCAGCAGGCTCAGAATGATTTGAAAAGGGAAGTAAACAGGCCTGTGAGTGTATAAATAATTCCATAATATTGCCACTGTTGCTGCCTCAACTTGGAAGAGCTGGGAGTTGCTGCAGCCCTGCTGAGCGGGCCTGGCTGGGCACCCAGCCCTGCTGCTCTCAGCTCAGGACCTGGATCAGTGCTCCAGAAATGCTTCTACAACATCTTGGAGGACTTTGGATGGTTGGGTTTCCACCAGGGAAGTCTTCAGGCAGTTCAATCCATGACTGGAGCTGGGTTCTCTTTTGTCCCGCTCCAGTTCTGTTCTTTGCAGCTCCTGGGCAGCACATCCATGGCTGAGTTTTCCTTAGGAAATGATCCTACTCTACAAAGGGTGCCTGGAATCCGTGGCTGGAGCTGGATTCTCCTTTTTTTCTCTCTCTGGTTCTGCTCTCTGCTGCTCCTGGTTCTCCTGGCTGAGTTTTCCTTAGGAAATCATCCCACTCTACAAAGGGTGCCTGGAATCCATGGCTGGAGCTGGATTCTCCCGTCCTGTTCTAGTTGTGCTCTGTTCCCAGCTCTCCTGGGCAGCTCATCCATGTCTGAGTTTTCCTTAGGAAATGATCCCTCTCTGTAGAGGGTGGCTGGAATCCATGACTGGAGCTGGATTCTCCTTTTTTCCCTCTCTGGTTCTGCTCTCTGCAGCTCTGGGGCAGCTCATCCATGGCTGAGTTTTCCTTAGGAAATCATCCCACTCTACAAAAGGTGCCTGGAATCCATGGCTGGAGCTGGGTTCTGCTTTATCCTTCTCTGGTTCTGCCCTCTGCAGCTCCTGGTTCTCCTGGCTGAATTTTCCTTAGGAAATGATCCCTCTCTGTAGAGAGTGGCTGGAATCCATGGCTGGAGCTGGATTCTCCTTTATCCCCCTCTGGGTCTGCTCTTTGCAACTCCTGGGCAGCCCATCCATGGCTGAGTTTTCCTTAGGAAATTATCCTACCCTACAAAGGGTGCCTGGAATCCATGGCTGGAGCTGGATTCTCCTGTCCTGTTCTAGTTGTGCTCTGCTCCCAGCTCTCCTGGGCAGCCCATCCATGGCTGAGTTTTCCTTAGGAAATCATCCCACTCTACAAAGGGTGCCTGGAATCCATGGCTGGAGCTGGGTTCTCCTTTATCCCGCTCTGGTTCTGCTCTGCTCCCAGCTCTCCTGGGCAGCCCATCCATGGCTGAGTTTTCCTTAGGAAATGATCCCACTCTGCAGAGGGTGCCTGGAATGCTGTGCATGCCTTGCCTGTGTTGTGTTTACTTTGACTTTATTCTCCTTGCTCGTCCCCTGAGTAAACAATCCTAATCCAGTGCTGCACATCCAAGGCAGCTCTGGTGGGTCTTGCTGAACCTCCCTGTGGTTTTGTGCCTCCTTTTGCCATCAAACACACTATTCCTAAAGCAGGGAAAACCTCTGATTTATATGGATTATTCTAATCCAACGTCATGCAAGCAAAATCAAAAAATAGTTTGACTACCTAATGATTCAGAAATGCAGACGTGTTGCCAAAAATTTGAGCATTTGTTAGCTTTACACTTGAGCAAATGCATTCTGGTAGAGAATTGAACTTCTTTATTTTAACTCTTCTCTGCAGAGTTTTAAGGCTTTGGAATTTATTCCACAAAAAAACCACCCATGTTTTACAATTAGAACAAATATGAAAATCGGTCTTTAAATTTCTTGTATCTTCTTCTTTTCTTGCAATAAATATTTCTGAACTTATATATACAGAGACAAACATTTTTCCTTTAAATGCAGCCAGAAAAGTTTCTTCTTCTACTAAACAGGAGCTCTGATGTGATTTAGCATTTTCTGCTTTGAGCTAATGGGTTAAAGCAGGGCTTTAATGAAATAAATTCAGTGTAGCTTAGTGAGGAAAGGGGGCTTCTCTTGAATAACTCTGTTTCTTTGGAGTGCTGAAGTGTTTCAATAAAAACAGGAACCGAATTTTTGGAGGAACATCAGCAGAAGAAGGAGCCAGATGTGTTGATTTTGTAAACATTAAACAATCTGCATTCTAAGAATTATTCTCTGATCCCTTTGAATTCAAGGATTGAGTAAATTATTTTGTGCCTCTCTATTGGACAGTGTTTTTCTGTCCATTTTGCAAATCATAACCAGAGCTTTGATATTAATGGAATGTATAAACTTATCAGGAACAATGTGGGATTTTAATTTTTTGTCACTGTCTTCTGTAAAAATTATGTTGGATTTAATAAAGAGGATCATTTTACATAGTTCCATAAAGAACAAAGAAAAAAAAGTGGTCATTCAGGATGAGCAGACCTCTTATCAGTACAGAAACTTGATTTCTGAATTTAATTTCTATTGGATAAATCAAAGATACTATTCTGTGTTAGTTTCTGGTTAGCTGCAGCTTACTAAAAATTATTGGAATTTAATTTTTTTCCTTGTTCTACCTGAAAAACAACCCAAAACCCAAACCTGTCCCAAAGTACTTTTTCTTGAAATTACCACGGCCATGCAACATTTCAAATAAATATTCTCCTGTAGTTCTGTCACAGGCAAGAAAAAGGGATTTGTTCAATCAGCTGAAATGAAATTATCTTCAAACCAGCAATGAGTTACTTATGCATTTTCCCCATGATTCGCTGCCTGATGAAAAATATGTTAATATTTGTTATAATTTATAAACCAGATTTGAGAGGATTTGGGGTTTTATTTAGGTTTTTTATATAGTAATGCACAAGTCAATTGAGTCTTTGACATCAGACAGACCAGAAGGGACTTGAACCAAGTGAAATTACCTGTTCTGCATCAGTCTCTTACAGAATGTTTCTTGTTACAAGTTTTTCTCACTACTCTAAACCACAAAATTTTAAAATCAAACTAAATTGGTTTGGATAAAAGTGAGGAAAAAAAAAATTCCTGCAACATTGCAGTATAAAGTATTTAATGGGAAATTCAGTGTTTCAAAGTGCTGGTTTTGTTTTCATTCATAGCCAGGGAGCTTTGCATCACTTTTACATGAATTTTATTTTATTTTACTTCGTTATGTAGAAAGCTAATACATTCCTTCATTTTTTTTAATATATATTTTTAGTAGTATTTCCTGTGATTTAGTGCTGCCATAAATAATATTAAATATTAATGACATGGTTTGGGTCCAAAAAGTTTTAATTAATTTAATCAATGTCTGGGCAGAGCACTGTGTGTTTGTGGAGAGAAATCTTTTCAGGTTTAGGGGAGAAATTACTGTTTTTGTGTAATTTTGGGGGGTTTTGGGGGTTATTATCCCATAGGCACCATTTCCCTCTGGATGGGGCTGGTGCTTGTCCCAGAGGTCAGCTGATGTTTCCTGGTGGAGTGCAGCATATTTTTCCTCTGTGCACTGAAAAAAAGAAAAAAAAGGAAGTTTTATGACCTGAGCAAAACACTTTCCCCATTTCTGTAGAGACTTTTAGTGTCCAAAAAGCTTTTCATAAATACAGCTATAGAATACCTAAGGCTATTCAATTCATCTTCTCAAGGGCAAAGGATTTGGTATTTTTTTTCTTCTTCTCCTTCTTTCTTTTTTGATTAAATTTTTTGGAGAAAGGAAGCTGTCAGAAGGGACTTTATAGTTTTGCCTTTGTTGAATTGACACTCTATAAAATTTTATTTTAGCAGATTCGTTGCGAGAGGGAAGCAAGTGGCAGACTCCAAGTAGGGCAGAGCAGAAAGTTGTAGGTTATTAAATCTTTGCAAGGAGAAAAGGAAGCAGTTCAGTGTGCTCACACAGGTTCCTGTGTCAGCAGTTGGGAAGCCTGGCAGAGATTATCTCCAGCCAGCAGCAGGGGAAGGAGGACAGGCTGGGAAGGGGGCACTGAACTTCCAGTGTGAAGGAAATTGAGATAGTTCACCTGATTCAGAACTGGGGTTGCTTCAGATCTCGTTTTACTCTGCAGTCCTGCGGTTGCAGTGTGAGAGTTGGGAGCACGCAGGTTAAAAAGTGAATTTCACTGCATTGAAATAGGCATCTTAATAGAATTGTTCGTTTTTCTTTTTAGAATGAATGGAGCATTAAGGAAAAATGGTGGCAACACAGCAAATAAATTGGAGTAATTTAACATTTACCACACGGGAGGGTTTTGGGGGCAGGAGGGTTCCACCCCATAATGTTCTCCATGGACATCCCTAGGGGATGATTCCACCCCATAATGCTCTCCATGGACACCCATGGGTGGGGTTTCCACCCCATAATGCTCTCCATGGACATCCTTGAGGAGGGTTCCCACTCCATAATGGAGCATGGGCACTCCATGGACATCCATACGGGAGGGTTCCACCCCATACTGCTCTCCATGGACATCCATACGGGAGGGTTCCACCCCATAGTGCTCTCCGTGGACATCCATGAGGATAGTTCCACCCCACACTGCTCTCCATGGACACCCGTGGGTGGGGTTTCCACCCCACACCAATCTCCATGGACATCCATGAAGGTTTTCTTGGGAGCTGCCCCTCTCCTCAGGACCTGGGCAGGATTGATGGAATTATTCTGGGGTCATTTGGCCCCGGGGTCTCTGTCAGCTCTTTCTTTGTGCCAGGAGAGTTGGGTGTTTGAGTTGGGTGTTTGAGTTGGGTGTTTGACCTGGGTTTTTGGGGGGAGCTCAGCAGCCCCCCTCAGCTGGGTGTGTGCCCAGAGCAGTGCAGCATTCCCAGCAGGATCCTCGGGCTGTGCTCCCATCCCTGGGGCTGGCAGTGCCTCTGGAACACTCCAGTGTGGGCGGGGAGCAGGTGGAGCCAGGTGAGCCGTGGTCATGTCCCTGCCAGTTGGGACTTGTGGGAGACTCAGGAGCACAATCCTTCACTGCAGTGTCATTCTCACAGAAAATCACTTCTCTTTTTAGGGGATTGATCCCAACTGTGGGGAACAGGGGAAATCAGAGAGAGAAAATCCTGGAGAGGTTTTTATAAAGTTAGTCCTGCGCAGGACTTCACTGGGAGAATTCCACTTGTCCTGTGTCTAGGCAGGGCAAGGAGAAATATTCCAGCAGCCTGACAGCAGGTGAACATTTTCCAGGCTGCAGCAGTTTGGGAATCAGACCTTCTGTTTTGGGAAGTTGTCATTTCTGCAGTCATGGAGACGCTCATTAGACATCTCACATTCAATATGCAGCTTATTGAGCAGTTGGCTGAGAAATGATGAGCAGAACAATTGGATCTTGAGGGAAAGCTGCCTTTGGAGAGGATGGTCTTCCCTGGGTTAATCATGTACATGTAAATCTTTAAAGTTTTTACATTTGTCTGAAGATGCTGCTGGACTTTGGCACTTTTGTGATGGGGTGGGGTAGCTCCAGGTGGTTTAGGGTCATACTTTTGCTTTGTGTGAAGATGTAGAAGGAGCAAACCCAGTGTGGTGGCAAGGATGTAACCTCTGAGTAAGTTTATTTTTTATTTGCTGGTATTAGAAACCCTGAGAGCCCTCAATAATGAGGTGAGGTGGATGCAGTTCCCTGATTCTTCTTCCAAAACTTTTTTTGACATTGCAACAAAAAATAAACAACAAGGCATTAAAGTACATGGAAAATACACACAAAAGTACATGGAATAACATTCTGCTTTCTTGTCCACTCATAAGTTCATAGTTAAAACAGTGAAAAAAAAAATTGATGTGAATTTGTGCCCTTGGACACATTCTAGTGAGGGTCCAGAACAGCCACCTTTCATGCACTGAGACTTCCACTAAGTTCATATATTCTACAGCTTTCCTAGCACAGCTAAAAGGGCCTGGATCAATGATATAATTTACCAATTTAGTCCTTAGTTTCTATTTTTAAGTAAGTGATATCTAATATTTGGTGGGGAATTGGGAGCATCTCGTGAAGAAACGTTTCTTTCTGACCATTTTGGATTCTAAGGCCAGAATAAATATGAGAGGCGCAGACCGAATTTACAAAATTTTTGCTGTCTGAACACAACAAAAGGGTTTGGGCTTCTTTTCTTTGAGGTGAGGTGTTTTGTTTTTTTTTATTGTCCTTTTTATCTCCTCACTGAAAAAATAGTCCAGCTCTTCCCCACCCCCAAGTGAAAGAAGAATTGGAGTGCACTAAGACAGGGAGAGAAGGTGAAAAGCCCCAAGCAGACAGAGGAGGCCATAAAGGGTTTGTTGTGTGCTACACAGGTTGTTAATGCTGTTAATGATTGAGCTGTTTATGGGGGATTACAAAGGGGTAGGAAACGACTCTGCTCAGGAATTCCACTCAATCCCAGAGACACCGACAAAAGTTTTGCAGGATGCTGAGACTGGGCTTTGCCAGCAGAAGTTCCCCGGGGCTGGTGAGAGGAGCACAAGCACAAGTTGGCTGCAGGGTCATCCTGCTTTAGTGGAGGATGTGAGAGGCTCCTGGGACACCCAGGAGTCGGTGGCACTATTGAGTTACCGGCGTGGTTGGGTTACAGGAGCTGGGAGTTCACAGAAATATGCTGTCATACTTGCTAGACCTGTACTTCGGGTTTGGGGGTTGGGCATTTTGGGGGGTTGTTTTCTAGGGGGTTTTAATAAATGCAGACTTCTTAAAAGCCACTGATAGTTAGATATTTGTTGTTCACCTTGCTGAGTGTCCATTTTAGGTGTTAAAGATCAGGAACTTTGTTTTACTACTGGTTTTATGAATGCTTTGGACATCCAGCTTGTTCCCTCAGAAGGGTAATGTTATGGCTTATAAACTGGAAGTCCCTTCTCCTATTTTCCCACATCATAATGAAGTTTACAGCAGCTCTGGCTGCTCTTCTTCTGGTTGTGTTTCAGGCTCAGTGGCTCAGATTCCTGGGCTGTGTCCCCGCGGGTGGTGACCTTAGGGAGGGCTCTGAGGAGTGCTGGGACTTGCCCTGTGTTGTGCTGTTGCAGTCTGAAATCATCCTGTCCTGTTCACAAACCTATCATGCAGAATCTGATCACCAGGTCTATATTTAGAAATCGAGGAGGAACCTTTCAAACTCCTCGTAGTAGAGATGGGAAGAGGAGGAGTAGCCAGACTTGTCATTTCCCTGCAAAAGAGGCTCCTCAGTTTCTAGAAACATTTCTGGTGGTGGTGAGAGGTTTGATCAGCTTCTAGCTGTGTTTTCAGTAAAAAAATGCGTATTTTTGATGTTTCTCCCAAAGCCATAGACTTGTCTTCACCCTTATTAGTTCCTGGACTCATTATGGTGATTGTTATAGATGGTGCAAAGTGGTGAAAATGCTCCTTTGAGCAGTGCCAGGTTTTAGCATGAGAAGGTTCAGGGAATACTGAGCAGAGAGCAAAGCTGGAACATCCTGGCCATTGTAGTACTCTGACATATCAAATTACACACTCACGCCCCCATTTGTGCAAAAATCATTAATCCAGACCACGTGTTTGTTGTGCACGGTTTTATTTCACCTATTGATGGTCCCAGGTCTGGGGTGAGACATCTCTGGGAGTGAAACTCCTGGGACGGGAATGGGAATCCAACCACGAGCCGTGGATCAGGTTGGCACCATTGACATGAATTAACAAAACCCAGCAGCCGCCAATCAATCTGCTGCAAGCTCCACTTTTGGCTGGAAGTTCAGGTTTTCTGGGGCTACCCTGGGTCTGGGAACTCAAGTGCTGTGGGTGCTGCAGCAATCTGAGCTGGCTCTGGCTGGGATGAGGGGCAGTGGCTCGCAAGGAAGCTCCCAATCCTTGGAAATTGTTCCTGCAGCAAACTGTGACAACATTTGGTGTGGAGGCTCCCTGCTCCTGGCACGTTGTGTGCTGCCTCTTCATAACCTATGAAATAGAGAGTGCAAAGATCCAGGGATGAATCCAGCAGTTTGGGGTAAATATCACTTTTTTCGGGATTTTCCCTGAGGTTGTTCAAAACTGGGTGTAAAATGTTGCATTGAACCTTGGCAGGCAGCAATGTGCCACTTTGCTGTGTCAGTTGGGGTTCATCTGTGAAGGGGATTTTGGAGGAGTAACACTGATCTTTTCCCTTTCCCCAGAGAAAAGAGAAATATGCTGCTAAAAAGCAGTGGTTTTCTTACAGCTGTTCTGGACATTGGGGAGAAGGGGCAGTGGATGTGTCTGAATTCTCTCTGGAGCATTTCAGAGCATCATTTAGGAGTATTTCACCGTGCAGTTGTGTTCTGCAAAAGTCACAGGATCCATACTCATAAATAATTTGTGCATTTTCTGAACTGCCCTCCTTTAGAGCCTGCTCTGTTCAGCAGCAAGTGCAGAATGAAACCTCACGTGATGCACGTGGGTCTAGCAGTTGATGAGCAGCTAATTAAGAGGACCTGGAAGGAGGTGCTGTGGAAGTGTGCATCCAGGAAAACAGGCCTTAGGCCTTACCCAAACCATCTCCTGGACTTCTGGGATGGAGCTGGAGAGGATCTCCCATTTGTCCCAGTCAAGGACTGAGTGATAGTATCACGTTTTCTATTTTACATATGGATATTTACAGATTGTTCATCTCTGCCTTTTTCTCCCCAGTACAGGAAGTTTCGTTGGCATTTAAGTAGCTTGTCTCAATTTGGATTTTTTTTTCCTTTCTAAAACCCAAAGCTTTTCACTGCACAAGAAACCTAAGGGAAAAGTTCTCTGAAACCAGGATGTGTGTGCAGGATGATGGCTGGGTGTCCACCCACGGATTAAAACATTCCTGCCAAGGGTAGCTCTGTTCAGATACTGCAGAATAGTTGTGTGGGGATTGTAAGTGGTAGAAAGTTGCTGTTGCCTGTTCACAGAAAGTACAGAAGAGAACAAAAATCTGACTTTAGTTTAGAACTCAAATTAGAAAGCACTGAGAAGCAGGATGGAAATCCTCCAGCCTGCAGTGGCATGTATTGCCCAGGATACAGGTTTGTGTTATTCCCTTTAAGAAGCTCTGCAGGACTGTTTGTGTCTGAAGTTCTGTACCTGTCACAAGTTTTTGATGTTCCTGCTAGAGGACGAAATGGGTTCTCTTGTAAATTTGTGGGTGAAGCAGCCTGAGCTCTCCTTGTCCCTCCCTGGGTCTGTCAGGCCTGGCAGAGGTGTTTGGGAAATCCTCTCCAGCTGCACGTTGGGAATTGCAAAATGGGCTGTGCTCAGCCGGGAGAGGAGCAGGGCTGCAGGTCAGGGGAGGGGATTGTCACTCTGCTCCCCTCAGGTGAGGCCTCACCTGCAGAGCTGCCCCAGCCCTGGGGCCAGCACAGGAGGGACCTGGAGCTGCTGGAAAGAGTCCAGAGGAGGTTCTGGAGGTGCTCCAGGGCTGGAGCCCCTCTGGAGCCAGGCTGGGAGAGCTGGGAATGTTCCCCTGGAGAAGGGAAGGCTCCAGGCAGAGCTGGGAATGTTCCCCTGAAGAAGGGAAGGCTCCAGGCAGAGCTGGGAATGTTCCCCTGGAGAAGGGAAGGCTCCAGGCAGAGCTCAGAGCCCCTGGCAGGGCCTGAAGGGGCTCCAGGAGAGCTGCAGAGGGACTGGGGACAAGGGCTGGAGGGACAGGACACAGGGAATGGATCCCACTGCCAGAGGGCAGGGCTGCCTGGGACATTGGGAAGAAACTCTTCCCTGTGAGGGTGGGCAGGCCCTGGCACAGGGTGCCCAGAGAAGCTGTGGCTGCCCCTGGGTCCCTGGCAGTGTCCAAGGCCAGGTTGCAGCACTCTGGGATAGTGGAAGGTGTCCCTGCTGTGGGCAGGGGTGGGAATGGTTGGGCTTTTAGGACCCTTCCAACCCAGAGCCCAACTTCCAACCCAATTCCCTGACCTTTTACATCCTGGGTGCTGCCCAGGTTCCTGTGTAGTTCCTTAATCCTGTGTAGTTCCTTAATCCTGTGTATTTCCTTGTCCTTACCTGTGCAGGTGTCACAGGGCTGGGAGGCAGCCACCTGCTCCTCCCTTTGCCAGCAAAGCCCAGGTGCAAGAATGGCACAGTTTTGGAGGGGATGGTGCAGAACCTCCCCTGTGAACACCTCCAGTCACAAATCAATAATTGCCTGACAAGATCCATTGGGATCCTCCCAAGACTTTTCTGTCACCACTTGTGTTGTTCAGTGCTCTGTAAGACAGAAATACGAATTTGTCACAGACCCCCAACAATTTGGAAAGGAAACAGACCCTGCAGGTGTATCTGGAAGCTGAGTTTGTAAACCCAGAGAAATTTTGTGCCAGAACATTTTCTGAAACTCAAGGTGTGGTGGCTGCTGTTTATTGCCTGGTGTGTCTGATTCGAAACCATCCCAATACTATTAATTAAAGAACTAAAAAGGAGGTGGTTGGTATCATGTTGTCCCTCTGGAAGCTGGAAAAGCACCACTGGAGGCAGAGTTCAGTCAGTACAGCTGAGGTGGAGGTGCAGAATCCCTGAGCAGGATGCTCTTGTCTCTACAGTGATGTCTCTGATGGCCACAGGGGCTCATTTTGGGGTTTTCCACATCAGCATTGAGATGACAGAACAAGTGAACTGGGAGAGCTTTGTCCCAGTGATGTCTTCAGGAACAGTGAAGTTTGCGTTTTAATTTTTCCTGTATAAACTTCCCAAACTTTAAAGGGAGAAGAAGGTTTCATCCTTCCTTATGTTTTCCCTCTCTTTGCCTTTTCTGACCCAGACACTTCAATACTTTCAGGAAAGGGCTTCAGCATTTTGACATTCCTTGAGGATACAATCCCCCAGTGGGAAATAGCACTTAGGTATGGGATCATTGCTGGGGGTGAGAGAGAAGAAGAAAATTAAGAACCTGCCAGTCTCTTTCTGCTTTTTCATGGAGAGCAGAGCCAGGTCTCCAAAGGGAATGGGAAGAGAGGAGCTCTCCAAAGGGAATGGGAAGAGAGGAGCTCTGCAGATCTCTTCAGCCAAGTGCTCAATTGGCCCTGCAAGGAGGACTGGCCTGGAAATGGCCAGATATTCACCTCAGTGTCTCTGCTGGCTTCCAGCAGTCCCTGGGAGCAGGGATTCCTCCACCTGGGGCCTGACAGTGTGACTGGAGCAGGCTGGGGCATAAAAAAGCCCCAAAGCCTCTGAGGGACAGGCTGGGACACTCTGGAGCCACTCGCTCTGCTGAGGAGAGGGAATTGGGTCATGTCTGTCTGTCCATCCCTCCCAATTCCAGCCTTGCCACACCTGAAAAAAGGATTTCCTCCCCTCTCCTCTCCGCCTTTTCTCCCCCACCCACCCCAAAGCAGTGGACAGGGAAGGGGGATCCGGTGTTTGGTCAGAGGAAAAGGCTCTTTTGCTGCTTTGGCAACACACGAGAGCTTTGCAAGTCAGAGCAGCAGCACTTTGCTGGGTTTAGGAACTGGAAAATGAGCGTGGATGCATATGTTCATAAAATATTTAATTACAGCACGTCGATTATGCCATTACCTGAGCATAGGTGAGTGTCTGAAAGCCCAAGCTGGGCTCTTTTAGAGGGCCAGGATCCTCATATCCCTGCCTGGCCTCACTCTCCAGTGCAATTCCCAAGCAATTTCTCATGCCCACGTGTCTAATCCACAGTAATTCCAGGCTATGGTCATTATGTCCTAAAAAGAGAAAACATTTCTAGTCCAAAATAACCAAGGTTTACTGAAGTCATTCATATTCACAGTGGCAAATGTCCAAACATCCTTCTTTTTGCCTACTTCCTTTCCCATCCTCCAGCCTGCCTTCTTTCCCTTCAAGAAAATAAATTTTCACTTCTAGATTTCAATGCATTTTATTGCTGTAAATCTCAAAGTGGGAAGAGAAAAGACCCTCAGGTGAAAATCAGAATTTAAAAGCTAATTCTGTCCTGGCTGGGACATTGGTTCCTTATTTGTATTTTCAGTTTTAAATATGCAAATTTATTTATTTTTATCCTGCTGAAGCCGCTTCACAGAGGCAGTGGCAGAGTGGTGGTTTATACCTGTAGAGGGTTTTTTTTGTGTGTGTGGAGTTCCTGGAGCTGTGAGATATGTTGTCATCAGATAGGAATTTGGGAAATGTGTAGGTCTTTTAGGAATGCATAGCTCATGTTGTCATCGTTTTTCAGCTCTCCACCATCCAAACTTTGCTTTAGCTAATGCAAGCCAGATGGGTTATTGCTATTTTATACACTAATATTTGTATTTAGGGTTTTTTAATGATCTCTGCTAATACTGCTGAGGCAGTATGAATTATATAATCATGATTAAGGAAATTTTATTTGGTTTTGTTTTTATTTTTTTTTTAACTTCAGTTGTTTTGTTTGTTTCTCGGTGCTGGTTACGGATCAGGTGTTGCAGAGATTTGATTATTTTATGTTTCACTGGGGGGAAAAAAAAAGATAGATTTCTGATCTGCTTTGGGAGAAAGAAACAGAGTGGTTTGTACAAATGCAATAAATAAATAAATAACTCTGAGGGGAAAAAAAAAAAAGCTGCATGTGAGTACAATACTGCAGGAAACATGAGACAGCAGAAAACCAGCCTTCCTTGCAGAAATACTTGATCAAGCATTCTTCTCCCCTGAAGTGAAATTCAGATTAATAATGGTGACAGTTGTCAACTTCAAACCACCATCAGTTTTAGAAGCTCAATTACAATCTCTTTTTTTTTTTTTTTTTGGAGATAATAATTCCAGATAAATATCGCTAAAAGCGAGCCCGAGCTGAGGAGACAAAGCAATTAAATCTCACATTAATTTGTTTACCAGTGTCACACGGAATAAATCGACTGGAAGTTTTTATAAATTATCTGGAGGTGCTGGGGAGAGCGTTTTTTGTGGAATATTGGAGAAGGGGGAATGTGGATTCTTTGCTGGAGTCACGTGCTTAATTAGACATTATGTAAATGATACTTTACATGACAAAAATAATCTCGGCTGAGCTCTGTGGTGATGCCAGGGCTGCCTTGGCCACGGAAAGGTAAAAAAGGGGAGGAGGGAAGTAGACACAAGTGGGCAGGAGCACTGTGAACAGAATTTCAACACCAGCACTTGCTCACTGCCTCTTTTTAAACAGTGCAACATCAGCCCCGTCCATGCAGGAGTACATTAGAGCTTGAAAAGATCAATTTTGGACTCTTTTGGTTTTAAAGATAACCTTTCAAATGTGTGCCAGAGCAGCCTGGAGTTCCCAGGAATACAAACAGAATCAGTGCTGCTGCCTCAAACCTCCCTGAATGGCAAAGCAGCAGCAGGAAAAAGAATTGTAAGGTTGTTTTTGGGGGGGTTTGATTTTTCTTTTTTTCTTCAGGCAGTGTGAAAATTAAGACAAACATCTTGATTTTTATACTGTTTGGAAAAATCTGTGGGTAGGAAGAGAAGCTTCACTTCTGACTATCCTTAGGTTGTTACCCTTCAATGGAATTATTTTATGATACCTTCAGAGCACCTGATTTGGTTTTTATCTTTTATGATACTTCTGTTTTTTGGGGTTTTTTGGAATGATTTCAAGGCTGTATCTGTTGCTGCATCTTCATAGTACTTAAGAGGGAAAGAAAAAAATATGTCATTTGCCAAGTGGCAGCTGAGAGAGATTAAATAACTTGCTCAAGTCAGTGTCAGAGTTGGGATTAGAAATCTGTTCCTGCTGTGGTCTCTGAAAATAAGATTATGTTACTTCTGTCCTGAATTATAGTCAAATAAAAGAGATTTTAGGGCCTTCTGTGGTGGGCGTGTCCTGTTGCCATTTGTCATGTCTGGGTAATAAGTAGGAATTTGTAGATTAATTTAGAATTTTGAAGTGGATTCAGGAGGTAGCAGGATTCTCCCCGTGCTGGTTTGTGGATTCATCATCTTTTTAATTCATGGAGGAAATGTTCAATTCACCGTGTGAAGTTACCTGGGCAGAGCTAAAAGTACAAACAAGGATTGGTCTGATAAAGGGCAGGGGGAAATTAAAATTTTAGGCAATAATTAAGCATCATAACTGCGCACATCACTGTATCCATGGGAGGAATTAACGCAAAAAAAATAATAAGGGAAACTTTTGCTGCTCTTTGGCATTTTTGTGCTACAAATAGACTAAGGAAGGACAATTCAAGAGACTTGTTTTAATGACTGGGATCTAAATCTAAGGAAAGGAATTTCAAGGCAGAATGTTTTTCATGGTTGTCACTGTGCTGTCTAAATAATGCCAGATATCAACAGAGTATGAAAAAATTAGTCTCAAATAAGATTATTTAGCATCTCTAGAAATTAATGTTTCACTGAAAACTTGTTTGGTGCTGAGAATACTGAATTAGACTGATTTTTTTAATTTTAACATCTTTAAATTTTGGTCTTTGAGTGAAAGTAAATTGTACATAAACGTGTATAACTCAATTATACAGAGAATTGGTGATTTTTTAGTGGACTTTGGGTTTGTCAGAAGAGGGGACAAGTGCTCACGTGAAGAACTTGAGTCTGCCCAGGTTTGAGAGCAGTGCTCGTTGTTATCTTACAGAAGATAATAAAAACACAGCTGGCCTTTAAATAGGAAAACCCCATATTTTTCTGCTCCTTCTTCAAATCTTCAAAGTCAGCTCATCCTTCACAACTATCTCTTATTTATTTCTTCTCTGGACAGGTAACTATCATGCATTCTTATCTTAGTGTGAGATCAGCTTTTCTCCAAAAAAACCCAAAATTTGTTGTCAGAATCCGCAGTGTCAGCACCTCACCTGGAGGACTCTGGATCTCTGACACATCTCCAGGACTTTTTGGGAGTTGTGGAGCCTTTGGAGAAGGATAAAAGTTCTTCATCTTTGTTTTTTATTATTTTTCCTTTTCTTGGCACTTTTTTGGCAAGCTTTTCCTTTCTTTTTGGCGCTTCCTGATGTCCCAGCGGGCAAGAGGAGTGAACGTTGAGGTCTCAGAGGAATTACTGGGAGAGATAACACTGCAAATCCCTTCCCAGCATTGGCCTCCATGGCAGAAGAACGGGATCAGGATCATTTAGGTAGGAAAAGCCCTCTCAGACCATCAAGTCCAACCATTCCCATCCCTGCCAAAGCCACCAAGTGCCGCATCCAGACGGCTTTTAAATCCCTCCAGGGACGGGGACTCCACCTGGGCGGCTGTGCCAGGGCTGGGCTTCCCTTCAGTGGAGTTATTTTTCCTGATTCCCAATCCAAACCTTGCAGGCACTGCTGCGTCCCACGTGTTGGAGTGGATGTGGCAGGAGTGGGAGCTGTTTTTTGAGCTCACTTTTCGCCGGGCGCGTCATTAACAGGCACCGGGGCTCTGCCAGCGCTTCGCCCTGTTTGCGTGGCTAATTGGAAAAAAAACCAAAAAAACAGGGAGGTGTGTTTGGAGCAGTCTGGCTAAACAAAACGAGTGTGGGAAAAGGTGGTGTGGTTGTTAGGGACGTGTTGGGATGCCGGGTGAGAGCATATGGTCCGTGGTGGAAGGTCCGGGGAGCGCGCGCGGCTCAGGCGGATTCCCAGCGCTCTCGCTTCCTTCCCTGCACTCCCGTCCTGATCCCAGCCTCCAGCAGCTGTGCCTCAACCGGTGACTGATGGCAGCCCTGCCTCGCTCTGAATAGAAGGTGGAATTTATTCCTGTGGGGAGAGGGCTCGGCCTTGCAGGAACTGAGCGCGCACGCAGAGGCTGCGGGCGACTCTTCCTGACGAGGGCTGGTGGTGGTGTAATTTCCAAGCGGCTCGGTGAAATTTCAGCCATGTAAATTACGTCTGACTCACGCTCGCGAGGATTCAAAGGCAGCTTTTAAAAGACACTTTTTTTTGAAGTTTCCAGCGTTGCAAACGCACGGCTGAGGCAAAGAGCAGAACAGGCGAGCAATAAACAGAAGAGCAGCAGGCTTGGCAGTTGTGTAACTCCCAATATAAATTTGCATTCCTCTATTTTGTTTTGCTTTTAAGTGGCCTTTGCATGATAGCTTTACTTTTCCCATTTATAATGAGGGAAAAATTGACTGCTATCAGAGCTGAGACGTGCCAAAATGGGTATCACTTGTGAACTTGCAGAATGATTTTCTGTCATACTCCATGTGTATCGCAGGAGTTCATCATTGCAAGTATTGAAAATGTCACAGGAGAAATTTCATGTTTGATTTTGTAATTAGAGAAGTTCCAACATGATTTGTTTGAGGTTGGTTGGGGCGGATTTTTTTTTTAGATGAAAGGAAGACAAGGCTCAGCTCTACGTGCGGTGCCTTGTTTGACATGAACAGTTCAGATTCATCTTCCAGCTCTGCATAACTTTATCAGGAATAAATTGTCTTAAGTCATGGAATTATTGCAGAATCATGGAATGGTTTGGGTTGGAAGGGAGCTTAGAGATCATCTTGTTCCAGACCCCTCCAGGGACACCTTCCACTATCCCAGGTTGCTCCAAGCCTTGTCCAGCCTGGCCTTGGACACTGCCAGGGATCCAGGGGCAACCATGGAGTAACCTGTGCCTGGGCTTCCCCACCCTCCCAGGCAGGAATTCCCAATTCCCAATGTCCCATCCAGCCCTGCCCTCTGGCAGTGGGATCCATTCCCTGTGTCCTGTCCCTCCAGCCCTTGTCCCCAGTCCCTCTGCAGCTCTCCTGGAGCCCCTTCAGGCCCTGCCAGGGGCTCTGAGCTCTGCCTGGAGCCTTCCCTTCTCCAGGGGAACATTCCCAGCTCTCCCGGAGCCCCTTCAGGCCCTGCCAGGGTCTCCTGAAGCCTTCTCCTCTCCAGGTGAGCACCCCCAGCTCTCCCAGCCTGGCTCCAGAGGAGCTCCAGTCTTGGCAGCATCCTCATCACCCCAGTCTGGATCAGACCCTCACAGCCCTTGTCCTGGGAAGAACTTTGAGCAGGCAGCAGGAACGCCCTGTGCCATCATTCCCCCTGCGTGCCCTGTCCCCACGGTGCTGGCTCACGGGGCCGTGGTGGCCCAGCCTGTGCCGGGCTCCTGCTGCCTCCAGGGAGCCTTTTGGGGCCTCAGCAACAGCTGTGAGCAGAAAGGGCCCTGCTCCTGTCGGGGCCAGATGGGCTGTGGGGATGCTGCTGGGCTGGCAGCTGAGGGCAGCTCAGGGAGTAAACGCACAGCGGAGCTTTCACTGGGTTCTCTGTGAAGCAGCATTAAGAAAAACAAGGCTCAGCCTTAAAAAGACCTGCCCACATAGCCCTGTTGGATCATACAGAGTTTACATTCAAACTTCCTTTAATGCCATCTTGAAGAATTTCAGTGCAATCTTTAAGAATTTTAGTGCTATCTTGGAGAATTTTAGTGCTATCCTCAAGAATTTTAGTGCCATCTTGAAGAATTTTATTGCTATCTTGGAGAATTTCAGTGCAATCTTGGAAAATTTCGGCGCTGTCTTGGAGAATTTTCGTGCTGTCTTGGAGAATTCTAGTGCTATATTGAAGGATTTTGATGTTATATTGAAGGATTTTGATGTTATAGTTAAGAGTTTTGATGTTATATTAAAGGATTTTAATGTTATATTGAAGGATTTTGATGTTATAGTTATGAATTTTGATGTTATATTTAAGGATTTTAATGTTATATTGAAGGATTTTTTTGCCATATTTAAGGATTTGAATGCCATATTCAAGGTTTTCCAATGCACTAACTACTTTAATGCAGCATTCAAGACTTTGGCTTAGATGGATCGTTCTTAGTGTGTATTATGTTTTTAGGGAATAGTGATGGCTTTAAAAAAAAAGGAAAAGAATATCCTGAACTTCTACATGTTTATACTCAGCAAGTTGAATTGATTACAAAACCCTTTTTTTTTTTTTTCTCATTGAAGAAACCAAATTTACTATTACAGGTAAAAATGTGTAGTAGAAAATGTAACACAATTAAGTGTGTAGCCCAAACAGTTATTTTTGTACTTCTATCTATCACTGATGATAGAGCATCATTAAAAATGGCTTTTTTCCCCTTCCATTTTGAGGCCACTCATCTTTCTATGCAGCTTTAATTGGGCAGCTCTAAAAGGGATGTGGGAATTTCGTATGGGAAATTGAAACGGGATCATGTTTAGATTGAGTAGGATTGGAACAGCCCTCAGAATTCAGAAAGCTGCTTTTTTTTTTTTTTTTTTTCCCTCTAATTAAGGGATAGAAGTGTAAGTCAACATTCCCTAAAAAAAAAAACAAAACCATCAGTTCTTCATGGAGGCAGCAGGTGTGGGACCAATACCAACTTAAGGCATCTACTGCAGCTGCCTGAGGTGGACCTCAAGTCTAAAACAAAAATTTTTTCTATTGTTTAAATTCTCAACCAATAGGATGGAGTAAAACAAAAATTAAAGGGAGAGAGGAGCAAAACACAACGCAGTGGCATTCAGATTGTTTTTATTGTCATTTTTGCCCATGGTAGAGGTAAAGACCCCACCCATTTCTGCGATGTGGCTGATGGTTGTGGAACACAAGTTGAGTGCTGGGTGTTGGGTCTTTATCTCCTCATTGTCCAACAGGGAGTCCAGGATCCTTGTTGGGAAGGTGCTGCTACAACCCAAAGTCAACTGCAGAGACAGCAGCCAAAATAATGTGCAAAAAAGGATGTGCAGTCACTGGCCCTTCTTATCTGGAATTTTTCTTCCAGCTTCTCCCCAGCAAGCTTGGGCAAACTAAAATGGGGCATTTTCCAGGAGTCTTTGATGATTTAATCCAACCTGTTGGGATACACCTTCACAGAGTGAGGATCTGTCCCAGCTCAGGGCAGACAGCCCAGTCAGCACTCAGCAGGCCAAGAGAGATTTAGCCTACAGATATCACCTCAGTTCTGCTGCTCAACTGTCTGCTCAAAGTAATTAAAACACTCAGTGATAGGAGAAAAATCTGGGATTAAAATCCTGCCGCTTCATCCAGCCATCTCCAAGGCAGAACCACTCGTGTCCTTCCATTGCCTCCATAAAACCATGTTAATTTGGGAGCAGGGAGTTCTGGACAGTGGTTGAGTTTTGACCCATAGGATTGTGATGGGATAATTTTAGCTTCATCCTTTCCTAGCTAAAAAATAAACTTGAGGATTTCGATGGAGGCTGCTCTGGTTCATAGAGTCGAATGATTGTAATTACGGTTTAATATCAAAATAAACAGTACATGATGCATCTGCATAAACATTTCCATTTTTATAGATAGGAATCAGTGTTTGGTGTCTAAAATCAGTGTGCCCTTAATTCCTCACGTAAAATGACATTTGAAAAGTGGCAACGTTGAAGAATGTTGGAGCGATCTCATAAAGGGTGGATGTTGGTCTCTGCTTCCAAGGAACAAGAGGGAATGGCCTCAAGTTATTCCTGGAGAAGTTTAGGTTGGATATTGAGGAAAATTTTTTCATGGAAAGAAGAGAATTTTCCAGCCCTGGCACAGGCTGTCCAGGAGTCCCCATCCCTGGATTTGAAAACCACGTGGATGTGGCACTTGGGGACATGGGGCAGTGATGGCAGTGGTTGGACTCGATGATCTTAAAGCTCTTTTCCAACCTGATGATTCTTATGAAAAAGTATTTGGTATCTAAATATGTTCTGATGGCTCTGTTCATACTTTAAAAACAAAAAAACCCAACCTTTTCACGGGCAACTTTTGTGTTCCAGACATTTGTATTTGAAAGTTAAGCTGAATAAATCCTCTGTTCATGGAGTTGAAGGTGTGCTGGTGCAGAACTGAGAATGTCCAGGGCAGCATCCTGAAAAAACTGCCACAGTTTGAAAAGAATTCTTTGAAAACCTGCAGAATGGCAAAAAGGTTTTGCCAATCACAAATGGATTGCCAAATTTCAAATATTTGCTTAGACAAAAATCTGAGTTAATTAAATAAATTTTTCATTGGCTAAAGTCAAGGATTCTTGTGCAACTAAAGCATTTTTAGATTAATTTTTGAATTCTGTAATTGAATAAGCTTTAGACACAAGTTAATTCCATATATTATGTTATTTTAGCTGTTGGGTTACAGTGTTCTGATATAAATGAGTTTATTCTGATGTTTGCAGATGTGAGAGGTTACATTTAAGTTAAGTACAATTTAAATCAAGTCCATCTGCACTTACTATAAATTGGCTTTCTCTCTCCCTTTATTTCCATCCCCCAAGTAAATGATGCCATTTGAGGTTCCTGAAAGATCCTTCCCAACTCCTTATAAACTCCAAGAAAAAAAAAAATAAAACTGCTGAATATTGCTATTATTAGTATTGATCAAATCAAAATTTATTAAATTGATGTGATTGTATATATTAGTAATTGATTAAATACTTGATTAAATTATTGGGGTTTTTAAAATTAAAATCTTTATATTTTTCAAAAAAAACTGCAGCCTCTTGAGCTGGCTAGTTGAGGAATTCTCAGTTTTGTGCAGGAAGAGGCTGAGCTGTGATTCTGGACACTGGGAACGGTTGATGGTTGGGAATTTCCAGTGTCCCTGCTGGAGGTGCCATTCCCAGATGGGTGAGCTGTTGTGGAGCTCAGCCTGGTTGGAGCAGTGGATTATTGAACTCCTCTGGAGGTCCTGCTCTGCTCCTGCTAGACTTTTCCATGTGATCCCAACCAGAGCAGCCGTAGCTCCAGGTGGGATCACCCACACATGTGTGTGTCACCGGAGGTCCCCACTGGGAGGATCTCCATGATCTCAAATTCATCCTGTCCCTTGTGCTGTTCTTGGGGCTCTGCCCCGTCATTTTGGACATCTCCTGCTGTAATTTCCATGGAGCGTGACTCCAGGGGTTTAATTCCTTGGGAATGACGGGGAAAGGCAGCGGAAGTTGCTCTTGGTCATCTCTTTAAGTTCTCCTTAAACTCCCGCTCCTTCGTGTGGGATTTTTTTTTTTCCCGTGGGGGTTTGTCCCTGGAGCTCTTGGTTTGAGATGTACTTAGTTCTTCTGAAGAACAATTCTCGATTTTCAGCAGTTTTTTAGCAGTTGATGAAGAGCTGCTCCGTGCTCTGGATTTAGGGAATGTTTGCCTTTTTCCTGGTGTTTCCTTTCCGCCCTGGGCGTTCTTGCTGCCTATTATGGAACTGCTTCGGTCACTTTGCTACAGTTTCTTCGTATTAAAAATGCATTTTTAAGATACCTGATGCCTATAGAGAATCTGCCTTTGGTCTCTGAACATTTTGTAAATATTGTAAATAGTTACTTTGTCTAGACTTGTAACTCATTTGTTTCTATTCTCCACTCCATCTCACTGCTAGTTAATCGGTTTTTGTTGCCTCTTTGTAACTTTTTTCCTCATTTTTTCAATGTTCTGTGTGTGCCCAAAGCCTTGACATTGAACACACTTAGCAAATTTTTCAACACTTCAGTTATTTTTTACCTATTTTTTGATATACCAGATAATACCAATAAATAGATATTGTCTTTATTTCCATTAATTTGCTTTCTTATTTGCAAGTTCAAGCACGAATTTACAGTCTGCATATTCACGTATTTCAAACAACTCTAAGATATATCATCACTGAAAATAGTAAATAATGGAATTATCAGTCTCCATAATTGCCCTAAAAGTTGTAGCAAATAATTTCTCTGTCATCTTTAGAGTTTGTGGACTCTAATTAATGTGTATACCAGACCTTACCTTAGTGTTTATTTAAAATCATGTTGATTTTAAATGCTCAGGGAAAAGGAGTTTCTTCTCCCAAAGGCAGCAGCAGTTTGTGACTTCTTCAGCAAAGAAAACCCCCAAAAGAGGGATCTTGGAAATATTAAGTTTCAAATAATCCCTGTGGGATCTAAGCTTCATGTGGACTTTTCTCTGTTGTGTTTTGGGGTTGTTTTTTTTTTTTTTGTCTTCCTTAAAGTCTGCTGGAGTTTAACTGAGGACATAGTCCAGGATTTATAATTTAGTAGTTAAATTACACAGAGGTTAAAGATCATGGCTCCATCTCAAATCATGCTTTGAGTGAAGCTTTGCACAGGAATGGTTTTGCCGCACAAATATTTTAATTGAGTTGAATATTTTTTTACACTTCACACTTAGACAATTGTAAAGTTTTAGTGAGAGCCCAGTTTGATCCAAGCTCGCTCTCAATTCCCTGGAAAGAAAGAAATGCTGTGCAGGAGTAGGGGTGGAGCACATTTCAGCCTTTCCACCTGTGGCACAGCTGCATCAGTGAGAGAGGATAAAAGCCAGAGGAGCAAATCAGTTTGGACAGGAGAACTGGAAGTGCAGGAGGTCAGGAGGTCCCTCATGGGAGGAATTATCACCAGGCTACAACGAGGGAGGTGTATTTTCAGTTTATAAAATTCTTATTGACATAACGTAAGAAAATAAGGGATGAGGAGGAGAACTCACATCAATAGAACGCAGAGAGGAAGATTAATGTGATTTAATTTGGGGAATGAAGAAATTTCAGGAGCCCAAACTCTGCTCAGAGGGAGGAAATGGGTTTGGGGCTGCAGAGCAAAGCTTGAAGAGGGAGATGAGGGGGAGAAAAGTCATAAAAATAAATTAATAAGGCTTTGAATTTTGAAGATAAAAATCTGTCTCATGTTGTTGGGCTTTGTGTCTGACACCTTCCACTGTCCCAGATTGCTCCAAGGACTCCTCCAGGGATTGGGAATTCCCAACCAGTGTGGGCAGGGTACTGTCCTTGAGACACTGAGGAAATACCTGATGGAAATATATAAAATACCTGATGCAAAAGCCTGGGAGAGGGATTCAGGGAGCCTGGAGTGGGCTCAGTGTGTGCTGGGGATGTGGAAGGAGGGAGGTGAGAGCACCCAGGGAGACAGAGCAGAGATTTCCATCTTGGAGCTATTTTAGACTCCGTTGTTTTCCTTGGGGAATTCCCATTCAGCAAAGAATTCTGGCGGAGTAATTCAGAGAATCTTTGTGATAGAATCTTATATTAGAAACTCGTTACACTGTAGAAAATACTCCCAAGAATTATCCATCTCATCAAAGCTTTTAAAATCAAATGAGCGTTGCAGAAAAGGGGAATTGTCCAGGTAGCACAAAGTTAACCCAGGAAGCAACTTTACCTTCTAACCACATTAAACCCAAAGGTTATGATGATTAAATTATAGCATTATTTATATCAAGTGATAGAATTCCTAAGGAATCCATGGAATCTGTGCCTTTTTCCTAGCAGAAAGCAGTGACTCAACAACAAACTGACACCGTGACCTCAGCTGCCTAAGAGGACCCAACTCACTTTGCAGAATATTTCCTTATGTTTCAAAAGAAAGGAGGGAAATCTTGCTGAGGCATTAAGATTTGTTGGCAGTATCTCTTGCTCCTGCAGTAGGCAGAATTCAGAATATCTCAGGCCTTGACAACCAAGAAATGAAAAGTTATGGGACAAGAAAATCCGGATTTAAATCTTCCCCTGCTGAGCTGGCAGTTTGACTGAAAATTGTTTGCATGCTAAGGTGGAGTTGCTGTGAGTAGTGGAAGGAGCAGTTGAAATGTCTAAATGGAGCTAGTGATTGGATTGAAGGAGATTTATTAAAACTTTTCCCTGTTCACCTCGTGGACAGTCTTTCTCTGCATGTTTATGTTTCATTTCCATGGGTAAATGGGGCCCCTTTTCTATCAGAAAGATGAATGTGAAGTGGATTTAGTGATACTCAGAGTACAGAGGTGCTTGTCATCCAGGGAGGGGGAATCACAAAGGTCCATTTCTTGCTGGTGGCTGTGGAAAAGGCAGAGACAGACGTGTCCTGGAGGTGCACAGGGACACAACTTGGGAAAAAGGAGATTCCAAGTAGGTGCAAGGAAAATGAAGAAAATCAAAACTCTGGAGAAGCTGTAAAATCCGCGTCTTTGTAGGAACGTGAGACTCCACTGATAATGGGCTGAACATCCTGATGGAGCTGGATCTCCCTGGAGCAGCAGGTTCCCAGAGCTCCTTTGCAGCTGGTGCACACTGATCCCAAGCCCCAGGAGTGTAGGTTTTCTGTGGAGTGAAGGAGTCAGGAGGTTGTAGGGCAGGAGTCCTGGCCTAGGTCAGCACAGTGGGGTCTCTCTGGCCTGGGACCACTCCAGGATTTACAGGGCCCCTCTGTCCTGCCTTTTGGCCTTGGCCTATCAGCAAAACTTAATTCAGATTATAATTAGAACAGCAAGAAATCAAGTGTGAGTCTCAGCTTCTGGTTGTGTGAGTGTTGGGGAGGAGTGAATGTGAAAATGCAGAAATCTGGGATCAGTCTCTGATCAATCATAAAGTTACATTTACTCTGTGCTAATTATTTTTTCTTCATCTAACCATTGGATTTCTTGCCATCACACTGGTTTTAAATGGCAGGATTATCTGCAATCACATAACCATTTATCTAGGTTGATTTCCTATAAAACCATATCATTCTATATTGACTTTGCACAGCAAAAAAACCACTTTAGATTTTCTGTGAAGAAGATTTTGGTATGAGATTTTCGTCCTGCTGACACCCAGTGTATATATTCATATTTGATTATTTAGTGTGTATCCTGCTTGCATTATTTGCTGTACACAGGTTACCAAAATCAGAGATGTCAGGAAATACCTGGCTTGGGTTTTTTTTACAGCTTCAGTACCAGAGGCTCATGGATCACAGAATGAATGCAGGACACAAATATCCCATTTTAGGAGCTGGATGCAATGCACTGGAAGGGATGTAACTGGTTTATGACTTATGGCCATGTCTGCATGGACACTCACTCCAAGGGATTCCAGCCACATGATTTAGGATTCCTACTTCAGGCCTAAAATGCTGCTTTGCCTTATTTATCAAAGACACCTGAATGTGCCTCTGTCTGGTCTCTTAAGGAATAATGGCATGGAAAGAGGAGGAGAGGGGAATTGCAGGACGAGGTTTAACAGCCTCTGTTTGGAATTGGATCTGGAATTGTAGAAGGGAAGATAACAGGGAAATGCTCAGGCTGGAGTAGGGAATTCAAGCTGGAAATAAAGGGTGAAATGGAGAAAGAGAGGATTAAGAGTAAATGTCATGGAATTTTGTTCAGCAACACTCAGGGCTTTTTAGATTATTCTTCCAAAGAAAACAAGGGAAAAACTGTTTTAGGACAAAGGCCCTTCTTTTTCCTGTTTTTTCTGGTTTTGTTTTTGTTTGTTTGTTTGCTTTTTCATTTTTTCCTGGTTCTTTCCTTCAGCTTAAACCACTCCATGTAAAAGGATCTCATCTGGGTATACAAAAATATGCATTGAATTTTTGAGGCAGGGCCGTGGATCTCAGCATTGCTGTGGTGGCTTTGCCCTGGGGGTCTGGGAATGTAGTCCTCACATTGTACATCTGGAGCAGCTCCACTCCATAGGGTCCTGGAAGGGATCTCCATAAGGTCCTGGAATGGGTCTCCATAGGATCCTGGAAGGGATCTCCATAGGGTCCTGGAAGGGATCTCCATAGGGTCCTGGAAGGGATCTCCATAAGGTCCTGGAAAGGGTCTCCATAGGGTCCTG
This sequence comes from Sylvia atricapilla, assembly GCF_009819655.1. Taxonomy (NCBI): domain Eukaryota; kingdom Metazoa; phylum Chordata; class Aves; order Passeriformes; family Sylviidae; genus Sylvia; species Sylvia atricapilla. The sequence goes on from NC_089146.1 coordinate 36,421,146, forward strand.
GAAGGGATCTCCATAGGGTCCTGGAAGGGGTCTCCATAGGATCCTGGATCTCCATAGGATCCTGGATCTCCACAGGGTCCTGGAAGGGGTCTCCACAGGGTCCTGGAAGGGCTGTTAAAGCCCATCCCATTCCACGGACACCTCCCACCATCCCAGGGTGCTCCAAGCCCTGTCCAGCCTGGCCTTGGACACTGCCAGGGATGAGCAGCCCCAGCTTCTCTGGGCACTCTGTGCCAGGGCCTCACCACCCTCTCAGGAAAGGATTTCTTTTCCATAGTAAAGAATTCTACTCTTTAATTCTCTGTGGTAAAGAATTCTATTTACAGTGAAGAGTTCTTTTTGGTAGTAAAGAATTTCCTTCACCCATCTCAGTAGGACTTTGTAGGAACTCAGAGATTGGAGTAGTTCAGGATTTCGTTTTAGATAAGCTGAAAAACCCTAAAAAGTAAAAACTGGGCTGAAGTGTGAAGAGAGGAAGGTGGGAGGAAATTAAGCTTTTATAAGACTGTTTTGCTTTTTTGGTGTGTTTTTAATGCCTGTAAATGCTGTTTATTTACCATGAGAAGGACCTGGAAGACAGTTCCAGCAGTGGTGTGGACTATACAATTTGAGATTAGAATCATTCTAATGATTTTAAAAATCAAATTTTTAGAGCAAAAAGAAGTGTGTGTTTATGGGTGGCAAAGGAAACACCCAAACTGAAACTTCTGAATGGATCAAATAGATGACTCTTGACACTTTAAACAATATCATTATTTTGACATGGAAACTCCTTAACTTAAGCTTTTAAAAGCTTTTGATGTCTTTCCATGAAAACTTTTAGTATTATCTCCAGTGGCATAAAATTCCTGCAGGTCAAAATTGCTTTGGTGATTTAAACTGATGAGTTCAACTGGCAACACCTCCCCAAAAAGGCTAATTTGCCTTTTTCTCCAGCAGCCAAACTGTTGGACAGAGCTGTGCCCACTTCCTCTTGCCCATTCATTCCCTGTCCACATGAAGATTTTCTCCCCTTTTCTGTGGTGGTGTCTCTGTGGGCTGAAGAAACAGAGCAGATCAAACAGCTTTTGGTGTGTTTTTATTGGGAGGGATGATCGAGATGGGTTCTACAAAATCTCCTCCAGTAGATTCAGTTTTGGGAGAGAATAATCTGTTTTACCTTTGCATTTTTCTTTTCCCCATATGTACGTTTCCAGTCTCCTACCTATCCCAAATAAGCTATCCCAAATCACCACTAGAAACTAAAAGAGCTTTTAAAACGTGAAGAACTTTGAAGAAAGTTTTAAAATTTCGACCACAATTTTATCTTTGGGCTCTGACTCCTCCTTGCTGCCCTGAGAGGTTTTATGGTGACACAGACACTCCAAATTTCCTTTTCTTGGAGAGCAGCCTGTCTTATCCATTAATTCCAGAACCCAGCACTTAGCCAAGCAGCTTTTCCACAGTTAGGCTGAGAAGTGGCAAACTGTACCCCTGATCCTGGGGGATCCTGAGGGATCCTTGAAACCAACTGTGGCTCTCCAGAAAAAAGGCTGGAAAAATTAACAAGGGTCATTTCCCACCCCAAGACCCCCTGAAAAAATATCCCAAAGCTCATTCCAGGCAGGCAGGAAGGGAATTCTGCAGTTATCTGCTGCTGGTTTAATTGTCCACGTGGCTGTTGTGGAGATTTCTCGGGTGATTGTGGGGCATTTTTCCTGGAAGGTTTTCTTTTTTTTAGTAAAGGTAAGATGCAAAAAGTAATGATGGAGACAAAACTGATGAGGGTAGGAATATCAGAAGGAATGACAGAGCTTTGAGTGAATGTGCCTTAAACAGGGATTTGTGCCACTGTGGGAATCCTTGTGGCTTCCTGAGCTTTGGACAGCGCAGGTTACTGAGGAAAAAAAAAAAAATAAACTCCACCCAGAATCATGGTTTTCCCTATTTTAATAAAAAATAAAGAGGGGCAAAAAAAACCTATTTAAGACTTTCTCTTTAATGTGCCTAAACCCTCTGCTTTTCCAGCAGGCAGCACAGTGAGCTGTGAGGAAATAGGATTTTATCTTCTGTTTCACGAGGAAGGAATACGGGCACAGCTTCAAATAAATTTGCTATTAAGAAAAAGTCCATTATTACATTTAAGGAGCGTTCTGAAGTTTCCAGGAGTGGTTTGCAGGGGCTGATCTGTATGAGCTGCACACAGCAGCTGAAAAGGGAGATAAATTCCTTTCTGTTAGTAACACAATCATCTCTCAAGGTATTTTTTATTAAATTAGATTGGCGTAACTAAAGTGCTCCTGATGTCATTTGTGGATGCTCCTAAATCATCAGCTAAAAAGAGCAGCTGGTCTAAGTTTGGCCAAAGGAAAGGATGGAGTTTTGGAAGATAATAAAGATTATATTCCTTGTTCCTGATTCTAATCAATCAGAATTTGATATTTGTGCACGGGGCTTGTTTTAAAAGCATTGTGATTATGGCAGTGCTATAAATCTTATGTTAATGGAGAAGGAAAAAAACAAAAAAACAACAAACTATTAAATGTGACCCATCCTTTAAACCTGAATATTCAGTGGCTGTTCCTTCTGGAATAAGGATGAAGGGGAAAGCAGGTGGAGTAATAGGTCTGTGTGAATGTAGGCCTGGAAAAGTGGGATACACGGATTAAAAACATTTTAATTTTACATCAAGTCTTTTCCTCGATTTCGGTTTGATGCTGAACATGCCCTGCTATAATAAAGAAGAATTCCTCTGTTAAATCTTGGGGGATTTGGAGGCACTTATGAATTAATTTGTTTCCAGGAGTTCCATCAAAAGAGAAATCCTTTGTAAAACTGCAGGTGTTAAAATACAGACCAAAAAACATGTCATGGTCTGGGAAATTAGACACAGTTCTGAGCTGAATATTGAAATTCAAATGCAGAAAAGACCCCTGAAACCTGTTAATTATTACTCTCAGATTTCAGAGAAATACTTTCCTAGACTGTCTTTCAAGTTTCTTTCCTTAAAAATAAACAAGATACTTGTGATTTCATGGAAATCCTTCCAGTGGCACCAAAATTTATTGTGTGAACACTGATAGCAGTGAAATAAATTGAAATATCCAGGAGAGGAGGGACCAGTGCAGACCAAGGGCAGCCCCAGCCGTGGCAGTGCCCAAAACAGGCAGAAAGTGCTTGAAACATGGTCTAAAACTCTGCATTTTGTGCTGGATAATTATAATTCAGTGAAAAGAACAGGGAGATGCTGTTGAATGGAAATTGTCATAAGATCAGCCAATTAATACAATTTTTCTGTTGCATTTGATTGCCTTTTCTGTCCTTGGAAGAAGCCAGAAAATAAACCAAGAGATGTATCTGAAGAGATGCATTTTTTATTTTTTTTTTTCCTTTTGGCTGCTTAACCACGGATTGATACATTCATAAATTTACAACATTTGGGGCTTCTGAATGTTTCTAATTTCATTTTGGAGGAGAAGAATATTCCTTCAAACAACTGAGGCTCAACACTGTGCCATTTTTATTATTTTTTTTTTCCTTTTTAAAAGGAAGTCTCTGAAGAGATGTCAGTGTTTTATCTGCAGTGAAGTGTCCTCTTTTTCAAGTTTTGATTCCGTGTCATCATTTCTGATACCCAGCGTTTGAAAGCACAGGAGCATTAATTATTTTATAATAGTAAAAATGTCAGCATGCACTTGCCTCCAAACCTACCAAAAATAGAACTTTTAGCCCAACTCACCCCAATCTTGCAGGTTTTAAGCCAGAAATTCAAGCTTTATACCCACACTTGTCTAATTCAGGTTTTTTGGGTTTGGTTTTTTTTTTTTGAGCTTGAAGTTTAGAAAAATGAGAGTGTGGCATCAGTTGCCTGTGCAGATTTGTTACAGACACAGGCTGCCCTGGAGGCAGCAAACGCTGTCAGGGTGACAGCCACTGCCACAAACCAGAGGGGAATATTTTTGGAACCATCCAAACAGCAGAGGAAGAACATCCTGTTATAAACACACTGAGACTTTGCGTGGCTGGAAAAATATGATTCTCTCTTCTTCCTCAAACACACACACACACACACAAAAAACCCCCAAAAAATAAACCAAATAAACAAGGGAGTGTTCTCAACCTTCCATTCATTTTTTTTTTCATGCTTTTAGGAGAGCCCAGGCTCTTCCCAGGGTTGGAAGATGTCAGGAATTTTGTGTTTCTCCTTCCAACTGTGTCACCAGCATGGCAGGGGTTTGAGGAGGTCACTAAAACTCTCTGTGCCACCGCGGATTTTTGGGAGCAGAGCGAGGCTCTGTCACCTCCACGTGACTTGGGAAAGAGAATGACACTCAGGATATTTTGGGAGATGTTTGGGTGAATGGCAGTGGAGATGCATAGGGTTTTCTTTTATTATTTAGGAGTTATAAAGGGCCAAAATCCTGAATTTTTTTTCTCTTTTGTTGTTGTTGTTGGTTTGGTATTTTGGGTGGGCTTTTTTTCTTTTTTTTTTTTTTTTTTTTTTTTTGGTGGCTTTTTGTATTTTGGTTGATTTTTTTTGTTTGGTTTAGGTTTTTTTTTTGGGTGTGGGGTTTTTTGGTCTTTTTGTTGTTTTGGTTTTGTTGGGGTTTTTGTGGGGTGTTGTTTTGATTTTTTGTTTCTGTGGGGGGGTTTTTTGGGTGTTTTTTGGGGTGGGTTTTTTGGTGGTTTTTTTTGGTTGTTTTTTTTTGTTTAGTTGGGGTTTTTTGGTTGGGGGTTTTTTTTTGGGTTCTGAATTTTTTGTTTTTCTTTTTTGAGGTTGTTAAATTTGCTGCTGCATCACCTGAGAGGTGAGGGACGTTGAGTGGCCACTCGGTGGTTGTTTTAATGAGCCCCAGCGCAGAGAGCACTTGGGTGAAATATGAGTAAATCTCATTACTCTGACAGTGGTTGCCTGACTACAAAGAAAGTTTATATTTAGTAAACTACTCACTCCTGTGACCTAGTTTGCCGGGGATGATAATTTCCTTTAGCGTGGCACTGAGCTGACTTTTCCCTCTTCGATTTCCATGAATGAGGGACTCTTCCCATCTCTGCATTTCTGGGCTGCTCAGAGCAAGGAAAACTCTTGGAATTTAACTCAATCCTTGGAATTCCTTCCTAAAATCCCATCCAGTCCTGTCCTCTGGCAGTGGGATCCATTCCCTGTGTCCTGTCCCTCCAGCCCTTGTCCCCAGTCCCTCTGCAGCTCTCCTGGAGATCCTGGAATGTGCTGGAAGCTCTCCTTTCTCCAGCTGAACATTCCCAACTCTCCCACTCCACGCTCTGTTCTGTGCTACATTACTCTGTTCAGCTTTAAAGAGAGATTTGCTGCTAAAAAAAAAATATTTAGAAGTCATCCAGAAAGGAAGAAAATGGAGATATTTGTGTTTGGAAGATAAATGAGATTTCATTCTAATGGAGTTTGTGTGTCTTGTTGAGGGCTGGGGGAGTTATTTCTTTCAGAAATATTTTGGTTCTCAGAAATTTTGATAGCGCCGGGATTTTGCCTGGGGTAAAAAAATAAACTATCTGTTGTCTATATACATAGAGAAAACACTTTTTTTTCTTCTGTATACTTGCGTAGATCTGATACTTACCTCGAAAATGTGGGTTAGGCCTAAATATGGATATGTAGAGACAAGTTATGTGGTGCAGAATACAGCACAGCATCCCCAAAAAACTGCCCTTCCCAGAATACCATTCCATTTGTGAGATTGGTGAGTCCCTCCTACTTTTATTTAAAATATCTTTTTATTTTTGATGGTGGTTAGAAAATTCTGTTCCACTGGTGCCAATAAAATGGTAAATAACAGTTAAAAGAGGGCTGGAATTCTTCCTTAGGACAATCTTGGAGTAGACTCATCTGTCATGTGATCTCATTAGTCCTTGCTCGCTCATCTCTGACAAAAACAATCTGACCTGCTTTATTTATTTCTCACTTCAAACTATTAATTTAAAAGAAAGATCGAGGCAGCCTTTTCAGCATTATTGTGGGATTCAAAAAAGGAAAACACTCGTGTTTTCCTCCTCCTCCTTCTCCAGGGGTAGCATTTGGATCGTGCTGAGGGTTCTGAGCCTGGAGGAGAATCCAGCCCTGCTCCTGCCCTGCACCCCTCAGGTGTGAAAATACAAAGATCCCTTCGATGGTTTTCCAATCTGCTGCTCCTTTACATTTACCATTACAAAAAAAACCAAAAGAAAAGCAGGAAATATTTTCCTTGCTCTGTGTGCAGATCTTGTGTTATGCGTCGAAAATTTCTGCTGTTTCCTGCGTGCATTTATCTTGCCGTGGAATAATTTTCATGTGACTGGAAGGATTTTATTTTCTTTTTTCCTCACAAACAAGAAAAACACCTCCCAGAGGCAACAACTGCTGGAAATTGCAGAGCCTTTGGAGTGTTTCTGTGGTGGTGCATCCCAAATACTCCCTTATCTAACAGAAAATGATGGGAGATTTTGCACCTGTCTCAGCTGATGAGTTTCTTTTCATTCCTAAACATCTCTAGGAAGCTCAGGCATGTTTGTCACCCGTGAGATTGAGGAATTATTATGGAATCCTGGAGTGGGTTGGGTTGGAAAGGGCTTTAAAACCCATCCAGTGTCACCCCTGCCGTGTCCAGGGACAATTTCCACTGTCCCAGGTCGCTCCAAGCCCTGTCCACCCTGACCCTGGGACACTTCCAGGGATCCAGGGGCAGCCACAGCATCTCTGGAAAATCCATTCCATCTCCTCCCCAAATAAATTTTGATCTAGTGATGAAATTTTGAACATTTAATAATTCTTGTCGTGTATTCAGACAGTTCAGCTCTGTCAAAGTTGCTGCATGGGAATAAATTAACAAAAATTTATAGGAAGTTTCGTATCTCGGAAGATTCTAAATGTTGAGTTGTATCTAAAGAAATGTTTTGTCCCCAGTCCAGGAAGAAATTTAAAAAAAAAAAAAAAAAAAGAAATCAAAACAGATTCTTCCATTTGAGCAGAGACATATGTTTGGTGGGTTGGCACCAGACTAGGATGCAGAATCCTGTAGAACCAACTCTTCATACTCTGGGATATTTAGAGGAACAACATTCAAAATAAGGTGCTGGAGAATAGAAAAAAAAAGAGAAAAAATATTTTAAAAAGAAGAACAAGGAGCACCTGAAAGAGCAGCACAAAGGAATTCCAGGCACTTCTGGGCTGTGGTGAGCAGGAGCAGGGTGGTCAGGATCCACAGGGATCTCTTGGATGGGGCTTGGAGCAGCCTGGGATGGTGGGAGGTGTCCCTGCCCATGGCAAGGGGTGGATTGGGATGGGTTTGGGGTTTTCTTCCAACCCAACCCATTCTGGGATTCTGTGATGACTGAGTGAGGTCAGCCCGAGCTCCCACCCCTCTCTGCAGCCCTGCAGTGTTGGTGTAACACAGGAATTTCATTTCCCTCACCACAGCATTACCCTCTGGGCACCCAAACTTGAGAGGGGCTGAAAAACAATCAGCTTCATCAGACTTCAGCAATTTTGCTTGCAAGGAATTCCAGGCACTCCTGGCCTTTGCTGAGTGGGAAAAGGATGTTCAGGATCCACAGGGATCTCTTGGATGGGGCTTGGAGCAGCCTGGGACAGTGGGAGGTGTCCCTGTCCATGGCAGGGGTGGGACTGGATGGGCTTTGAGCTCCCTCCCAACCCAAACCAGGCTGGAATTCTGTGGAATTCTGTCTTTATTTGTGTGTCAAACGTTTCACAGGGATCAACACTGTGAATAACGTCCTGTGTTCTTCAACAGAAAGCATTTGAGTTCATCAATGAATTCCCATTAATTGGAGGTGAGGTCGTAGTGACTCCTCCTGGTCTGAGGGTGAAGATCATAAAATCATGTGAGATAAAAATGAAACACTGGGGTGCCATTCAGCAGAATTAACAAGTCCCAAGAAATTCAGCAGATTCCCTTGAAAGATGTGGTTAAACACAGAAGAAATTTCTTCCCAGTGCTGTGATGCTCCAAGCCCTTGGAGAAGGCTTAGAGGTTTTGAGAACAAAATTAATGATACCCTTACAATTATTGCAGTTGTTCTGTTGGAGAGTGATGATTAAATCTGATCAGAAATAACATCTGCAGTGGGAGCAGAGTTTAAATATCTGGATTGTGGCTGTGCAGTTCACAAAGAAAATAGAAAATATCATCTATTAACACAAAAGGCAACGTGAGAATGATTTATTTGTCAGGCAAAAAAAAAATTAAATGCAGATCTTTTCATGACACTGAAAAAAAATCTGGGGAGATGAGGAACTGAATGGGAAGTTTGAAGCAGGGTTGATAGAAAACCTCAACACCAAATTATGTGAACAAAGTCACTTTAAGGGAAGACTCAGAACCACTTTGGAGACCCCAAACAGGATTTGTTTAAAGTGGCACAGTGAAATATTGTCATCCCAGAGCTGCTCCATGTGCTGTGTTCTCCCTTTAAAATGCCATTTTTCACTCCAATTCCCAATCCATTCCCCAGTTTGCAGCAGGTCAGCTTTCCTCTTTGGAAAAAAAGATTCAAACTTCTGTGCTGAGCTCATTGAAGAAATCAGGTGTTGGATCCTGCCTTGGCTTCTGTACAGTTTATTCCTTGGGCTTTATGGGGTTAGAGACCAAATAAAGGACAAAACAAAGGACACCAAAGCCAACAGAGCTGTCACAAAATGGTGCTGCTTGGTGATCCCAAAGGTTTTTCCCAACCTGAACTACTGGTTCTAAGGGCTTTGGGCTGCACAAGGTGTGGATTTAGAGGTGATTGCTTTGGGTTTGGGGTTGGAAAAGCCCCCCAAGGTCATGGAGTGCAAGCTGTGACCATCCCCACCTTGTCACCAGAGCCCTGAGTGCCACCTCCTGGCCTGCCTTGGACCTCTTGGCTTGGCTTCTTCAGTGATCTTCTTCACCTCCTGTTTCACAGAAACTTCTCTGACTTCCAGGTCTTCCTTGAACCTTCAGTTATGAAAACAAAAAACCCTTTTATTCCGTTCCTCTCCTGCCCCTCAACCCCGCCCTGAAGCATATCTGGAAATTCCCCACTGATCTGCCGGGGCAGCAGCACCTGCAGTGCCTCCACAGCCTCTTTTTAGGATTTCACTGGCTCATTCCTTGTCTGGAATGTTTTCCCCAGGCTGATCCATCCATCCTCAGCTGGGCCTGGAGGTGCAGGGACAGCAAATTGCTTTTTCAGGTTTGCATGAGAAAGAGAGGGAACGTAATCGTGGGCAGTTTTATTTCAGACACCGATGTGAGTTATTTTCTCTAGGAGGATTTTACATTTTTAGTCTCCATGCAGGTATTCCATGATTTGCTGGTTTGTGGGAAAAGTTGGTTTGAAAGGTGTTTTTTCTCAGGTGGTGAAAAGTCAGGATGGTTTTCTTTTGCTTAGACTTGGCTTCCTCCATGGTTTTAAAAAGTCTAAACCAAGTGGAATTGACTGAGTAAAAAAAGGAAAATTGTTTACAAGACAAAAACTTTAGGAGCTGATGAGTTTTCTGGTGATTTAATTTTTTATATTTATCTTTCCATAGCTACAGTGCTGAGATATGAAAGCAGCACTAACCCATTATTCTCTAGAGTTATATTGTTGAATAATTTTATTTTTTAAAACCATAACTGGCATTTGTAGTGACCTTGTCTTAAAGTTACCTTTAATTTCAGTCTAGGGAAGTGATTTAACTTTTCATCATCTATTAGTGCTTACACTATGTCACATTTCAGTACTAATTTGTAATTTTATTTAATTGAAATTCGAGCTCACGGGATCCTTGCTGTTGTTATTTTGGCAGAGCAGTGAATTCCCCAAGTCAGGTGTATTTTTAAATATACTAATGCAGAGTAATTATCATATCCCTCAAGCAGATCAATCCCTTCCCATGTAGTGACTCTTTCTTTTGAACAGCAGCTCCTGAATCCGTGTATTGCATGAAATTGTGCATTTTTTAATAAATAAATCAGTCAGTCCTTGGCTCTCCTGGCTGATTTTGTGCTCTGGTGCTGTTCTGCAGATCCTTGCTGACGATGGTGGTCGCTGGAGGCAGCACTGTTGAAGATTATATCATTTACAGACAAGATCTCTGAAATCTGTTTCCTTCAGATTTACAGCAAAGGTAAAACTCAAATAATCCACGTGATGCGTTTGTCTCCAAGTAACAAGTTCATTTTTCACCTCCAAAATTGAACAGCAGCTGAAGTTGAAGGGTTTGACCACTCTTCCAACTTTTAACCTCTTTTTAAATTTATTTATGTGTTATTTATTAGTTTATTTTTTTTTCTGAAGTGAAAAGTAATATCTATGGAAAGGGCTCATTTTTTTCTCCTCCTTTTAGTTACAGGAATATCCTTCCTTCCTTCCTTAGCTTCTCTTTTTTATCCTGAAAAACTTAGTGTTTTTCTATCTTCTTCTTTTCTGGTGAGTGTTTTGACCTGCAGATCAGTTGCAATATTTTGGTGGTACTGATGAGGACCTAAAATCTAAAGAGTAATTAAGGATGGGGCTTATGCTTAAAAAGACAAAATTTGGGTGAAAAAGGGTAAAAACACGGTAAATCTCTTGAAAATTTTCTATAGAATTTTAGAAGTCTGACTTCTTTTAAATTAAATATTGAAAGCATCACTCTGATGTGTCCTATGCCCTTTATTTTCTCTGCTTGTGTTATTTATTATCAATAAATGATCCAAATAAATGTGAGGATATTCAGGAGAGTTTTGTTTATGGATCATTTTTTTTTCCTGTTCTGAAACTAACTCTGTATAACACCATAGGTAATATGGGACCTTTTCTCTTTTTTTTTTTTTCTATTTCTATTATGGAAATAGAGCTAATTTTCCCACTCATTATCTGCTGTTAATTTAATGTGTGGCAATATCTGAAATTTAGTGCTGATTATGGCAGTAGATTTTTGGTTAGCAGTACAGCTCATCTATGAGCAAACCAATTAAGACATCATTTCAGAATATAATTGAGCTCCTAATGGGGCCCTTGAATTCGCTGGGAATTTACATATTTGCTTTTCTTTGCTTTAGCAGAGAGGTCCAAAATGAGGCTCCGGCTTCAGTTTTGAACTTCTTGGAGGCACCAACTCGAGCTGAGGCTTTTCAAAGTGAAGCCTGTCAAATGCTCTTGAAAAAGGGCCTGGATAAACTCATGGATAAGCTCCTTAATTCTCAGAGCTGACCTTTGGGTGGCTCTTAGGAGGTGGGAATTTGAGGGATACAACCTCCACTGTTTTTAACATGCTGAGGCCCAGGTGATGCTCAGTTAAAACTGATTGAAATACAAAATTTGCTCAGTGTTTGTGATTAGTTGTCTTCTTTTAGTCAAATCAGGATCTGCTGGGCCAGGGCTCATTCTGCAGTTCTTTCTAATACATATATAATATATACATATATTGTATGTGCATACATAATATATACATAATCTCTATTTTCTAGCGGTGTCAGTAGAGAATTCTTGGAAGTCCTTTGTTGGCCCACACGAACTAAGTGTCTCATTTATGGAGTCTTTGAAACTTAAGGGGAAAAAAAGAAGGCAGTTCTCTTCCCTTTCCATTTTCCTTTAGTCTGGGGAATTTTTTTTTTGACCCTCAGAAAGAAGATTTTTTTCATTTAAAAGACCAACAGAGCTGAGAGAGGTTATTTATACCTCTGCCTTATTGAGGGGTTGGGTTTGTTTTGTTGTCACTGTTCCCTTCCAGGACAGACCTGTGCATATGTTTTCATCTGTTCTAAAATGGGAATCTACACCATTTGGAAAACCAAATGTTTTGGGGGAATAATTATCAAAGTCAGTGTTTGGGTTCTGAAAAAACCCTTTTTTTCTATGTGGAAAACTAGGGCAGGGAAAGTAATTTTCTCTGTAAGGTTCATGTTGTACTGGTTATTTCCTGAAAGTTTTAATATGTACATGTGGATAAACCTCAGGATGCTCCAGTGAAATCCAAGAAAACATTTAGTTCTCATTCTCAGAATCTTAACTTCAATTTTGTACTCTTTTTAAAATTTTTTTTTACCCCACAAAAGTGCTCACAGCTGTGCAGGTATTGCAGCCACTGCTGCTGGTCCATTTGATCTATTTTTAAAAGCAGGGGCTCTCTGGCTGGAATCCACATTCCTGGGTAGTCCAAGACTCCCAAACCTTCCTGACCCTGCCTCACCCACTCCAGACCTCGTGCATTATCTTTAATTATATGATAACATTGCTATTTTCCTCCATAGGAAACCCTTCCATTAAATAAATGGAATTTAACCAGCAATCTGCTGCCTTTAATTGTTCGATCCTTCCTTCCTCAGTGATGTTCAGGCCTTTCCCTGCAGATGGAATTCACAGTTTGCTTTTGTCATTTCTTGCACCTTTTAGTAAACGGGTTTTGGAGAATCCTACACTGGTTTGGGTTGGAAGGGAGATTGAAATTCATCCAGTTCCATGGCAGGGACTCCTTCCACCAGCCCAGGCTGCTCCAAGCTGCATCCAGCCTGGCCTTGGGCACTTCCAGGGATCCAGGAGCAGCCCCAGCAAATGTGGGAATCCCAGCCCAGGCAGGAATTCCCAATTCCCAATCCCCCAGGCAGCCCTGCCCTCTGGCAGTGGGATCCATTCCCTGTGTCCTGTCCCTCCAGCCCTTGTCCCCAGTCCCTCTGCAGCTCTCCTGGAGCCCCTTCAGGCCCTGCCAGGGGCTCTGAGCTCTGCCTGGAGCCTTCCCTTCTCCAGGGGAACATTCTCAGCTCTGCCTGGAGCCTTCCCTTCTCCAGGGGAACATTCCCAGCTCTGCCTGGAGCCTTCCCTTCTCCAGGGGAACATTCCCAGCTCTGCCTGGAGCCTTCCCTTCTCCAGGGAACATTCCCAGCCTGGCTCCAGAGGGGCTCCAGCCCTGGAGCAGCTCTGTGGCCTCCTCTGGACTCTCCAGCAGCTCCATGTTTTCCTTGTGTTGTTGAATCAATCAATCAATCCAGCATTAGTAAGACAGAAACCGGCTCTGCAGACCCGGGAGGAGGAGTGAGGTTTTTGAATCTGTGGATAATTGCAGTGTGGAGCTGGAAGGAGTTAGGTGTGAGCAGACACCTGCAGTGCCCTGTGCCATCCCCAGCTCCAGGCTGTGCTGTGTCTCAGACATTCCTGAGCCAGCTCCAGACTCCAGAGCTGCTGGAGCTGTTTCATTCCCGCACACACAGAGCCTTGGCCCTGCTCCCAGCTCTGGCATTCCCAAGCTTTGGGTTGGGGTTATCCTCAGGCACACAAAGGGAGCAGCTTTGGGTTCCAGCCCTTTTCTCCTCTTTTTCCTGAGTTGTCACTAAAAGCAAGGAGCTGGGTTGCCTTTTCTGAAGCCCTGATGTTTTGCTGAGAACAATCAATTTTCCCTCTCGCTCTCTCTTCTTTCCATATGAAAGGCTTGGAGTTTTGTGAAATCCCAAAGTGCTCTCTCTAAAGCAAGGTATAAACGAGTTCTACCTCCTTAAATTTAATAAAAGGAGACCTACTTCATTTGAATATTTTATTTTTTCCTACAGAAATTATTTAAAGGATTTGAGGTAAAAAAAAAACCCACCACATTTTCCTGATGTTTCTCATAATTATCACAACTTTTAGGAGCATTTTAGAGCCAAGTTTTCCAAGTACATTTGAAATGTAATAGATTTGATAAGTTCTACTCTGCCTGAGCAGGAATTTTTGTACCACTCCTGCCAAGTTTTTGCACAGAGCAAGGAGTTTGTTTTCCATGATCCCCTTTTCTCTTCCAGCTGCTCCTTCTGAAACTGAATTATGGGCTGGCGTTTTGAATTTTTCCTTGCACAGATATTGTAAATAAAACCAACTACAAAGGCTTTTCATTTTGAAAAATTGGAGCAGCAGGCACCCTGAACAAAAGGAAACGTTCCCAACATTTCTTTTATTGTAACCAAATTAATCAAGCTCAGGGATTTACTTGTAATTTCAAAGTTAAATGTTTAAGTAATGCAAAACTTTTCTGATCCTGCAGTGCCTCTCTCTTTAAAATTCATATCAAAATAGCAAAATTGTTCCAGCTAATTTTTTTTTAATAGTTAATTTTTCTTAGCAAAGCTGAAGATTGGCTTCCTACAACCCCAGGAACCTGGAGACCTCCAGAAAATTTTGAGGTTCTTGGGATATCTCCAGAAAATGTTGAGGGTTTGGATTATTTCAGGCTGTGGTATTAGAAAATGTTACATATCTCCATCCTCAGGTTTTCCTGAAATATCTAAAGAAATGTCTGTGAAGTAAAAGCCACATCTTTTTGCTGAAAGAGCTGCTGGTTTAAAATAACAGATAAGAGCTCTTGTCATTATTTATTAATTACAAATAATATTGAAAAGAAGAATGTATAGTGTAGTGCTTAAGATAAACCAGATTATTCTTTTCTTTTGAAACACCAAACCTTACTCAGATCATTGATTTTTAATAATTCCTTAAAAAAAAAAAAAAAAAAGCTCAAGGGCAGCAAATTTAAAATGTAGCTATTAATGAAAACCTAAAAACATTGAGCTTTTTTACATGAAGGTGGCCTGAAAGGTTGTGAAGGGATTCTTATTTTCATTTTGTGCTTCAGTTTTATTTTCTTTTCCCCTTCCTATCAGTTCACATCCTTGGAGGGCCACTGTCATGGTGAAAAATGTATTGAAATGCTTAAGGAAGGCATTATCATTTTTGAGATTCTCGACTGGCCTTTTCCTAGAAGGATCCCAGTCCAGGGAAAGGCTTGAAAATTAAAACCAGGGATGCTTTTAAAATCAAACACAGCAACTTTCTGAAGAAAAGGGCCTCTCTTCCTCTCCAAACCTGTGGTGATGCCCCACAGCTGCACACAAAAAAGGTTCTTTTTGCTTTTTACCACATTCCTGAGAGGTAAAGATTCTCCCCAAGGTGGGTCAGTAATTGCCACAGTTGGCTTTGGCTCGGCCTCCCACACTAAGTTTGGATCACTTCAAAGGATTCAGCACATTTCTTGGAGGTTTCCTCACAGAATCGTGGAATTATTTGGGTTGGAAAAGACCTTTAAGGTCACGGATCCAGCCATGAGCCCAGCCCAAACCCTGCCCTCAGTTCCTTGGTGCCATTCTGGGAGTGGGGCAAAAGCAGCTGAGCCCAGGAAAAGGGAGAACTCAAGTTTCTATTTAAAAACTCATCAAAAGGTAAACTATCTCCTCTTTTTTGATCACTCCTTAATCCAAGAACTAAAACTATTTAGGACACAGATCCCAGTGAATTTTCCATGGGAGCAGGAATCTATTTGAGGTGCTCTTAGTTTCCATACCACACAAATGGGGGTGTTCACTGGTGAATCTTTGTGTAATAAATGTTCATCAGGAAGTAGATCCAGGAGTGAATTCTTGTTTAATTCCTGTAATTGATAGTGAATAGTTCATCAGGAAGTAGATCCAGGAGTGAATTCTTGTTTAATTCCTGTCCCAACAAAGGAGCAGCAAAACCTGGCCACAGGTGCCCCTTCAATAAAAGGCAACAGAGGAAAATCATAAATATTATGGGTTGATAATGTAGATAATGTAAATATTGTATATTTTACCTCCCCCAGATAATTCTGACACCATTTTTTCATGCTACTAATTTTTATTTGGAAGTTTTTTAAAGGAAGTTTTACACCTTTACCAGTGCAGACATTTATGTTGGTTCAGGCCTATTAGATATATATATATTTTTTTTTCTTTCCTTAATTTTCTTTTTATGAGCAGCACAATTTCAGCATTTGAGTGGCAGCGAGTGACATTTGCAGAGGACAGATCCTGCAGGGAAATGAGCAGGTGACAGGAGGCACAATGGCACTCAGGGATAGTCTGACACGTGGGTGTTCTGACTGGAGGATCCTCTTTGTGTGCAATGAAGTTCTCATGGAGCAGCTTTCACTTGATATTGTATTCCCAGAGTATAAAATTCAGTATATCCCCATCACACACTGCCTTCAGCTGGGGCTCTTGACACCATTCCTGGGATCTTTCTACCTTAAAATGCCACTTAAAGTGCAAAAAGCTGAGTGAACTGCCTCGGGGTGTTGTATCAAAAATGAGATGCACATGCCTTGATCGGGTTAATATTCCTCCAGTTGATTGTGATCCTTGGAAAACAGTTTTTGGGAACTGGTGATGGGAGAGAAAGAGCTTTGTTCCTGTAAAGGGCACTTCAAAACTCACTGGAAACTCCAAAACTTTTATCTTCCAGTGAAGCAAGTGAGCAAATCGCTGACTCAGGTGAAGATACTTGAGAACAGTCAAGCCACATTGTCAATATTGGGCTGGTTTTTCCATCTCTCAGAGTTTCATTAAGGCTGTGGGTGGCCCTGTTCTGCAGCCCTGAGATCCTGTAAAATCCACCTCTTCTACAGTGTCTCCTCTTGGAAAACTTGAGGGTTTAAAAGTGAGCCAGGCACCTTCCTGAGCATGAGGGCACAAAATCTGGGAGTTCCCACCAAATTATTGTCCATAATTCCCTTGCTTTTTCTCTTTCTTAGTACTTTAAAAGCTTTTTTTTGCTAACGCCTTTTCAGTGGGAATTATGATTATGAACTAGTCCATACGTAAAACTGATTTTTCTCATTTCTCTTAAATTGCATTTCCTTGATGATCTAAAATCTAAAATGCATTCCAAGCTTTTAAAAATAGACCCACAGAAAGGGACAAGTCCCTGCTTTGAGACAGATGTTTCTGCAGGAGGGCCAATGCCCTCAGATTATCCTGATGGTCCCATCTAAACATATTTAAAATACAAAATTACACATTCTCCATGAATAGTTTTGATTTGGGCTGCAGGAATGTGCAGCTAAAATTCCAGTTCAAGATGGTTTTATAATTATGGAGGACCAGCCTGGCTGCAGCTGCAGGAACAGGGATAAGGACACGCTGATGAGACCAGAGCAGGAGATGGGAATCACACACCTGTTCCCTGGGAAAACAGACTCTGAGAGCTCGTGTTTAATGCCCAGAGTTACATTTGAGTGCTTCTGTTAAGAGGAGATCCATGAGAAAATCCTTTCAAACCAGGAATACTTGTTAGGAGACCTATCCTGGAGTGAAGATGGGAGCGGGGCCCTCACTGGGTTGTGTCTGACTCCTCTGGGTCTGCTCCCCGTAGGATTTCATCTCCTGCCCCACACAGCTCCTTTTTCTTTTCTAGGCATCCAAAGGAGAGTAAGGAATTGCTCTGGATGACTTTCCAGTTCCTAAAAGGGCTCCAGGAGTCCTGGAAAGAGACTGGGTACAAGGCAAGGAGCGACAGGACACAGGGAATGGTTCCCCACTGCCAGAGGGCAGGGCTGCCTGGGAGATTGGGAGTTGGGAATTCTGCCTGGGCTGGAATTCCCAGATTTGCTGTGGCTGCCCCTGGATCCCTGGAAGTGCCCAAGGCCAGGCTGGACAGGGCTTGGAGCAGCCTGGGCTGGTGGAAGGTGTTCTGCCCATGGCTGGGGTGGGATGGGATCCCTCCCCAAGCCCATCCCTCTGGGATTGTGTGGATTTAAGCCCCGAGTGCAGCCCAGTGAGTGTTCCCAGCCTCCTGCAGCTCCCAGGCTCTCACCTTTCACAGAGCCTGCTCGCAGCTCCCTGATCGTGTTTCAGAGCCTGGGGCTGACACTGAGCTCACCACAGCACCTAGAGAACTGTTTCCATATTAATCACCCTAATAGTAACAAATTGCATTTTGTTTAAAATTACTCCTCTTCTACCTCTCATCTGGATGATCTTAGAAATCTTCCCCAACTTCACTCATTCTGTGATCTGGACTGAGACATTTTCTATGTTTTATACATATTAAATCCTTCCTAATTGTATTTTTGCTTGTTGTTGGTGCAGTCCATTATTCCCTGTGCACCTCCCTTGGCTGTGTTTGTGCTTCAGCCTTTCCTTGCACTTCTTGCAGAAAGGAAAAATGATGCCAGTTGGGAAAAGTTTGTGCAAGGCATTTGTGTGGAAATGATCTCCCAACCAGGGAGCTGAGGAGCACAACCCAGTGTCCTGCTCTGCCTCTGTGGCATAAATTTGATTTATAAAGTGCTACGTTTGTAGCTGCGCTCCTGATGTGCCTTGGCTTTTTATCCCCTACATTACTGATAGACACAATGTGGTAGATTCTAAACAGACTTTTTTTCAGAAACTAAAACATTTGTGAAGGCAAGGCTTGTGCTGTCCCAAATAAATAGTTAAACAGTAAATTCTGAGGGAGATAAAATGGCATTGCTGTGTATTCAGAGCCTGCACTCCAGGTAGGGACTGAGAGAATTCCAGCACGGTCTGTCCTCTCCCATTGTGGAGAAATTCTGGAGGAAGAACTAAAACCAAGAAGTGATTTTTGTGTTCAGGTCAGGGGGATTACATTTCTGGCTGGAAGGAAAGAAGGGTCTGGCTTCCTCCTCTGTGATCAATCCCTAAATCCAGAAGGATGTAAGGAGCTGAAAGCAGTTTAGCCCCTCAGCCTGGGAAGTGAACTTGAAAAGTGGGATAAAGGCAAGGGGGGCAAGGATTACACACTCCCTTTCTTGTTGGAATAGCAGGGCTGTGCTCCTTAGAGCAAATTTTAGCTTAGATTCAAGTTCATGGAATATTTACAATAATGGGAATATTCACTGAAAAGGGAGGGGAAAAAACCCTCAAATCACAACATACAAAAGATCTGCTGGACTGACACAACAGTAAATTGTTTAGGTGGAAATAGAAATGTATAAAATAGGGATCTGGGATTGAACTGAATGTGATTTAGTGATGATAAAAAGGTGATTTTACAGCAGACAGATTGAGGATTGTCCAGCTGGAATTGCTGAATCCTGGAGTCCTGAGCTCAGAAAGCATTTCAGTTACATGCCCAAATCACAGAATCCCAAACACAGCTCTGTAATGACTGAATTTCATTGTTCCATTCCCGAATTTCAGTGCTCCATTCCTGAATTTCAGTGCTCCGTTCCTGCATTCTGGAAAGGCCTCTCATTCCAAATACCTGACCCTTCTGCTTTTCAAACATTTGGGTAACTCTGCATCGGGTTTTGCAGGATGAGCTGTAGGACAGAGGTGCCAGACCAGCTAAATTTCTTCTTCCCTGTCCTTGAACTCATCTAGAAACACTGTCAGTGCTGAGGCCATCCCTTTTGTTCATTTCCATGATTCTATAGCTCCAATAAAAGGGAAAAATAAAGATTTCGGAGGAGTATTGAAGATGTTTCTGATGAGGTTTTCTTGTGACGGTCTAGAGAAAATAAACATGAATTCTCCCATCAGTAGATCTTGCCGTGACATCTGCAACTTGATGATTTAAGTTTAACAAATTACTTAATTCAGGGTTTGGCCAATGAAAGTGAGTGGTGGGACAACCTGTGGCACATCTGGATTTGTCCAAATGGATCTTGAGTTTGTCCTTGTCCACAGCAGCTCAAGGCCTGACAGTAAAAGAAAATGAAATATTTCTGAAAGCTCAGAACGCTGAGTTGATGCTTTCAAGACTAGAAAGGGAAATAGTACAATAAACATAAAAAATAGAGCAAAACCTGATCTGTGCTTTTAAAGAAAATGCACTAAAATAGCTGAAAAACTGCAACACCTTCAAGGCATCCTTTGAACATTAGAAAAAATTGCATTTCATCTCCTTTTCACTCAAAGGCCTGGGCTTAATGTGGTTTCACATGCAAAGGTTGGTGATCTCCAGGGCCTGGATGCTTTTTCCTTTTGACATTTTTTAAGCACCTGATGAAGAATGGGAGGGCCTTAATTGGCTGCCTAATCAGGGTGATAAATTTGTGACAGCTTTCAGTAGGTGCCACATATGGTCCCTCTGTGTGGATTCTGACCAGAGTACAACACTGAAGGCCTTTGCAGGAACCACACTCTCTTCAGGTGTTGTTGTTTCAGTGGTTCACCAGAACCAGGCCAGAAACAGCTTTAGGGATTTGGGAGGTGGGAGCAGAGCTTTCCCCATGTCCCTGAATTCCCTCGGAGTCTCCCTGAGCTGTGCTGGGGCCTGGAGGCTGCCCAGGAGGTTTGGGAAGTTCTGTTTGGATGTTTGGGAGCAGGACACCAACGTGTGTTTTTATTCGCCATGGGCACTGGCAGGGTGTGGGCAGTGATTCCCAAAGCTTCCCGCCAGAGTCAGAATCAGGATCAGGATCAGAGTCATGAGGTTGGAAGACACCCCCAGGATCATCGAGTCCAACCCAACCCAAACCTCAACCAAACCACGGCACTGAGTGCCACATCCAATCTTTTCTTAAACACCTCCAGGGATGGTGACTCCTCCACCTCCTCAGGCAGACCATTCCAGTACTTTATTACCCTTTCTGTGAATGACTTTTCCCTGATATCCAGCCTCTATTTCCCTTGGCACAGCCTGAGGCTGTGTCCCCTCGCTCTGTCAGTGCTGCCTGGAGAAAGAGCCCAACCCCACCTGGGGACATCTTTCAGGGAATTGCAGGGAGTGATACAGTCACCTTGAGTCTCCTTTTCTCCAGGCTAAACAAGCCCAGCTCCCTGACAATCCCAGATTTTCATGGAATCATGGAATGGATTGGGTTGGAAAGAAAATTAAAGCTCATCCCATTGCATGGGCAGGGACAACTTCCGCTATCCCGGGTTTCTCCAGTCCCATCCAGCCTGGCCTTGGACACTCCCAGAGATCCAGGAGCAGCCACAACTTCCGGAAATTCCATCCCAGCCCCTCACCACTCTCACAGAGAAGATGCCAAGGCTCCTCACAGGTCTTTATCCAGGAGGAGTCATCCCTGAGGAAAACTCATACTCATGGGGTGGTTAACAACACCAGGATTTGCAGTATTCCAGAGAACACTTCCAGAAAAAAGTTTAGTAGCTGATTAACGCAATCACAATTAACTTTCCAGAAAGTTCCATGGCGTCTCTTGGAATGCACCTGAGCAGCAGTATCACTTTTTGCCTAAAAAATAGAAGAATGTGTTAAATTGTATCAATGTTACACCAAAAAGCTACCAAAAATAAATGGGATGCCTGTGCTTTTGTCCCTTCCAAAGAACAAAAACTAAACCTAGAGTTAAGTTCTATCCCTGGCACTTTATTAAATTTGAAGAGAGGAAAGAAAAGACATTGGCCTTGTTAGACTTTTCAGTGGTTTGAGAAAGAAAAAAGTCACTTTTTAATGGAAAGAGAAAATGAGCCTCGCTTGGAGTGCTGGAAGCCCAACAGTTAAAAATACAAGAAGTCTTTTACTATTGCAAATCCTGCTCAGTTAAAGGGAACATGGCAATTCTAAATCATCTCTCCTAGAAAATCAACACTGGTTTGAAATGTGTACAAACTGAAAACAGTCTATGCCAGAACTCCTTGTGCTAGTGCCAGCTAAAAGCAAGAAAGAAAGGAGAAAAAAAAATCAAATTGATGGGTTTCAAAGCTGATAATTGTGCTTGAGTGCTGTGGCTGTAAATCACTGAATGGCTTTTCCTTGGATACAACAGTCACTGCATGTAAATGTACACATGTTGCCTTTGCAAGAGTACAAAATACCTGAAATCCTCCATTCCAGTTATTAAAATACAACCTGATGCAACATTTCACCATTTGCCTTAACCTGAGCTGATTCCATGAATGTCAAATACCATCATGCTGAGAGAAATCAAAATTCATGCACAACATGATGGCAGAATGTGTGACCTTAACTTCAGAGCAGCACAACGTGTTAAATTATCTTGCCGTAGTTCCAAAAAGCTTCATGGATTAAGTTTTTTACAGTGTTACTCTTGAAGAGTGGGAAATTTTAAAAACAATTTTCAATTCTGTGTGAAGAGACGTCTCAGTTTGGCTCAGCTTCTCCAAAATCATCTCTCAAATCCCTGACTGTGCTCTGCAATGCTTTTGGACACAGAGAATCATGACTCTGAAGGTGTGTTGGATCTGTTCCTCGGGATGACTCCAAACCCCAGGTTATATCCATGGCTCTTCCCGAATCATCTCCTGTTGCTGATCACACAGAAATTGGAAAGGAAATGTTAAAACAAGCTTCTGTTCCTCTTTATTGGTTTTATGTCTTCTGTATTCAAAAAGAGCAGCCGGAAAATGGCGCTACAAAAATGGATTTTTATCAAACTTACTGGCAGAATTCATCCAGAGGTGCAGAAATTGTGCAGAACTGTACAGAAATTCATGGAATCACGGAATGGTTTGGGTTGGGAGGACATTAAAGCTCATCCCAATCCACCCCTGTCATGGGCAGGGACACCTCCCATTATCCCAGGCTGCTCCAAGCCCCATCCAGCCTGGCCTTGGACATTTCCAGGGATCCAGGGGCAGCCACAGCTTCTCTGGGCACGCTGTGCCAGGGCCTCCCCACCCTCCCAGCCAGGAATTCCTTCCTATTTTTTTTATTTGCAGCTTTGAGTTGGTTTGGGTTTTTTGTTGTTGTTGTTTTGCAAAGCCCAGGCTGCCATTCAGGGTGTGGTTGCAACAAATTTAGAGCTTGTTGTGGGTTTGAGGTTTGGACCGAGACAATTAATTCAATTAATAAAGCAAAAGGGATGTTTGTGCTGTCACATTAATTCTGCCACAAAATGACGTGGTTACATCAAATGGAGTGGAACAACGAAATAAAATATTTTAGTAAATAGGTGCAATAATAGCCCTTGATGATAATTTGAAGAATGGGAGAGTACAGTGTTATTTCAGGTGAATTCATATTTTCTGTATTTAACGTTTCTCTGGAGAAATAAACCAAAACCTGTCAGGGAGAAACTTTGGTTTAAGCTGCTCATTTTTATCTGCTGCCTAAAACACTTGAAGGTGCTGAGGAACAAACTTTTTTTACCCTCCTGTATTTCACCATCATGTTCTCAGTTGGGCTGACCTGCAGCACTAAAAGCCAAATTATTTGGTGTGTCCATTTAAAACATTCTGATGCGTGTTTTAGGATAAATTCTTACCTTGAGTAAATTTACAGCGCTTTGTAGTGAAGCCCTAGTATGCAAAATGAGCATCTGCCTGCATTAGTAAATTCTTAATTCTGGTGGTTTAGCAGAGGACATGTTTGTAGTTCAAAAAATAAATAATTCAGGAGCCTGTATCTGCCTTGTGTTGGCTCTTTGTAACCTTCTTGAGATTTACTAATTCAGTCCTTCCACTTGGTACCAGTTAACTGTTACCTGCAAGGACCTGAGTGGAGGAAAGACCTGGACACTGTTCCTTGAAGCTGCTAATGCAGAATATCAAGAATATCATCATAATAATATCAGATATAATAATAATAATATCAGATATAATAATAATAATATCAGAATATAATAATATATGTGCTATATTACATATATTATGAGGCCTCTAAATTAAAGTTTTGGATGGTGCCCTGGAGCAGGAAACTCAACTGATGTAAAATCTGATCACTAGTGATGTTAAAGGAGCCCCAATAGGTGCCCAGATCTCAGTTCATGGAAAATTAAAGATGCTCTTACTGGTTTTCAGGCTATCTTGATATTAAGGAGAAATAGTGAATTATCAAGGAATAATTCTTGTCCAAACAAAATGTTTCCATCTGTTCTCTGCAATTGAGGAGGAGCTAAAACAGGCATTTTCTGTGCTCTCCTGCCATTTACACAATGGCTTCGTTTCGTCTTGAAGTTCAAAACCACGTTTTGTTGGCATTCTCTAAGACTTTGGTTGCTCAGATGAAGGTCCTGCTCCTCACACGTGTTGATCACGTTCATCCAAAGAGAGGGTGAAAGAAGAATTCCAGTTTGAGGTTATTTTAAGTCCCAGTTTTGTAGTTCTGTTTAGGTTTGGTTGCCACTTTAGCGCATTCACACATTTCAACAAAGCAGATTGAGGTTTTCTCCCCTGGCACAGTGCTGCCATCCCTTAAAAGGGGCTGTTAAAATCCAACCAAGTTCCTTGTGTATGGAATTACTTCCAGCCTCGAACTTTTTGAAGGTGATGGAACTATTGAGATCCTTTAAATTTGGCTTGGTTTGGATCTGCTCAAAAAAACAGAGCCCAAAAATACTGAAATACAGGAGAGGCTGGTTGGAGGAGCAGCAGCTCACAGGGGTTGTAAGGTGAGGAAGAAGTTTCTGGGTGAAGCCATGTCTAGACTTTGTATTTCTGTTTCCTGGTGTGGAAGACACATCCCAGGACAGCTCCCAATACCTGGATAGATTCCCAGTGCCATGCCTGGTGTTCCTGCCCCTCAGGGTCCTGGCAGATCACATCCAACTGCCTGGACCTGGCACATCCAGCTTCTTACACATCACACCACGGCTGCTGCCCAGAGTTTGGGAAGAGTTCTCTCAGAGCTGCCAGGTGAACTCAGCTTTGCAGGAAGCTGAGGGATCCTCACTCTCAGCTCACCATTGGTGCTGGAGCACTTGGATGGAGTAGGAATCTTCTCAGGATCTGATTGTCCATCAAGTCCAATCTGGTGTCATTCTGGAGGAGTTTCAGGTTTGGGATCTGATTGCCCATCAATTCCAATCTGATTTCATTCTGGAGAATTTCTAGTTTGGGATCTGATTGTCCATCATTTCCAACCTGATGTTGTTCTGGAGGACCTTCAAATTTGGGATCTGATTGTTCATCAATTCCAATCCGATGTCATTCTGGAGGAGTTTGAAGTTTGGGATCTGATTGTCCATCATTTCCAACCTGATGTCGTTCTGGAGAATTTCAAGTTTGATATCTGATTGCCCATTGATTCCAATCTGATTTCATTCTGGAGGAGTTTCAGGTTTGGGATCTGATTGTCCGTCAAGTCCAATCTGATGTGATTCTGGAGGAATTTCAGGTTTTTCTCCCTGAACTGTCTTGGGCTCTCCTTGGGAGATGGAGTCTCTCATCCTGAAGCTCCCACTAACTCCTTCCTGCCAGACCTTTGAATTAGGGAAGTTTTGCAAGTACAGGAGAGGAAACAAAAGCTTCAGGGGTCAGAAACTTCATCTTTTATGCCTGAAGCCAGAAAGTGTAAAAAACAGGCTGAGAATGAAGGAACTGGGACACCTCAGTTGTGGTTTCTGGAAGGAGGAAAAATTCAGTCATTAAATTGACATTTAGCAGTTCACTGTTCTTAGAACCGTACAAAATTGTAAGGCTGTAGTGTTATTACACTTGTATTTTAATCGTGAAATTAATATTACTTCATTCTTCAGCTAACTTAAAGCAATTAAAATTGTTCAACTTCTTGTATGTTGGAAATTTCTTTAGCTTGAAAGGGTGGGTTTGGGGTTTTTTTTGGTTTTTTTTTGGTCATAGAGAAAACATTAATGAAAACTAAATTTTCATATAAAATCATAAAATAAAAAAGGAAATTTAGGTTTAACCAAGTTTTCTGTTGACTGCTACTAAAAATCCTGTTCTTGGATCCTTTTCTTGTGTGTGCTCTGCTGATGTGAAAATCCTCCCATTTACACTTTAAAAATCCAGAGTTTAGTTATTCTTGTTGTTGATTTGCTGTCAAACACCTTGCCACCTTTTAATCCTTGGTTTTACTGTGCTTTTCCCCAGTGACATTTGGTACATTTGTCATTAATGATATTTAATATTTCTCTTTGGCCTTAGTGCTGTTGTGATACGTATTTCTAAAAATCAGAGGGATATCTGATTATTTAGTCCCATTTACTTAGAAATACCTTAAAACCAGACTTAATAAAATCTCTCGAAGCTTTCTGAAAACTCACTCAATCCTTGGCTAAATTTTTATAGAATTTTGAGCTCTATTTCTGAATAAATAAGATGGCTATTTTTAAAATGATCAAACAGATTGAAATAGTAGGGCATTTTTATATAAATATAGACTCAGGAGTGATCCAGTGTGAATTATATTAAACTCAGTGGGAAACCATCCATTAACCTTAGCGAGAATAGAATCAGAATTCCAGAGACTGAATTCTGCTTTAGGAGCCCCGTGCCTGGGGATTATTCAAATACCTTCCTGATACTTGTATCAATGAATTGGACAATTAGTTGTACTAATTAGCTGCATCACTCTGAAAGAACTGCTCAGAGGAAGTGGAGTGACAACGACAGACAGAGGGAACATAGATGGATGGAGCTGGGATGAAATTCCTTCTCTTTCTCTGGAAATTTGGGGTTTCTCAGCCTTTCCAGTTCCAGGATAATTTCAGCTGGAGCCTGAATCCGGGGCAGAATCTGCTGGATGCTCCCGTGGCAGCATCTGCCCTGCAAGAGGGTTTAAAATAATCAAGAATTGCCAGTTATGGAGATTTGTGCCAAGAATTTTTAAATAAGAAGTAACACAGTTTAGAGAAGTTTATGTTGTTTTCTTTGAGGAGGATTCAGTTTTAAACAATGGCATAATGTCATGTCTAAAAGGAGACACTTTATTATGTGATGATAAAGTGTCATGAGGCAAAAATACGAACTCTTGGTGTGCTTACTGCATGGAATTCCTTCTCTCCTAATGAGTTTGGGGCTTTGGGATAAGAAATGTCTCTGAAAGTCCAGGTATCCTTTCCTTTTCCTTATGCTGTGGGTGTGTTTATCCAGGTATTGGTAGAGTTGTGTTCATTGTGGAGAGATGGAAAAAGTTCTGATCTTGGGGCCAACAGAAATATATTGATATGAAATAAACACTAATCTGTTTATATGAAATAATTGAGTCAGGAGGTAGACGTGATGATATTCAGGTGGCTTGAGTTAACTCTTTGAGGAAGTTTTATTTTACCAAATGTCTTCACTTTTTTGGGAATATTTATGTTTTTTATGATAAGGTTGAGATAGAGACACCTAAAAAGAGAACCTGAGCATCCTGGTCCAGGGAAGGTGTCCCTGGTCATGGAATGGGATTTAAGGTCCCTTCTAACTCAAACATTCTGGGGTTCTATGATTTAAAAACAAACCAAAAAAAAATCAATTATTTGTTAGTATGGAGTAGTAACAACTAAATTTTTTACTAACTCATTCTTTTGTGCTTTTAGCAACATTTGTTCAGGAGAAGTAGGAGAAAAGACAAATTTGCATTATACAGACCTCAAATTCTTTGTTTATCTTCTCGGCTCTCATCAGTTTCTCAGTTATCTCTATATTAAATTAAAGATCAGTGAAGGAGAAAAGTTGATTACATTTCCGTTGTGAGCCAGAAAACAGCAATGCTTGTACACCAGGTATGCAAAGGGGCTGAGGGAAACAAATCAAGTTTTCAAAGGGCTGTGTTACACATGAATGAAAAGAATTTGTAAATTATTCATCACGTTTAATTCTAAGACGTTTCGAGAAAACCAAAATAAATTGGGATGTGTGATTGTTGGAGAGGCCTTTATTCTCCAGATTCTACAGGTCTAAATCTTGAGTATGGACTTCATCAAGGTGTGGAGAATGTCCAGACTGCAGGCTGAGCTATCGGCAACTCAGGGTTGATGGGATTGAAATATTGGCTAAACTGATGTCTCATTTTTTTCCTCTTGCAAATTAAAACTCCTTTTTGGTTTGTTTGTCGTTTTTGGTTTTTTTTTTCCCCCTGTAACTGGAGACATAAAAATTAGATAATATCCCATCTTACCTCTTACATGCTCAAAGCAACAGCCACTCAAATGACAGCGCTGCCAAACCTTTGAAAAATGTTACTTATATCTATATATCACATATGTAAAGTAAATATGTTACCACATTAGCCTTATGTATCTATCACATGCACAAAGGAAATCGAGCAGTATGTTACATTTATAACCATGTATCACGTAATTTAAAGGAGTGTGATGGTTTGTTGGCCTTCCAGCTGATTCCTGAATTAACTTCTCAGAAAGACCTGCCTGGTTTTTTGGGTATTTCTCGGAGCTCTCACGTTTTTCACGTGCTCCTTGGCGGTGTTGTTCGGCAGCTGCAGTTCAGTTCCGAAGTTCTGTTCATCTGGCCAACTTGCTGTCGTACAAAAGCCCAGGAAAAGGCCATATGTTCCTGCAAAGGTAGCCTTGGAAGGTGGGATAGCTGCTGCTGCTTTTTCTTCTGCCATCTGCTCTGCTTTAACTTCATTTTCTCCAGATACCGTGTCTAGCAAATACCAGATAATAGATGGGAGTTCTAATCAGCGTGGCAGCAAGGTTATTGTTTCCAAAACAGTCAGGTAGTCAGGTTTTTTTAGGCATTTCCCTTGCTCTTGGACATTGTAGCAGTTAAAATGTAGAATTAGGCAGCTGTAAACGGGTTTGGTTTAAGCAATGAGTACGCTGAGATGCTCCCGTGAGCACGCAGGAGATTTTCGGCAGCCTCGGGAATAAAAGGAGCAAACATCCTGGATTTCTCCAAGTGGCTGCTGCTCTTTCCACTTGGAGTTTCTCATTCTGTCCCTGTGCCACTGGTGCAGCCCAAGCGTTCCTGCAGGCGCAGGGATTAGGGAGGGATCTGGGTTAAGACTAATCCAGCAGAAGGACACAAATCGGCTCCCTGGGCTGAGCCAGGAGGGACACAGGGAGCTGCCCTGGAGCACAGGGAGGAGTCTGTCCTCTGACAGAGTCAGGGGCTGCACCTTGGGAATTCCCTCCCCAGGAATTCCCTCCTCAGGAATTCCCTTCTCTGAAATTCCCTCCCCAGGAATTCCCTCTTTAGGAATTGTCTCCTCAGGAATTCCCTCCTCAAGAATTCCCTTCTCAGGAGTTCTCTCCTTGGGAATACCATTCTCAGAAATTCTCTCCCCAAGATTTCCCTTCCCAGGAATTTCGTCCTTAGAAATTCCTTCCCCAGGAATTCTCTCCTCTAAGATTCCCTCTCCAGGAATTCCCTCCTCAGGAATTCCCTCCCCAGGAATTCCCTCCTCAGGAATTCCTTCCTCAGGAATTTCCTCCTTGGGAGTACCATCCTTAGAAATTCCCTTCCCAGGAATTGGCTCCTCAAGAATTCCATCCCCAGCGATTCCCTTCTCAGGAATAAATTTTCCTCAGAAATTCCCTCCTCAAGAATTCCCTTCTCAAGAATTCTCTCCTCAAGAATTTGCTCCCCAATAATTCCCTCCTCAGGAATTCCCCCCTCAGGAATTCCCTCAAACTCCAGGAAAATGGAGGAGTAAGGAAAAAAAAAAAATCTGTCATCCCCAAAGTTTTGAGGCTTTGTGCTGAGGAGCCAGCAGAGCCTTGTGGATTGAGGCTGAACTGGGGAAACCAAAAATCCTGCCAGCCCCGTGGTTACTCCAAGCATTATCATGGACACATCATGTGTGTTTTCACTCGTTTTTAGGCTGGTTATAAGAATAAAATTAAATACAATTTGCCCGAGGTCACGATTGGCCCTCACGTGTTCAAGGCACAGAGTTCTGCTTGGTTTGGGGGCAAAATCCACAAGGCATTTGGGGGAAATAAAAAAGTCTACAAGTCTATAACCTACTTTCAATGGTTCTAAACGACTTTGGGGGTTTTTATATTAATTTATAGAAATGTCCATGTGTGTGAGTGTATATAAAAAGAGATGTGTATATAAATAAGCAAAACTGGGTGGGTTTTTTTTGCTATTTTCGTTCTCCGGAGTTTTGTGGTAGATCCTTTCAAGAATATCTCATTTTAAAGTCCCTTTTCTCCATTCTCCAGCTGTGTGGGCTCTGTTTTTACAGCCTTAAATTCTCTCCAAGTGTAAAGCAGGGGAGGATATGGCCAGACCTGGAGCCTGCCTGGGCTGTAGGGAATTCTCCCGGCTCTCTGTGTATGGACAGTGAAGACAAAGATCCTTCCAGAGGGAGCTTAGGAATAATCTAATTTCTGCAAACCTCCCTTTGGTCCAACAAAATGTGTTTTATTGCAGGAAGAAGAGGCTTTATCACAACAAAACGGGCAAAAAAAAAAAAAAAGACTTGAAGAAACAGCACTTCTCTCTAATTCTTCCCTAAAGTTCTGAGAACCACCAAATCCTAAAGGATTTACACCCACCAGTCTTCCTGATTTCAGGTAGGTGAATTCTCTCTTTGTTTTGCTTTCTGGCAGCTCAGGGGAGGTGAGAATTCCCATTCCCTGGAGTGTCCAAGGTTGGAGAGGGCTTGGAGCACCCTGGGATAGTGAAAGGTGTCCCCATGGCAGGGGTGGGAATGGATGGGATTTAACTCCCACTCTGGAGTTCTCTGATTTCTCTCAAATCAAAAAGCAGTGCAATTAATAAATACAATTTGGCGTGACTTTTTTTTTCCCTTTAGCAAAACAAAATAATGATAATTACTGTAAAGAAAATCAGACAGAACTGGATGCTCCCAAACAAAAGCTGCTGCTCTTCTTTTCCAGCGTGGAGCTCGTGGCTCTTAATTTGGAATTAAGTGGTTTGGAGGAGAGGTTTTCAGTTATGCCACAGAGTAAATAAGAAAAATAACCTGAGGAACAGCCAATAATCAAGTTGTTTGATTTAGAAGAAATGCATTTAAAACCCAGCTAAAGTAAAAAGAGAACTGGCCGACTGCCACCCTCTTTTTTACTCATTTGTGACAGCACACAATTAAAAAGTTCAGTTTGTTGCTCTTACAGGAATAACAGTTTTTTTGGTGTTTTTCATGTTTGCTCATAAGAAGTATCTTTAATTTTAGATCCTCCAAATACAGTAGCTGTAAGAATATTGTTTGTATCTGGAGAGATTAGATGGGGACAGGATTTTTTTAATCTGTTAGCACAGACTTGTTATGTAAATAGGAAGCTCACAAAGGAAGGCGACAGCAAAAGGCTCTGAAAAAACAGATGTGTCTCCCCCAGAAATAAAGTCACCACTGGATTCCTGCAACTTTTGGGGAAGTTTATTGCTAGAGATGTGCATGAAATCAAAAAAAACAAAACAAAAAACAAAAAACAAAAAAAAAAAAAAAAAAAAAAAAAAACCAAAAAAAAGGAAAAAAAAAAAACCAAACAAACAAAAAAAAAAACACCCCAAATTCTATAATCACTGTGTAAGTCCATTTCCATACGCTCAGTACAGATAATTTTATCATTAATTTATTGTTGCCATTTAATTTTAATAAATTCAAAATCGTATCATTCATTCAAGTGGATTGTTCTGATGCTTTGCTGTTGATTTCTTGAGGCCTTTAGAGGAAGCTCCTTTCCCTGCTGCCCCTCCAGTCCTTAGCTCTGGCCATGTGACCCAGATTTTTTAAGCCCTTCTATGACTTTAGGTTTTATTCTTGGGCTCTTTCATCCATCTATTGGAATTGTTTCCAGTAAATTGGAGTTTTGCAGTGGTTGCTGTGATTAGCATTCTGTGCTCATGGGGAATTCTACATAAAAATGTCTCTGATCAATACCTTTCAATGTGTTTAAACCTTAATAAATAATTTTATATGAAGTTTGTTGCATCCCTAGTGGAATTATGATCTGAAATACATTTTAATGCAAATTCTTTAATGGTAGGTTATGCCATCTTTCTGTCTATTTTTGTTACTGTGAAGTTAAATTATAATTATATGAATAACCTGCATAAAATGCTCATATTTTGAAGTAGTTCCATTCAATAATATCTGTATTTTCAATAATATTTATGGACTGAATGTTCCTTGTTAATACTCAGTATTAAGATCAGGTAAAACCCTTTCTAGAACCTAAACATTGACATTTTCTAGTGCCCTTAAGAATACCTACATATATATTCATAATTTATATAGGGTGTCATTTATAAAGTCATATTGATTGGGGAAGAACTTTACAGAGTTAATAATTTTTATTTTAAGTAGCTTGCATGTGAAAAAAAAAAAACCCGTTCCTGAAAGGCTCTGCCAGGTTGGTAAATGCAGTTTGAGACAACCAAGAGTCATTAATGCCCTTTTTTACAAAATGCTGAGCTCTGATTTTGCACTTAAATTGGGCAGATCAACTGAAAACTCAGTTAAATTGGGGATACTGATGAAATCAGTGAAGCCAAACTGCAGGTTTTGCTTCTGGACTTCACTAAGATATTTAAATAATCATAGGAAATGCTGTCTTTGGTTTCACAGCCAGTGCACTTTGTGACTTTTGTTTTCACAGGGTTGTGTTATACCCTGTTTGTTTGGATTATCTAAAACTTTTCATTCCCATTTTCTATCAGAGTTTTCTGTGACAGGAGAAGGTTTTAACAACAACCCAGACTTTCACTGGGATGATAAATGGCTTTAAAAGAGATTCCAAAGAGGTGATTTGAAAATCAGAACTAATTCTTTCCATTTTTCTGAAGGATTCAAAAATCATTGAATCATTGCATTTGGTTTTAATGACGATTTATTGGGGGAATAATGTGAAATCCCCAATTGTTGTGAATTTGATGCCCAACTGTGCCTGTGCCAAGTCCTGAGGGTCTCAGATCCGAGGGTTTAAAGGCCCCATGAACTCTTTGGGATAGTCCTTTAACCTCATGAGCTCCAATCCATTTCACCTCTGGAAGAATCCAGTTCATTGGCTCTGGGTTCTGGGCAGGCTCCTCTCGTGGTCAGGGGGATTCCAGCAGGGAATCACTGCTCCTCTCGTGGTCAGGGGGATTCCAGCAGGGAATCACTGCTGGAGGGACCAACGCTCTGGAGCAGCCCAGGAAGGGCAGAAATGGCCCAGGAACAGGCAAGTGTTGAGGAATAATGAGCCAAGGCAAGGCTGGATGGGGCTTGGAGCAACCTGGACTAGTGCAAAAATGTCCAGGAGCTGGAATCAGCTGATTTCTGAAGTCCCTTCCATCCCAAACCGTTCTGGGATTCCGTGATCCAACAGCTTCTGTTTCAGCTGGGGTTTCACCAATGTCCTGTACTGAGCCAAGACTCATTTATGGCTCATCATTTACAGCTCATCAGTGGTGCTGGTGGAACCTTCTACCCCACCAAGGCCTTTTGCAGCATCACAAGACTCAGGTTTTTTTAGCTGGAGGGGTTTTGTGTGGATCAGCTCCACTCCAAAGGCGCCTTCAGTTCCTGGGAAACGAATCTCGCTTTGTTTGCACTACAGAGTGACTGTGTAGGGGCTTACAAAGCAATCAGGAGAAGGGGAACGAAAGCATCTGGCTCATTGTTTTAACTGAAATCCTGTGGTTGTCCCAGCAGATGTGAGTGGGGTGCAGGAGTTCCTCAGATGAGGGCAGGAGGGAGGCGAGGAGCCGGCCCCAATGGACATAGCCCATCATCGAGAGCACCACGGGAGACTGTCTAAAGCAAAGCTCAAAGTGCAGCAGCAATTCTAAAAAGCTTAAAAGATCCCCAAGATAACTTGAAGCAAGACCATGAGAAGCAATGTAGGTGAGTATTCCAAGGTAAATCAGTGTATTGATGGAGCTGGGAGAGTTTGGAGTTTTGTTTTTTGGGGTGGTTTTTTTTGTAGTTTTTTACGCTGCGGCGGCAAAGTTTTAAGATAAAATATTTGAGGCAACATTAAAAGAAAAAACAAAACAAACAGAAGATCAGGTATCTTCAACATTTTATGGTGCTGAAGTAGAAAAATGAACAGTTCAGCAGTTCATGTCTTGGTGGAAGGTAGACAGTGCACCCAAACATGGACTTTTTGGTAAGAAAACAAAAAACAAAACTTTCCTGACCTCAGCTGAAGAGATTGTATCCAGCCAGCATGAGAAGCCCAGCATTCCAAAAGTGGAAAATCCACCATTTTGTGCTGCTGTGATTCAGATGGAGCATTAGTCACGATTGGGAGTGATAAATTTTGACATCATCAAACAATAGAACTCCAGCTCTCTGTTGGGAAATCCACAGCACCATTCCTGCCCTGGGTGATGTTGGACTAACGAAGTGGAGCTGCCTGAGATGGAGCCAGACCTCTCCAGCACAATATCAGCTCAGCTGCTCTTATTCTTACAGATTCTCCTCATCCCAACACAAGGTTACACCATGTCAACAACCAGCAGATGGGGAAAAGGAACATCCTAGGAAGCTCAAAGAACACGCTTGGAAACGGAGCTATAAATACCAGGCTAATTCCATAGCTTTAAGATTTCTCCAAAGCTTTTTTAAATCCCTCCAGAAAAGGCTGAAGAGATCCCTAATCTGAAGTGGCCCAGTTGAAGGAAAGTGTGTGTGTGTTTTTATTTTTAAATAAAGTTACATCTTACAATAGCGTCGGGCATCTTAGTGAGTCACTGGAGTGGCTCTGCAATATTTGGTGGATCAAAAGAAGGATTTTAAACACATTTTCATTCTTATCAGGACTTTCTTCTTCAGAGCAAATGTGGAATTCTGTCTGATCCCCTCTGAGCTGATGAGTGCAGCCTTCCCACAGAATCACTGATGGTCACAACTCATTTGGAATCCTTTTTTTTTTTTTTTTTTTTTTTTTTTTTTTTTTTTTTTTTTTTTGAGAGAGAGATGTCCCTGATTAGGGAGAGCTGATACAATGATACAAGAGCTCCCAAAATTCCTTGGTGGAATTTTATATAAATCTCTTCTTCCCTGTGAGGGTGGCGAGGCCCTGGCACAGGATTCCCAAAGGAGTTTTGGATTCCTCCTCCCTGGAAGTGTCCAAGGCCAGGCTGGGACAGTGGGAGGTGACCCTGCCCATGGAATGGGACTGGGATGAGTTTTAAGGTCCCTCCAACCATTTTGGGATTCTCCTTCCCATGGAATCTCTTCATTCCTTAAAAATATCCCAGATTTTCTTGGGGTGTGTTTGCTCTTGGAGACATCAAAGGCAGGAGGTGTTTTGCAATACTGGGCCTACCCTTATAATTAAAAAAAAATAATGTCATAAAAGACAATATTAAAAACATGAAAATATTTCTCCTTTCTTTATTTTCAGATAACTTTTAATGTCTGTTTATTTAATCTGAATAAATAAATTTCCTTTAAATTAGTATTAGCCAGAGGAATGCAAAGCAGAGCCACCAGCCCGTGCCAGATTTAGAAATCAGGGCTCTTAAAGAGCAGCTGAAAGGGCTGGGTTTGTTTATTGGAGGAAAAAAAGGAACACTGTAGGATGGGCAGAAAAAAAAGAGATAAGAG
The DNA here is from genome assembly GCF_009819655.1 of Sylvia atricapilla. Lineage (NCBI taxonomy): Eukaryota > Metazoa > Chordata > Aves > Passeriformes > Sylviidae > Sylvia > Sylvia atricapilla. Next base: position 36,455,946 of record NC_089146.1, read on the forward strand.
GGTTTTATCAAAGCAGTGCTGGGGGTTGCTCTGTAGATTTAAAAAAAAAAAAAACCAAAGAACAACAAAACCCACTAAAAAGCAAGTTCAGCTTGCATCAAGTGGAATTTAGGAGAGATGGAAAGAGAAAACAGGCCAAGGTTTTTTTTGTTTTACCTCATATCTGACTGCAAACTGGGATATTTTACCTCTCACTGTCAGGAAACTTTTAAAAACAGACAAAGAAGGAGCTTGCAGAGAAAATTTCAGTCCTTTTGACCTTCCCCATTGGCCATGGGCTGAGCATTTTGCTCTCCTGACATCTTCATTCACATCCTCAGTTTAATTCTGTCACCTTAATTTTGGGATTAAATTTGTCTCATTTCCCTGCAAACCTTTTCCATTCCTGACAAACACCTTTCAGTTGAAGGTGTGCAGCAAAAACAAACCAAAGGACCTTTATTTTCTTAAATAAAATGCTTGGAAAAGCTCTTACTTCAAAGAGAGTGAAATTTGGGATCAGCAGCCTCTGGAAGTTGGCAGAGTCCAGGATCTGATGCAAAGGAACATGAGGAATAAATCCCTGCAGCACAAATGTTAAATATCTTGTGATGAAGAGTTCCCTGAGCGGTTCTTTGCCCACATTTCCCCCAATAATTCACTTTTTGGAGCCGAACATCCTCAATATCTGCATCAGGCAATTCCAGAGCTGGTTTTTTTGGGGGCATTTTGAGAGAATAAAGAACTGTTGGAGTTGTGAGTTAGGATCTGCATTGTCCTTCAGCTGGGATGAAGCAGTGCATTTTCCAGGCTCTTATCTTTTTTGGAACTTTGTTCTTAAACTCTTGGATGTGCTGCATCCTTAAAGGGCCACATGGTTTTAATTTCTGGGTGCCTGTGGGCCTTACTCTCATTTTTCTTTTCCCTGCTTTGATGAGCTGCTGGAATTCTCTTGTGCTTGTCAAGCTTGACTCTGATTCACCCTTTTGTTTAGCTCTTTCTAAAGAGAATCAAACTTTTTCTGTCTGTTTTGGGGGAATTTCTCATGCAGGAAAATCAGGTTTTTCACAGCAAAGCCAGGGAATCCTGGCAGGGCAAAGCTGAGCATCACCACCAGGTACCTGTGCAAGTTTAAATTTATTTAAAAATAAATTTTGTCATGTTTGGATGGCAGATCCTCTCTGAGGAATGTTTCAGCAGCCCTGCTCTGGTGATTTATCCTATAATCAGCTGTTTGATTCTGCAGGAGCCAGAAAACTCCACTCCTCACACTTTATTGGCCAAAGGAATTTATCCTTATTAAAGCGATGGTGTTACCGTGTCTGATCATTGTTATGTAAGAATTCATCCCCAAAATACACAGACACCAACTTTTTGAGACACTTTTCTCCTTTTTAGTGGGTTAAAAATACCTTGGCTGGCTGAAAAGGAGATCTGAGTGAAGGGGTTGGGGCAGCCAGACAATCCTGAAGCACAAAATCTTATTTCAGAGTAGTAGGGGCAAGAATTTGGATCATCTGCGCTGCCAGAATTCAGATTAATTCTGAATTAAGTAAGGAGTAACGCTGACTTTGTAAAACATAAATCCTATATTAGCAGTTTCTTAAGTATTAGATGATTTTTTTTCCCCATGTTGTGGTGTTTGACAGAATTGAAATGTGTACTAAACAAGAAGTGGAAATAGTTACTTCATCGTTTAGCCTAAGAAACCTTCCTAAGTGTTTATAAATATGAAGAAATAATTAAGAGTCATTTAATATTGGAATCTTAACATGCTAAGTGGAGTGTGCTGCTCACTATGGCTTATTTTGTGTTTTAACTGCTTATTTTCCAGCTTGGAGCGAACAAGATGAACAGAGCCACCTTCCATCTGATGCTTAATGAGGAAAAAGGTCAGGATTTTATTCATTTTCCTTCCAATCCCCTGCCCTGCTCTTAATTAATACATTAAAAATCACTTCATGTGGGCTTTACTGGCTTCAGAGCATTTAAATAAACAAAACAAAGGTGATGTTTTGATGGCAGGGTGAGCAGGAATATTTTGAAATCAAATGGTGAGTTGAGGAAAGAGCTGACTCAGAGCAGTGTGAGGAGAAGAAGGAGCTGGGGAAGGAAAGGTCATGTATACAAATCTTCATCGAGATTGATTTCAAAATGATTAAACTCAGAACTAATAAATCTCTGCTGGAGCAAGAAGGAAACATTTTGGCATTTAAAAGGATTAAAACCACTTTATTTTTATTTTTTTTTTAATATCCGTGAACTTTTGCATCCTATTTTTTTTTCCCCTTAAGAAAACAGAGAAAACTCAAATAAAATAGTGGGGCCAAATTCTCCAAATACTTCTACTTTCAATTAGTAAGTAATTATCTGCTAATGGAGAGATTAATCAGGTTTTCAGGGTCCACAGGCAGTGCAGACTCTCCAATATTATTCCATTTCTGCCAGATGAGACAGGAGGCTTTGCACTGAGGTGTCTCAAGAGCTGATTTTTATTGTTCCCATATATTTTTTAATACCTTAAGTGTATTTTCATCAGGGAAATTGCTGAGCAGAGCTACATAATTCAATAAACAGTTGGAAAAAAAAAAAAAAAAGGGGGGGGGGGTGCTTGGAGAAAAAAATTCTAAGGCTCTAAAAATAGTCCAGTCACGTGATTACTACTTTGGCACAAAAGCATAATTTATGGGTTTAATTTGTAATCTTGCTACAGTTCTGACATTCTCCTGCACAGGAACTGGGGCTGAATAATTCAAATTATTGAAATATTGCTCCGTCCTCAGCTTCAGGTGGCTGATACAAAGGAGGTTGATATTGTTTATTGAGATCTCTGCATTGAAAACATGGGAGGATGGGGTTTATTCCTGCCATTTATTGCTGCATTTTTGGTCTCAAAATGGATGGAGATCTGGGGCTATCCAGAAATTGTTATTCCTTTCCCCAGATTGCCAGGAAATTTTTTATTTTTTATATTTTTCCTGGTTTTTAATTGGTTAAAATCTAATTGAGTTTTCATAGTCAGTTTTTTAAAATTAATTCTGTTCAAATATTATTTTTTTCCTTTTCAATTAAATCTTTATTTTCCCAAATTTCCATTTCTCTGGTAACCTCCGAGTCAATAATTTCCAGCAGAACTGAACATTTACAAATAGTTATTTCCTCCTCAGTTTCTGCATCTTTTTATTGGACATTTTCAAAACATTCTCTATCAATGATTCCTGAGATTCATCTAATCTTCATTATGAAAACATTGCAGAACTATGCTGAATAATATCAGCTTTTTGGGAGCCTGAAACATGAGAATTGAAAAGAAAATTCCTCATTTCTTTCTCCAAATTCCTTTAAAATGAAGTGGATGTGAAGTTTCTCCACTTCTCATTAACATATTGCTCAGTAATATTCCATTTATTAATATTCCCTGGGAAAGTTTGGATAACAGTGACCTCATTCTTAGCTGATTTCTGGTGTGCACCAAAAATGAACTTTAATTTGGACAAAATCTGAGCCTGTGTCACAGGCACTTCTGAGCTGTTTCCCTTGGAAAGAGAAAAAATCCATGGTGGGAATCCTGGGAGAGCATCCGGGTTTCCTTCCATGAGGTGGACATAATAAATACAAATGTAAATGTAAATGTAAGTGTAAATGTATATATGAGAACTTTAATTATAAATTGTAATTATATTATACATAATATATGTTATAGTATATATTTGATATTGCAAGATATAATATATTATAAAGTTATTAATTAAATTATATATAAAGAGAAATGCTAATTTATATAATTATTAATCGAAGCAATATTGTCTATAATTATAATTATATAAGTATATAATCGTGTTCTATATATAGTATAAAATGTATATTTAATATTACTATATATTATCTATTATATATGTTACATATAATATTATATAGTTATAAATTGGATTAAATATAAATATAAATATAAATATATCCACAGTGAACAGCCAGGGATGAGCATTAAAAACAAAATCTTTTTCTTTCCTGAGGTGGGGGTTTTTTGGGGGGTTTTGTGCTTTTTGGTTTTTTTGGTTTTTGTTTGGGGTTTTTTTGTGTTCTTTTTCTTTTTCTTTTCTTTTCTTTTCTTTTCTTTTCTTTTCTTTTCTTTTCTTTTCTTTTCTTTTCTTTTCTTTTCTTTTCTTTTCTTTTCTTTTCTTTTCTTTTTTTTTTTTTGTGCAAAGCCTTTCAGAGATCTCTGTGTCTTGAGAGGATGGATTTTCTCCATTCCTTCACTGAAGTGACGGCCTCAGTTGCTCCCAGCTTTGGGAATTGCACAGAAAGATGGGTTCAAAGTCATCCTGGGAGAAGATTTTAGGGATTGGTGCTGTCCATGAGGACTAAAGGAATCCTGAGGGAATCCTGCTCCTTCCCAGCTCAGCCCAGCTGTCCATTGCCTTGGTGACTCTGTTGGCACAATTAAATCCCCAAAATGAGGATACTCTGATTTTTTTCCCTATAAATCCGATTTCTGTCTGCTCACTTCACATCAGAATCCAGAATCCACATCAGATCCAGAATGCTCCAAGGAAAGGCATTTCTGTGGCATGTCCCCAATGACCAGCTGCATCCCATGGACAGAAATCAGTTTTTCTCCATGGAAATCATTTCCCTGTTGTTTTATTTGAACAGCAGGGGCTGAAGTGGCTGCTCTTGGAGGCTTGGGAGAAGAAATTCCAGAGGTTTCTGTCCACGCACGTGCTGGGAGCTGGGGGACATCCAGGGAGCTCCTGGGGGTGGAGAACAGGGACAGAGACTTGGAATCCTCCTGGATCTTTGTTATTTATGGGTGAATTCACCCACGTGGCTTCAGGGAATCATCCAGGTTGGAAAAGGCCTCCGAGGCTGAGCCCACCCTGTGGTCAGTCCCCACCTGGTCACCAGCCCAGAGCTCTGAGTGCTGCATCCAGGTTTCCTGGGACACCTCCAAGGAATTATTTCATGGACTGGTTAATTCCCAATCCTAAAAAAATCCCACAGCATCAAGAGTGGTGTAAAATAGGAGAATATAGACCTTGTTATAGGTAAAAAAACTGCTTTAAAAATTAGAAATAACTCAATGTCAGAGCTGGCTGGACTGGTGTGAAGTGAGTTTACACTGGGGCAATTTAAAATTCTCGTTTTAATGAAGTCATTCAGTGCAGAGCAAATTTCTGGTTGTGGCAAAATGTTCTTAATACTCTGTATTTACAAGTGGAATCTGCTTTCAACCTGAAGGCCAGAGCATATCACGAGTATATTGTGATATTATCATGAGTAAATCATGAGTAAATCCTGAGTAAATCACGAGTAAATCATGTGTAGAGCTCTGCCATGGCCCTGGACACCACCCCAAGGAAAAGAATCCTGAAGGATTCGAGGTTTCCTTCCTACTTCAGGCACTTTTTGTTTGTTGAATCACTGGCCTAAAAATAGGCCCTCATGAAGTATTCACCACTGATCTAATTAGTCAGGAGAATGCTGCTTTTCAAACTGGGAAAGCATTCCCAAAAAAAAAAAAAAAAAAAAAATAAATGATGCAACATTTGTATCTAATTAGATGATACAGGAGAATCCTGGCTAATTGCTTTGATAGACTTAAACAGATTAATAACGTGCAAGTGGCAACTAAATAAAAACTCCTTTGCACTGAGTGCTTTGAAAGAGATGCTTTTTAAGAAGCTGAAATTTCTTATTAGTTCTGAAAACCCCAGGACTATGATTCAAGAACATTTCTCATTTTGGAGGTTTTTTCAGTGCTAGAAAGGAAAGCCCTGGAAATGAGATTGTAATTTGTGTCTCTGAGCAGTGTTCGGTGGGGTTTTTTCTAAATGTTTTCTAAAAGTTTTATATCCCAAAAGTGGCTATTCCATAGGTGGGAATGGGGATTTGTGCCTCAGAGAGGCAGGGACTGTGGGTCCAGGGAATTGTTGGGCACTCCCAGATTCATGTAAGAAAAAGGTAATGGAGCATCAAAAGTGTTTGGAGGACAAGGGAGAGATTTAGATTCTATTCGAAGAGGGAAAAAATTATTACTCAGAGGTTTGGAGCAGCCTGGGATAGTGGAAGGTGTCCCTGGAGGTGGAACAAAATGGGCTTTAAATGTTGTTTTGTTTTTTTTTTTTTTGGCTTTCCAGCACGAACCATTCCATAATTTGCAATATCAACCTCTCAAAATTTGTCTTAATTGGCTCAATGTCCAACTTATTAATAAAATCAATGTTCTTCTTATCATATGTAACAGATTGGAATCCAGACAATTAATAAGATCTAATCTAATTTTTTTTTTACATCCTATCGAGTTTTCTATTTTTTTCCCACTTGACTCAGAAACTCAGGTAGGCTCAGAAAAGTAAATATTAACAGCTGAGTGTGCAAAGAGGCTGCCTGAAATCCAACATTTCAAAAAGAAAAAAAGGGAGAGAATCCCGTTAAAAATTGAAACCACCCTTCCAGCAGATGAAAATTAAGGAGAAATTTTCCATGCAGAGAGGGGGTCGAGGGGGCTAACGGGGGAAGGAATTTCGTGTCTTTTTGCAAAGTGCTCCAGTGAAACATTTTGGAGGATATTGTAATGAAACTGCAAAACAAATCTGAACATCATGTGCTGGCGCAGGGCAAGAAGCTGGTTTGGATGTGGGGAGTTGTGTCAGTGGTGGGGAGATAACAGGACTGCTCTGGAGATGGCTGAGGGGAGGATTTCAGCCCACGGCTGATGGAAATCCTTCCAGTGTCCAGAACTCTGCGTTTGGTCCAAAATCCAACTGCTTTGTGTCCCAGTTCCAAAGAAGTTCAGGGAGAGCGGGGATGGGGAAGGGGCAGATCAGGAGTGCATCAGCTCTGCATCAGCCCTGCACTCCTGGAATCCCCAAATCCCTGAGGCTGGAAAAGCCCTCCCAGCCCATGGAGTCCCAGCTGTGCCCAAACCCTCACCTTGTCCCCAAGTGCCACCTCCAGGAATTCCTGGGACACCTCCAGGGATGGGCACTCCAAACCTCCCTGGGTAGTTCCAATCCCTGAACTCCCTTTCCAGGAAGAATTTTTCCCCCAATGTCCAAAAGTGGGATTTCAGGGACGTTCAGGGCTCCTTTTGTGTTGGTGCTGTGAGGGGTTTGGGGCTGTGGGGAACAGGAAATGTCCCTGCCAGAGGGGCTGGGGCAGGGACACCTCTGCTGCTGGCCTTGGCTGGGATGGAGATTCCCTTCTGGGAAAAGCCTTTGGGATTCTGGCCTTCAGGAGCCCAGAAATGAGGTTGGGAAAGAGCCCCGAGGTCATGGAGTCCCAGCTGTGCCCAATGCCCACCTTGTCCCCAAGTGCCACCTCCAGGAATTCCTGGGACACCTCCAGGGATGGGCACTCCAAAGCTCCCTGGGCAGCCCCTGAGCTCCCTTTCCATGGGGAAATTCCTGCTGATGTCCACCCTGAGCCTACCTGAGGCCGTTCCCTCTTGTCCTGTTGTAAATCTCTGCACCAGTAGAGCTTTGAGTTGTTATTAAATAAATTAAATTGATGTTATTAAATAAATGAAATCAAATAACACCCAGGAACTTTCCATGTGTGGCTTATGATGGAATTTCAGCGTGGAATTATGGATTGGGGCACCTCTTACCTGTGCCATTTGTGCCTACAGCAACATGCAGAGGTCACTGGGGGCTTTACTTCATGGAAATGCACATGGAACTGGGCTGGATTTTAGGGAAAATCATCTCACTTCCATGAGCATTTCCTACAAACACACGGATTTTGTGTGTGTTGGAAACTCCCAGGCAGCCTTAGCCCTGTTTCCTGTATCACACCACACCCAGCACCTCAGGGTGTCCTCCCAGCACAGAAAATTGCACAGAAAGGTGAAATTTGGGAGCTGGGAATAGCTCTGGGCACTGCTCCTGCTTGGGGGAGTGTGAGGGTTGAAGTATTTCTGTACCTGGGGGAGAAAAGGATATTGAAATGTGGAATTCCAGCATGGTTTGGAATGGAAGATCCTCTAAAGATCCTCTAATCTTCAGCTTCCACCATCCCAGTGGTTCTCTGGCCACTCTGTGCCAGGCCCTCATCACCCTCACAGGGAACAATTCCTCCCCAATATCCCACCTAACCCTGCTCTTTTTCCCAAAAATATTTAAATACTTCCCACAGATTAAACACTTCAGTGATTTATCTTTTTTTTTTAGCTTTTTTCAGTCCTCTTTCTCCCCAGGTGCAGTCCAGACAAAGTTTTATCTGATTAGATGTGAGAATCCTGTGGTGAAGGTGGAATGAGAGCTGAGGCAGGACCCTGCAGAACCTGTAGAAATAAAAAGTTATTTTGAGGTGTCTCTTGGAAAAATAAGTAATTGCTGGATGTTATTTGCTCATAATGGCCCCAAATAGCAACATGAGCCACAGAAAGGCTGGGCTGAGACAGGAGCAACTTCCCCTGCTCTGGGTGCTCCCAGTATTGGATAAATTTTCTGATTTTATTGCATTACAGAAGGTTAATTCTCAATTAATTCAGAATATCAGGGACATTTTTTTAGCTTTTTTTAGCCTTTCATGCGACCTACAGTAAAAATGCCACTGCAGCTCTCAGCAATAAGGTAAATTCTGGCCTGCTTTTGGTGAAACCTCCTCTGCTCCCTCCTTAATCAGGATAAAACCACTCAAACCCCCAAATTTCTGAACTGACAACCTGAGCGAGGCCTGAACTGTTGCCAGGAGCTCTCCAAATCCTATTTCTGTGTTCTGAGAGATTAAAGGGTGGGTTGTTTGGATAGGAGACGTGACAAGGTGTCTGTGGGACATCCCTCTTGTCCCTTCCCCACTTTGGGCTGGCCAAGGATTTCATCCCATTGGAATGTTTGGGAAAGTGGGACCAGGTCCCATTCCAGAATCTTCATCCCGCAGAGAATCTGAAATCACACAGTCATTAAAGTTGGGAAAAGCCTCCAAGATCACAAATTCCAACCTTTGGCCAACTCCCTGGTCCAGCCCCTCAGTCCAACCAGCTCCTTTTATCCTTGGAAATAACCTGGTGAGGTTTTGGGTTTTTTTTTTCATTTTTTGGAGCATTTGGAACTTTACATTTCTAAGCAGCACTTCTAAAGGGAATGTTCTCCATGAGGGTACTTAAGGGAACATTTTCCAGGACTATATTTATGCCTCTGTAGTCTTCCTTTAGTGGTCTTGAAGGAAGGAACTGTTATTACTGTTAAATATAGATGTAATGTGGTGTTATTGCAGAAATGTCTTTATGTTCCATTTCTGGCTTTAAAAAAAAAAAACAAAACCTTTTCTTATTAAAATCAGTCAGGTCTATAACATTTATTATGTTTTAACATGTTGGCATAATGTTAGTGTTGGGAATGAGGCAGGATTGACACCTGACCCCAAATAAAATCTCCTGATGATGTCACTACAGCAGTCAGCTGTGCCATCCTTTATTTGAATTCAGGATTGTTGCTTTTTTCTGCTGTATTTACTATTTAAATCCCATATTCCACGTTTGTCTCACCTTAATAAAATGTCCAGTCCCAAGTTTCAAGTTTCACCTTGAAAAAACTATTTTGGGGGGGGAATGACACAACTTCTGTCAGGAGAGAAAATCTCTGAGGGGAATTATTCCTGAGGATATTCAGATTGTTTCGAAGGTATTCAGAGATCAGTCACTGCTGCTGGCTTTTCCCTTTTTATTACCCAATTTTTTGGGTGAGATGATTATTTTAATTCAATCGAAAGGCAGGAGGTTTGCATTTTTATGGATATTATCAAAGCCTAGAAGCAGCTTCCTTCACATGAAATTCATTCAGTTTTCTAAACAGTTTTTAAAGGGCATTAATTTAGTCATCTGCTGATGGTTCTGAACAGAAGCATATGTGAAAATATTCAGTGAAAAGATGCATCCCTTAATTCACCCAAACTCCACATCAACTATTTAACAGCAGTTGCACTCTTGTAGCTTTTAAGATGTAGCTCAATTACATCCACGTATAAATAGAAACTGCTGGCAGGATTCTGTTTGCTCTGAGCCTTATTTTGATGGTTCCATTGACATTTAAAATTTTGATTTGAAGCTCTGGAAAAGGCTGCAGCTGTAAACATCTCCCTGAGCTGACTGCACTGGGCTGAAAGGCTGCAGAGGACAGAGGGATGGAGGGATGGAGGGATGGATGGATGGATGGATGGAGGGATGGATGGAGGGATGGATGGATGGATGGAGGGATGGATGGATGGCTCACGTGTTTCCCCACATCTGTATCATTTCAGGCCATTCGATTGGAGCCAAGGAGTCAGCAAAGAAACTCAAGGAGACAACTTGGATCATGACCAGAAGATAAAAAAAAAAAAACAAAAAAAAAAGAAACAAAAAAGAATGTGGCATATAAAGGGTGTGATACCTGGAGGTATTGGATCTGACTCATGTTTATAAAAATGAGACGAGCTTTCACGAAACACAAGTTATCTTAGACAGTCATCAAGCTTGGAGCCATCATGCTGTTGAACTAGAAATTCTCCTTTTCCCCATTCTCCTTTCTGACAGGTAACAAAGGATTGGTGAATTATGATTTTCCCCAGTTGGAAGCACTAATTTTTATCTATAGAGTTCATCCTTATGAATATATAAGGAGTTAAACGTTGCATATTTAATGTGGATTATAATGGGAAAGTGACTCATTAACCAAAATGGCCACTTTTGAGGACTTGGTTTCAAACTGAGCTGGAGCCTCCCGATGCACTTTGTAGGATTTGGGGAAAGCTGTGCTGCAGGGCCTGCTTTGGGAGGCCAGGATGACATGTAGTAAAAGGATATCACCTTACTGTTGATATCTTTGAAGACTCATAACCAGAAACAGGAAAATGAATGGTGGGAAGGAGTGTGACGGAGGGGACACGGATGGAGGGCCACCAGCAGTGCAAGTTCCCGTTGGTTGGCAGCGGAGGGTGGACCAAAGTGGAGTTCTCTACATCAGGTAAGGTCACCTCAGGGGCTTGGGCTGGTGTCTGGTGGAGTTTGGCCAGGACGTGCAGGGGATTCCTGGCCCAGCTCCTTTCTTCTGCTCAAAAACGTCAAGGAGCTGTTCCTGAAGTGCAAGATCGCCTTGGAAAGCTGAAGGAGGGTAGATTGAGGTGGGATACTGGGAAGGAATTCCTGCTGGGAGGGTGGGGAGGAGCTGGGCTGGAATTCCCAGAGAAGCTGTGGCTGCCCCTGGATCCCTGGAGGTGTCCAAGGCCAAGGTGGACAGGACTTGGAGCAACCTGGGACAGTGGAAGATGTCCCTGGGCAGGCATTGGACCTGGATGAGCTTTAGATCCCTTCCAACCCAAACCATTCCATGATTTTGTGATTCTTTTCAAACTAAATTCAAGTCATTCAGCTCCAAACCCATTTTTTTATACCCATGAAGGTTCTGTGTTCATTATCAGTGATGTTCTCCAACTTTAATGGATCCCTCACATTTCTCATGTGGGGGAAAAAAAAACCACAACAAGAACATAAACCTAAATCCAAAGTTTTAGGTACTTTATTTGTTTATTTTCTCAGCTTATTGGATTTTTGTTTGCTTCGCCCTGGAATGGTCACGAAGAAATGCATTGAAATTGCTGTGAAATAAATGTGTTCAGACAAAGAGAGCCTAAATTAAATGTTATTGGAAAAAAGATCAAAGTTAGCTTTATAAAATGTGGGGACATTGGGTTTGCATCACACAGGTCTATGTGATTATCAGTCAGTTACTTGCTTAAATTTCTTCCACTGCTCTGTGATGAAAATAACCACATCTCCCAACATTTTATGTATTACCAGTACAAAGTCTTTAATGAGCCAGAGCACCCTCCAATTTTACACTAAACTACCTGAAAGGATCAGATGCATTCCAGGATTTCTTGTTTGTGTTCTCCATTAGCAGAACCAACTCCAGTCCATGTCAGTGATACCCATGACAAGGAGAAACCACCCTGCCCTTGTATTTCTCATTAATTCACTGAGCCTCTGCCTCACTCACAGCTCAATGGCAAAGGAGAAGTTGTGGATTAGGGATTTTTCCCCCAATAATTTCTGTATCCGGACATCAGGAAAATAATGATTCGGTATTTTTGTGTACCTGGCGATTCCACCAGCTTTTGAACTTCATTTCCCCCAGCCCTAGCAAGTTTTGGGGAAGCTCATTCCTCTCCTCTTCCCAAGTTTTCCAGTTTATCTTTTTCTTCTCTGGTAAATTTCCTGGTATTTTTAGGTCCCTGATAATCCCACCAGCTTTTAAACTTCATTTCCCCCAGCCCTAACGAGTTTTACACACCACCTTTGGTGAAGCTCATTCCTGCCCTCTTCCCAAGTTTTCCAATTTTTTTTTTTTTTAATTCTTCGGTGAATTTTCTGGTCATCTTCTCTGAATTGTTTTGATGAAACAAAAGTATTTGCCACTCCTGTTTGGTATGAGATGTATTGGTTGGAAAGGGTGGAAGTCCAAAAAATCCAATCTCCTGCCTGACATGGAGCATCCACAGGGCTCTGAGGGCAGCTGAATCCACCAGGATTGAGTTTCTACAAGCTCCTCACTGCCCTGCCAGCCTGCACAGCGTTCATGGAGGCAAAGAAAGGTCAAACAATATTGACTCCACAGCTATCCCAGGGAAAATTAGTGGATATATTAAGATCTGACATGATTTAAGTGGAATAGATGATCCCAGCTGAATAAAGACTCTCTGTTTGTGCCTCCTCGGAAGGCACGGACGCTTTCCTGTCAGCTGTCAGCAGTTGCTTTGGATTAAATCAAGATTAAATCCATTCATTAACTGGTTTTCATTACCTGCTAGAAGCGCTGAGTTGACTCTCAGGGCTTTTCTTAGCAAAACAGAGCTGCTAAGTAGAGCCTAAAGCCTCCCAAGGCCAGGCTGGATGGGGCTGGAGGGGTAATGGAAGGTGTCCTGCCCATGGCAGGGCTGGAATCAGCTGATTTTTAAGGTCCCTCCCAACCAAAACCAGTCTGGAATTCCATGATTTTGTGGCAGTTTCTTGCTGTGGGTTGTCATTTGTGTTACACAAGTGTCAGTAACTTTGTGCACACACAGAAGAGACTCTGCAGCTACAGCTCTGCCCAGGATCAAGGCAGAAACAGTGGGGAAAATGGCCCTTTTTAAAATTTAGTTGGATTTTGTGGACAAATAACCCTGCATGTGAGTGCAGCAAGAGTGCTGGATCCCACATCCCACAGATTCAGTGGATTGACCTTCCTTTCCACTCACTGATTGGCAGCACACTCCTTTTGATTCCAGGATCTCCTGGAGCCTGCGCTAGTTATGTGTGCCCAGGCAAACAGCACACCAAAGTTATTTAAAATTACTTCTTTCTAAAAATATCCCAGGAAAAGTAGCCTTTTTTAGCCAATGCAAATAAAACAGCATCCTCGCTCCAGAGCATATTCCCAGAAATGCCTTTTTACAGGAGATTTTTAAGGATCACAGGAAGTGTCTGGAGAGATTTTGGGTGTAGACAGGATGGTCCAGAGCAAATGTCAGTCTGGGATTCTCCCATGGGAAGCTGTTACATCCTCCAGTGTGGAGTTTGCCTGGGCTCAGCATGAGCAGGACAAGTGGGAACATCCAAAGGGATCAGGCAGGATCCTGCTTTAATTAAATTAAATAAAGGTAAAGAGCAGTTTCCCCCTGCTCCCCAAGGATTTCAGGCAGGGAAGGTTTGACTCCTGACCAGTCACCAGACCTGGACCTTTATTTTTAGATTGCTCTTTCATCTTCCTCACCCTCCAAACTGTCACTGCTACACAGACTCAACCTGAGCGCTTCTCCCAAAAATAACTATTTCAGGGCATGCCTGGCAAAGAAATGACTTATTTAAACTGTCAGCAGAACTTCAAATGTCGCTTGCAGATGTTGCTTTAGATGTGACTCTGTTCTCGTGCAGGGTGAGGTGTTTATGTGTTGGATTCTAAGACCCAAAGTTCGTCACAGCTTGGAATTTTGAGTCAGGAGTGTTTTCGTGATCCAAACTATCCCACTTGAGCTGGTTTTGTTTGAATTGGGGCTATTTACAGCTGCCATTAATAACCAGTGGTTTATTCCAGATAAACAGTTCAGCTGGCCCAGCAGCAAGGAACAATCTGCCAGTGACAGGCTGGGGACACGGGAAGGGTTTTTTTTTTTCTTCATCTTATGAAATAGTGATTTTGCCATAACAGAGTTTCCCAGTGCCCTATTTTGGGATGTGCAGATAATGATTTTCTGGTGGGAGTTGGAGAAATCCGAGTGCAGTTTATCAGGAGCTCCCTGGCCTGGCTCCTTGGTGTAATATTTCATACTTTCAAGTGAGAAGGTCGAAATTTTAGCTGAATGAAACCAAACACTGTGCAAAAAAGAGACCTAGCTGCAACAGTTTTGTTTCCTTTAAAATATCTTTTGGGTTGGTTTTTTTGGTTTTTTTGGTTTTTTGGTTTTTTGGGGGTTTTTTGTGAGTATTATCTCAATTCTTGAATAAAAGCAAAAAGAGAAAAAATACGAAATGTGATTTTACCCACTGTCCTTGTGAGCAGATACAAATCCTGACCTGTCCAAGAGCTCATATCCATCATTTCTGTTTCTTTGCAGTCCCAGTGGGTCTTTATTATCCTGCTTGGAGCAGGTGAAGACTTACTTGCTGACTGATGGAACGTGCAAGTGTGGCCTAGAATGTCCTCTTGTTCTTCCCAAGGTAAAGCACAGCATCATTTTGGATCGAGGTGCAATGATATTTATCAGCTGCCCATGCTGGTGACTCAAACTCTGTTCAGATCATCCCTGAAATATCTGGTATCCACCCAGAGTTAGACCTTAAAGTACAGACTTCAGCTCCCCTCTTGGAGAGGATCTGACTCAGTTATTATAAATACATATTATATATTCATATATCATGAATATATATATATTTATTTATATGTGAATATATTATAAATTAATTAATTTTTATTTCTTGTTTCCAAACATCCTGTCAAGGAATCTTTTGGGCAGTACAGGAGCAGTCAGGAGAAGAGAGGAAAATTCCTCTATATTCCATCTAAATTTATATTCCATCTAAAATTTCTAATTTATGTGAATTCCATGACTTTGTTGCCTGCAGTCACTATTTTAAACGCTGGACTTTTCCCTGCCAGGTCTTTAATTTTGATCCTGGAGCTGCTGTGAAGCAGAGAACTGCTGAAGATGTTAAAGCGGACGAAGATGTCACCAAACTATGCATTCACAAAAGGAAAATTATTGCTGTGGCTACACTTCATAAAAGCATGGAAGCACCACATCCTTCACTGGTTCTAACTAGCCCTGGTGGTGGAACAAGTGAGTAAAATGAGATCATGCAATAATCTGATTTTTATACACATAATTACTATGCAAAACCACCCCGAAAGTCTGACTATGAGTGCAGAAATAAGCTGATTGGAGGAATAAATAAAGGGAGTAATCAGAGATGGAGGTAGATTGAAAATGAGTCTAAAAGCAGGTCAGCCCAGACTAAGAGCATGATTTTCTTGAAAAAGATATCAGATTGTTCTAGACAAAGAAAATACATTAGCTCTCATCTTTTGGAACTGTAGTAATATGTCTGATATTCTGTCACATGGGAAATTAGAGGAGCAGAATAAAGTGATTATGAAGGGATTAGGATGTGGCTAAGGACTTGGCTAAATGGGAAATTTTATTGTAAAGGAGAATAGACAAGCAAGAGGAGATCTCCACTGTCATTTCTCAAGGATTATTTTTGGCCACCGACCTGGATTAGCATTTTAATTATCCCTATCAATAAAAAAAAAGAGGAAATTTGTTGGTGGCTGAAGTTGACAGGTATTCTCCAAACAAAAGATCAAAACCTTGTAAAACCAGAGGAGCTCCCTGAAACCTGGAGTGAAAGCAAAGTTAGCACTGAAACAGCTCCGAACCCAGAAATTCGTCCAAAATTAGGGACTTTGTCAGGATCACAAGATCCTGAAGAGAATTACAAATCCAGTGGGCACGACAGAGGAGGGAAAGGGGCTGAGTTTTTATTTCTGTACTCCTGGGGAAAGGCCTGAGAGCTCTCTGCACCCCTCACTGCTGTGAGGACACCTGGCCAATTGCTCTTCCCGCTTCAAAGTGGAAAAAATTACGAGAAAACCAAGAAATAATAAATTTTAGATAAGTGCCAATGCTAAGATCCCCATGCTGTTCATGATACTGATGTGCCCCTGCATTTTCACATTGAAATTCAGGATTTAAAATCTTTCCGGAAAATCTTTGTCAGTGTAATTTTGACTTTTAACCAACAGTGCAATTTCCCAAGTTTCTGTGCATTTCCTTGCTTAATTTTTTCAATGAGTAGGACTTAAATTGCATCCCTGTTTTCAGAAAATTAGCAGACTGAAAGAGGTAATTGATATATTTATGTGCTCTTTTTCTGGTGGTCAGAATTCTGTGCATAAGCAAAGAAGAAAATTCCCCAATCAATCCCCTTGTAAGCAAAATTTTTGCTCATTTATATGTGACCATTTGCTTATTTCCAGAACTCAAGGTGAGGCCTCTCATAATAATTTTATTTTGCAGTTCAGCCTTCAGTTTTCTGCCCTAAACGAGACTTTGGTTGCATTTTGGGACATGGGAAATGTTTGTTTCTCTCACTTTGGAGCAAATAGGATGAAGGCAGGGCTGTCAGTGCCATCTGACCAAGCTGAAGGAAAGATGAGCAGAGGAATTTCAGAGCACCTCTGAGTTCATTTGAGCACAGAATTTTTGACTCCTAATTCCAGTTGAGTTTTGCACATCCAGAGGCTGCATGCCAAGCGCTCCGAGCTGAATTGCGAATTCCCAGAGCAGCAAAACTGGCAGCAAGTCCCCCAGACTTGGAGCTGCCTGTGCTTCTAGTCTGGAAGTAAAACATTGGAAAAAACATCCTTTTTTAAACAAAGATGGAAAGTGGCCTTGTGTTTGTTGGAAGGTGTAGCCTCAAAAGTGGGATTTACAGGGAATTCTTCCATGGTGTGCAAATATCCCCAAGGCTTTTATCCTGAAAACAAACAGAGAGCATTCAGGATCCCTGAGCAGGGACAGCATTTGGGACAGGACCTTTCTTTTCTGTGGGAAAGGAATCTCGATGCTGGATGAGCTTTGTTCCTCCTGTCCTCAATAGATGGTGCCAGAGGCTCCTTTTCCTGCCACAGCCATCCCGCTCCTCCTGCCAGAGGAGGGATGCAGGAGATGCAGGAGGCTGGAGGAGGTGGCTGGAAAAGGCAGAAGGGAAGGAAAAAGGTTTAAAATGGTCCATAAATCTATGGGATATGGAATTACAGCTGTGTAGTTGGGAACAGGCACCGTTCCAGCAGCCCCTCGGTGATTGAGGGGTTTCTTTCTGCTGAAGCAAAAGCGTAGCCAAAGGCTCCCCTGAGCTTTTGGGAATGTTTTCCCCCTCAGCAGCTTTGCCCTGAAACGTGGGACGCCGGATTTCCGAGCAGTAACTTGTGTGTTTCCCATCCCAGGTGCAACGCCGGTAGTTCCCACTCGAGCAGCAACTCCAAGGTCGATGAGGAATAAATCACATGAAGGAATTACAAATTCTGTGATGCCGGAATGTAAGACTCCTTTCAAGTTGATGATGGGGGCATCTAATGCCATGGGTAGGCTTTATGTGCAAGAAATGGCTGGAAGCCAGCAAGCAGAGCTCCATCCTGCCTATCCCAGGCAGAGATTGGGGAGCAATGAACTGGGGCAGAAGTCTCCGTACCGCGGCAGTCACGGGGGAATGCCCAGCCCGGCGTCCTCGGGGTCACAGATCTACGGGGACGGCTCCATCTCCCCCAGGACTGACCCCCTCGGCAGCCCCGACGTCTTCACCAGGAACAATCCCAGTTTCCACGGAGCGCCCAACTCCAGTCCTATCCACATGACCAGGACGCCTCTGTCCCCACCGTCGGTCATGCTCCACGGCTCTCCCATACAGTCATCCTGTGCAATGGCTGCAAGGACTAATATACCTCTTTCCCCCACCCTGACCACCAAGAGCCCGGTCATGAAAAAACCCCTGTGTAACTTTTCGGCCGGTATGGAAATACCACGAGCAATGTTCCACCATAAACCCCCTCAAGGCCCTCCCCCACCTCCTCCACCTCCTTCTTGTGCTCTTCAGAAAAAGCCATTAACATCCGAGAAGGATCCTCTTGGCATCCTGGACCCCATTCCCAGCAAACCGGTGAACCAGAACCCCGTGATCATGAACCCCACCACTTTCCACTCGAGTGTCCACTCTCAGGTACCCGTGATGAATGTAAGCATGCCCCCCGCCGTGGTGCCCCTGCCCAGCAACCTGCCCCTGCCCACCGTCAAACCCGCCCACATGAACCATGGCGCTCACGTCCAAAGGGTTCAGCACTCGGCTTCCACGTCCCTGTCGCCGTCGCCGGTGACGTCCCCCGTTCACATGATGGCGCCCGGCATGGCCAGGATCGAGGCTTCTCCCCAAAGATCCCGTTCTTCTTCCACCTCGTCCGATCACGGCAACTTCCTGCTGCCTCCCGTAGGGCCGCAGTCGTCCTGCGGCGGGATCAAAGTCCCTCCCAGGTCCCCGAGGTCAACCATAGGCTCGCCGAGGCCGTCCATGCCATCCAGCCCTTCCACCAAGCACGATGGACTTAATCAATACAAGGACATCCCCAACCCGTTAATTGCTGGAATGAGTAATGTATTAAATCCTCCCAACAATGCAGTTTTTCCCGCTGCGTCGGCTGGAAGCGGTTCCTTGAAGAGTCAGCCCGGTTTGCTGGGAATGCCTTTAAACCAGATCTTGAACCAGCACAACGCTGCCTCTTTTCCAGCGAGCAGTTTACTCTCAGCAGCAGCCAAAGCACAGCTAGCAAATCAAAATAAACTTGCTGGTAACAACAATAACAGCAGTAGCAATTCTGGACCTGTTGCCAGCGGCGGCAGCACCGAAGGACACAGCACTTTAAATCCCATGTTCCCTCCTGCTGCCAACGTGCTCCTCCCCACCACGGAGGGCCAGAGCGGCCGGGCAGCACTGAGAGATAAACTGATGTCTCAGCAAAAGGATCCTCTGAGGAAAAGGAAGCAGCCGACCACCACGGTGCTGAGCTTGCTGAGGCAGTCTCAGCTGGACAGCTCTGGGGTTCCCAAAGCCGGGTCTGATTTGATAAGAAAGCCAAGTCAAAGCTCCTTCCCCATCAGCTCCATGTCGCAGCTCCTGCAGTCCATGAGTTGTCAGAGCTCCCACGGCAGCAGCAATAGTTCCTCGGGCTGCGGGAGCTCCAGCGGCGCCCTGCCCTGCCCCGGCGCCCAGCTGCACCTGGCAGAGCCCTCGGTGGCCCCGCTGGCCCCGGGGCTGCCCCTGCGTGGGGAGGGGCTGCCCTGCCCCAACCCCAGCCCCACCTTCGGCCCCGGCCCGGCCCCCTCCAACCACCTGGCCGGGCTCCTGAACCAGATGCAGGCGGGCGGGAGCTGCGGGATGCTCCCCCAGGCTGGGATGGCCTTGGGGAACTCCTTACATCCCAACCCAGGCCAGGCCAGGCTCCAGGCACCCAACGTCATCCCCAACAGCATCGGCAGCAGCTGTAATCAAAGCAGCCCTGAAGCAGGTAGGTGACTTCCCGAGGGGATTCCGTCCTTAGAATTCCCTGATGGTTGGGTTTGAGTGTTCTTTGTTGAACTTGGGTTTGTCCTGAAAGCCACCTAGTCAAAAATAAAACAGAAAGGAATAATAAAAAAAAAAAAAAAAAAAAAAATAAAACAGTGGTAAACTAAAATATATCTCCCTTTTTCTGGACAAAACCATCCTGGCCTGCTTCCTGTGACAACTCTGCTGACTTCCACACACTCTCCAGGAATAAAATCCATTCGCTTCTGGACGTTCCCACACCTCTTTTGTCACTTCTCCAAATCAATCGGAGGGTTTTTGCAGCCTGCCCCTGCTCCAGGACCAAAAGGTTGTGGCTTACCTGGCAGTGCATGTCCAGGTGATCCAGGAGTTCTTTCCTGCGGGAATTACAGAGGTGGTGTCAGAGATCGGAGCAGATCCTGGAAGTGCCAAAATGTACAAAACCACCTTTTTCAGGGCCAGCAGGAGACAATGCCAAGCCTGTGTTTGCTTTTATTGAGGTAATTTTACTAAGGTGGTGATTAAATGGTTGAATAAACAATTGGAGGAGTGTAGGGAGAGATTTCCTGGTTTGTTCATAAGGGAAGATTTGGAGAGGAAATGGGTTTGCTGCTGTTTTCATCTCGGGGTAGTGTAAAGAGAGAAAGGAATCAGCTCAAAAATGTGAATTTAATTGACTATTACTGATTGAACAAAGTATTAGAAGATGGTAGTGGTGTAAGTTCCTCAAGTGGAATGAAAACCCAGGTCTCACCAAAGTGTTCAAGTGGCCTCTCATTAACCCAAGCAAGAACCTGCTCTGCATCCCTCAGCTTCCTCCTCTGAAATGGAATGGAATTGTAGAAAAGCTGAATTACAGTCAAATAATGTTCTGCCATCACTCTGGTCATGGTTCCTGGTGACTTTTACAGGTTTCTCCCCACCCCTGGCATTAAAAAGTTTCATTTTTTTCTTGCCTGCAGTGGTCACAACCAGCAGCTCTCAATCTTTGCTTGGCTCTTTTGCCTTGTCATGCTGTCACAGGGGGCATTTCCTGAGGCAGCTCCCGAGACTTTGCACTCTCTTTGCATGGAACAAAGGTCTGGGATTGCCTTGGGAATTCACTTCCCTGTCCCCCTGAGCACAGGACACAATCCCGGGGTCAGGAACCCCTTGGTTCCCACCTTGGCCAGGGGTTTCCACCACTCCCAAAGGCTCCCGTGGTGTTCCTGTGTTAAATTCCACTCAGCTCCAAGCTGAATTTGCCCCTCAAAAATACAAATGAAACAGAACAAATGAGTCAAAGCCCTGAAGAAAGGTCCCAAGCATGAAAAGCCAGGAGCAGAAATAGGGACATAACCCCACCTGGGGACTCCCCCTGACATTCCCACTCTCTGGGAGTGGCTGAGAGGATTGGAGCCATCGAATTACAAAGCCTCAAGTGACACTTTTTGTCCTTCTCAAAAAGATAGAAGGTAATTAATTCCCTGCAGGCAAAGGCTGGAAAGTTGGGAAATGTCCCATTCTCTGCTGCTGCATGTTCATTTAGTTTGGGGCTCGTAGGATAAAGAGCCTGCATTGAATTATTTCTTGAATATCCGTGGTAAAGCCTGAAGAAGGTTTTCTTCTTTAAAGTGAAGTCTCAGGTTGTGTTACCTTTGTGTTATTTCCTAAAATTCTCCATAAACCTTCACTGAGCCTCTTGCCTGAGCAGCACAGGGCCGGGAAGATCCAGAGAGAGGAATTCTGTCGGATTTCCAGGAGGATGGGAATGTTCCTTCCGAGAAACTCGCATGAAATGTTGAGTGTTTGGGGTTAATGATAATTTTTTTTTTGAAATAAAAGTGAGTTGCCAGCCTGCATCCAGCTCGGTAACAAAAACTAGGAAGAGGAATTTTAGGATTTCTCCTCTGTTAGTTTTGGGGATGGTGCTGTACGCTGAATTTTCAAGAGCAGTTCAGCTGAGGAAGATGTCTGAAGGAACCTCTCATCTTCATATTTCAGTTTGTGGCTTGTTTTTTCCCTTTGTTTTGAAGTATTTTAATTGCTAAATCTGTTTTCTGTGTCTGTGCCAGCAGTTCAGAGCAGCTACTCCTCAGAAATAGCTCCTGAGAGAAAAAAATCCTGTGAATCCCCACAATTAGCTGGTTATTGCCTAAGCTTTTAATTATAATTTAACCACATGGACCAAGTTCTGTTATTCCAGCTCTTGTTTTCCTCTTCCACAGATAATATCTTTAGTTCCCAGGTAATTTTCAGGGTGTGTGTGTGTGGTGGAATTTGTTCTTTTTGTAGGCTGGAACTGCATCACTGGGCGATGGATGTGATTGTAGGGTTTTATTTATTTACCTTTTCCTTGCTGTTAACACGTGGTTCACGGGGTAGAAAACTTGTGTTTGAGTGTTGAACATTAACACTCAAATCCTGCTGAGAAAGCAACATCCATAAATAATGGGATGGATGGACATGAGTGAAAATATTTGGGAATAAAAGCTCTGTACAGCTGATAAAGGAAATAAAGGGAACCTCAATAACCAGAGCAAATAAAGATGATCAATGGTCTCAAATATTAACATTATAAAATAGGAGAAACTCTGGGTCTAGGAGTTAAGAAGTGACAAAAAAATTTGGCAGATTTGGAAAAAAAAGAAGAAAAAAGGCTGTAATTCCTTCCCTGAATGGGAATTTTTCTTGGTGAAATGGACAGAAGAGAAACAGTAAAATCGAATTAAACAGGGAGGAGCAGAACACCAATCTCTGAGGATGAGGAGAGGAATTTGTTTCCATACAGCCAAGAAAATTGGGAATTGAACTTGGCATTGGGAAACAAAACCCCCAAAAGAAGGGGCTTAGGGGGTTTTGATTAAATCATCTCAAGGCAAAACACAAATTAAACCAAACAAATCTGGATTTGCTTCCCAAAATTACTTGATATATCCTCGAATTACAAAATCAGAACAACTTTTGGACTCCTGGATCAGAAGAGTATCTGACAATTTTTTGGGACTTCTTGTGTCTGAGGAATAAAGTCTCTTACTAAACTGGAATCACCCCTGCACAGGATGGCAAAAGCCTCTTTTTGCTCCTAATTGTAAAGCAAATTTAAATAATAATTTAAACTCCATTGATTTGGTGTTCATAGAAACATCCTGAGAAACTTTTCCCTTCTTGGGAGAGATGATAAGGAATCACTGTTCCCTAAATTTCCAGCTTCTTTTTCCCATTCTTATTTCTAAATCAAAACTTATTTTCCCTTCTTATTATTTTGGGGAGAGGAAAGTGATTTTTTTTCTTTTTTCTTTTTTTTTTTTTTTTTTCTTTTTTTTTTTTTTTTTTCTCTTTAGGTAAGAACTCAGAAGAATAAGGAGAATTCAATTCTTTGGAAGATTTGTCCAAATGCTTGGGCACAGCTTTGGGTTTTCTGGCGTTGTTTTAACTCTTAAAACTTGAATTTGCCAACAATTGACAGTCTTCCAGTTAACCAGGCCCTAACCTGCCATGCAACTTTTTAGGATTTTTATATTGATAAAAATCAGGGAACTTGTAAAAAAGAATAACAAATTAATGTAGAAAGATGAGCCTTATTAACGATAATATTACGCAGAAAAACTGAATTAATTCTGTGGAATTTCCCACACATTTTTATCTCTTACCATCTGAAAATGGAACCAGTGGGCAGCTCCAGCCCTTGCTAGAGGGAGGAGTGGGGATTATTGAAGACAATAATGCTTTTTATTGAATTTTTTAGCTTCCCAAATTGGCAGTTGAGTGTTTTCCTTCATTTGCAATGCATCTGCCACAGCTGCGAGTGGGGAGAGCAAGTGAGAAAATCCCGAATTTCCTGCTCCTGCTCTCGTGTGCTGTTGTCTTGACAGTTTTCTACTCAAACACTGCTCTGCTTTCTGCTGACAGCTGAGCACATCACAACACATCCCTCCGAGTCATTTCCAACCCAGCAGTGCTGGGAAAATGCAGAAATCACAGGGGATGGGCGGGGGCAAGAGCCAAGACTGAGATTCGGACAGGCAGTAAAGTCTAAAACTTTAAAAAAAGCCTAATTTTAATTACATTTTAAAAAGCTTAATTTTAATTAATTTTTAAAAGCCTAATTTTGTGGGCTTCTGTTGTCCTATAAATACTTCTGGGCCTTTTGCCAAAATTTTAGGGGCCGAGATTGCAGCTTTGTTGTAAATGAGGAAGTCCCTGTGATCATGGAGCGTGGTGCCCAGGAGTTGTGGGCAGGCAGGTGAATATTTCCCAGCAGAGCACATTCCGTGGCCGTGGAGGGCTGCCCACAAGGGCAGCTGAGGATTTTCACTGGTTCTGATGGGGATATTTCATTTATTGGCCCATTTTTGGTGATTTCTGGGCTGTGGATCTCCATAAGGAGAACAGGTGACAGCAGTTTGTGCTGAGCTGCTGAATTATGGTTTCTTTGGAATTGGAAGCAGTGTAAGAAAGGAGATATCAGATAAAGATAAATGTTTTCTCATCCAGAAAGAAAAGGGGAGAATATAATTGCCAAAATGTCTAACTCCTGGTTCCAGGTGTGCAGGTAAGGGATGGATTAGGGATTTACAGCAAGAACTCATTGTCTGGGATCTTTAAGGCCTCTGAGGTTGTGTTTTCCATCAGCAATTTCACTGGGAAGTGAAAGCTCTGGAAATCACTAATTGGACTATCTCCCCACTGATGCAAACTCGGAGGTTTTATCTCTAATTTGTGATTAACTCCAATTTCCCCCGGGTGTGGCAGCAGCTCTGCAGGACCTCGGGCGTGGCTGGGTGACCCCGCCGTGGCTGAGGTGTCACAACCCCTTTGAGCTGTCGTAGTAATTAAAATATCTGAGTGATCTTGGGAGCTTTCACACCCTCCTGATCTCGGGGTCAGCTCTCTGCACTCACACGGGGCTCTTGGAGAGGATCCTGCAGATTCCTTCTGCCTGAGCTGCAGCAGGAGAGGGTGGAGAGGTGAGAGTTGAGTGAGGAGTCCCTTGAATGACCAAGGAGAAAACAAGGACATTCCAACAAGGGTTTCCAAAACTTGAAAGGTTCAGAATTAGAAAAGAAGCCAAGAAAATATCCAGTCGAGAGCAAAGCTGGCTGTGGTTTGAAGGGATATGCAGGGAGAGATTATTTACAAGGGCTGGAGGGACAGGACACAGGGAATGGATCCCACTGCCAGAGGGCTGGAATGGATGGGAGATTGGGAATTGGGAATTCCTGCCTGGGCTGGAATTCCCAGATTTGCTGGGGCTGCCCCTGGATCCCTGGCAGTCTCCAAGGCCAGGATGGAGCACCCTGGGACAGTGGAAGGTGTCCCTGCCTGTGGCAGGGGGTGGCACTGGAAGTGCTTTAAGGTCCCTTCCCACCCAAACCATGGTGGGATTCTCTAAAAAGCAAAAACTGAGAATGTGGAATTTATACCATAGAATTTACACCATTTATTTGTGCTCAGTTCTAAAAATGTTTCAGGTGTTAATGGACAATGAGCAAGTTCTGCATTTTCACTTTTCTCAGTGCTTCATACACCTGTTTTAGGGACTATTTTTTCCCCACAAAATCCAGCCTTGTGTTTTTGAGATTATTTAAATACTGGGATGGGTAATGGAGAGTTTCTCACAGGGAAAAGAGTTGTAAAATAGCACTTGAAATATTCTTCTCTAATTAACACATGCTAAGTGCAATCCTTTTGGAAAATGCATCTATGGTTAGAAAGAACTATTCTGATCTATTAATGATGAATATCTTCCACTCTGATTTCTTTCTTTGAAGTGAACCTTCTCGAACACAAACTGATTCCATAATACCTATTTATTTTATTGTCTTTGCTTAAGAACACCCATCAAGCAATGCTTTAAAGAAAGGAACACAGCTAAAATCCACAAGAAAATGAACCTGCTCTGAAAAGAAAGTAGAATTAAAAATGCTCATAAATAACATCAGTAATAATTTTTAAAATGTCTATTCTGTTCGCTGCCAAAACATTTCTTTGACCCTCTAAGAGAACTAATCTGCTTTTTCTGCATTCTGGATGTTTCTTCTTTTGACTGCATGGCAAAGAGTTCACTTCTCTCAACAGGTGGCCAAAGAGCCTTTGGCAGAGTCTGTGGCTGCAGGAGCTGGGTTTGCCCTGGGTTTTTATGGCTTTTAGTCTGATTCCTTCATCTTTTTTTCATTCTGATCATTAAGGACTGTTGTTTACTGAGCTCACACATGCCTGGGTTCCCTGGATTTGTTTTGTGTCCCTGTTCTGTGCAGAGCTGAGTGACACTGACTGTGAGCTCAGAACTGCGCCCCTGGGCAGCACAGAACCTGAAATGCATGGAAAATAAAACTCAAGGCATCAGCAGCCTTGATGATATGATTAATATTCCTGTTAATAGTCCTGCTTTTCCCATTGCAGGGGGATTGGGCCCGTCGTCATCGATAGCCATCGCCGGCACCGGCCAAGCCGCCATCACCAAGACCACGTCAGTGCTCCAGGACGGTGTCATTGTCACCACAGCAGCGGGGACCCCTCTGCAGCAGGGCCAGCTGCCCATGGGCAGTGAGTTCCCCTTCTCTGGCCACGAACACTCGCTCCACTTCCCGCAGAACAGCTCCTCCAACAACAATCTGCCACATGCCCTGAATCAAAACCTCCTCAACTCCCTGCCTCTCTCTCTGCCGGTGAATCAGCAACATCTCCTCAACCAGAACCTCTTGAACATCCTCCAGCCTTCAGCAGGAGAAGGCAAGTCTGAGGTGAACCTCAACCCTTTGGGTTTCCTGAACCCCAACGTCAATGCTGCTTTAGCGTTCCTCTCGGGCGACGTGGACGGGCAGGTTCTGCAGCCCGTGCACTTCCAGCTGCTGGCAGCGCTGCTCCAGAACCAGGCTCAGGCCGCTGCCATGCTCCCCGTGCCATCCTTCAACGTCACCATCTCCGACCTGCTGCAGCAGCAGCAGCAGCAGCAGCACAACGCTCCCGCTCCCTCGGTCACGCAGCTGCCGCCGCCCCCCGAGCCCCTGCCCGACAGCAGCAGGGTGGAGACCCTCCTGTCCAACCCCATTCCCGGCTTCACTGACCCCGCTGCCAACCCTCTGCTGCTCCCCGCCGCCTCCGGAGCCTCGGCGCTGATGGCGCTCAACCCGCAGCTGGTGGGGGGAGTGCTGAGCTCTGCGGGACACCCCGAGGCGGCCATCGCCACCACGTCCTCGCAGGCCACCACCACCACCACCACCACCACGTCGTCGGCCGTGGCCGCGCTGTCGGTGTCGGCGCTGGGCCCCGGGGCCACGGCCGTGGTGTCCATGGCCGAGACGCTGCTCAACATCTCCGGCGGCGCCGCGGGGCCGCCCAAGGTCAGCAACAGCTCCGTGGTGCCGCAGCTGCTCAACCCGCTCCTGGGCACAGGCCTGCTTGGTAAGGGCAGATCCCCGGGGTTGGTGTTGTTGGGGAGAATTGCAGGTTCCGGGTTTATCTCGCTTTTTTTTTCCTTCGCCTCGTTTTGGTCCTCTTGCGTTCATCGAGGAAACGTTAATCGTTCTTGTAAGAGGCCTGAATGGCGCTCTGCTTTCGTTCCTTAATGTTTTAATATTGGTCTTGGGAGTTATTAATTCTGCCAGCTAGGCTTACTAAATCCACCTGAGAACGGTGTGTGAGGAGTTGGGTTTATTTCGTTGCTCAGGAGCATCCCTGGGTCAGCTGGGAGTGCCTGTGGCAGCACAGAGTTAGTGGGAGTAGCTGTGCGGGAGATGTTAAAGCCAACATCCCGAAACAAGTGATGAAAAACCCCTTAAATACAGAGTTTTTCCCTCCTGGGTGATGATTTTGTGGTTATTTTTACCAAAAACATGTAATAGAGTAGGTGCTTCTCTGTTTGGAATCTACTCCTGGTGGGAATTAAATAATAATTAAATACTGCTTCACCTCGACCTAAATGGCTACAGTGAACTCAACCCACTTGGCATTTTCCATACAAAACACATCTAAAACAGTGACTTCTCAAATGGAAATTTTGAGGAAAACACAATATTTTAATTTTTAAAAAGAAACAAAGCTAGAAAATGGATGTATTTTAAGCTTTATTATTTCATAAATTCATGTATGACAGTGCATTTGGTTTTTTTTAGAGATAAAACATTAATTCAAAGTGAAATTTTCATGTAATAGAAAACATGAATTCAACTTTCACTCTAGAATGTAAAAAAAATGACTTGTGTGACGTGGCTGAGCCAAAAAGCTTTTTCTCCTTCACAGCCCCTGAAAAACTCACTTTGTTTGGGGTTTAAATGGTTCTCTCTCTCTCTCTCTCCCATCCTCATCCCCCTCACCACCCCAGCACTGTTTCAGTGAGATTCCAAAGCCTGGAATTCCACAGCAGCTCCTCCTGCCATCCCTGGCTGTCAGGAGAGGTGACACCAAAGTCCCACCAGTGGAGAAACAAAGAGCAGGAGAGCCCCATCCCTGGAGGGTGGAGGGGAGCAGGGTTGTTTTCCAGAGGTTTTCGTGGCAGTCAGTGAAATTGGAGCTCGGGGAATTGCTGATTGAGTGGGGTTTGCCTGTGCCTTGCCTTGCAGGGGAAATGTCATCTCTGAACACTACTCTGAACAACCATCAGCTCAGCCATCTCCAGTCGCTCCTCAACAACAATCAGATGTTTCCTGCAAATCAACAGCAGCAGCAGCAGCAGCAGCAGCACCTTCTCCAGGGCTACCAGAACGTGCAGGGCTTTCAAGGCCAGCCCCAAATCCCTGGCCCAGCCACCAACCCAAACCCCATGGCGTGTCTGTTCCAGAATTTCCAGGTAGAAAACAGAATTAAATCAATGTTCAAGTGAGCGTGCAGCTCTCAGGAGGTAAAATTCCATCCTCCAGAGTTTGGGTTTCTCTGCTGATTAAAACTATACGATTTATATAATTCTGTGTATACTGTATACAATATATTCTTTCAGTAGCTGATGGATTTTGCAAATCAGGAACATTTGTTACTGAAATTTTATCCCTTTCTCCTTTAGAATTGGGTTTAGTTGCTTTGGAAAGAGTTATGCTGCATGTATTGGAAAAAAGTTCCTCTGTGTGCTGACAATCACTGCAGAATTTTAACAAAACTCTTTTCCATCACACAAAAATGATCCTGAATTTTTATTTAGCCCGTTCTGATAATTCAGCAGTGAGAAATAAATGCTGATAGCACTTTGCAGTAATTAGAAACTTGATTAGGTTGTTATAAGTGACTGTGTGCAGCAGTCCTCTTGTATTCCCACTGAAATGGGATGGAGGAGCTGTGATGGGGATTGTGCAGCCTGGAAAAACAGGGATTGGAGTGAATAAACACTGACAAACTGAGCACAAATGAGACTTCCCTGCTCTCCACATAACACAATTATTCCTGATGCAGTTTAGGTGCCAACGGAGCAAAACCAGGTGACAAACCCAGGGTGCAGACAGGGATTTGTTGTTCCTCAGTACTGCTGCAGAAGTGCAGAGCTGAGGAGGGGAATGCAGAGGGGACAGGCAGTGCTCTCACCCTTCCAGGAGGGAAAAGGAGCTGTGGAGAAGTTTCCCTGGAAAATCTCAGTTCTCTGCCTGTTCCCTCCCTTGTAGAATTTTGGTCTCTCCCTGTATGTTTTTTTGTGCCACATTCCCAGTTTTATAAATAGTCGCAGTAAGGAGTTAAAAGGCTTTTTGGAATATTTTCCCTGTGGTTTTTATGGTTTTTGTTGGAGTGCTCTCGTTGACGTTGTATGGAGGTGACAAGGAGCAGGAGCAGCTCAGGTGGTTGAATCTGGAGGTGCCAGTTTGCCGTGGCAGGGCCTGGCTTGGAGCACAGGGATGTGGGATATTGGGATATTGAGGATTGGAATCCATGGGAAAGGCACACAGCAAAGGGGAAAATAGCAAAGTGGAGCAATTCCAAAAGCACAGAGATGGCATTCAGGAATTCGTGGAGGGGCACATAAGGACAGAGGCAATGTTGGGGTCTGGGAAGGAAAGAAAGGGAACAGTCAAGAGCAGAACTCAGAGATTGTGGAGTTGAGGTCTCTCCTCCTCTGGAGATGTAGAGACCCCACCTGGATGTGATCCTGTGCTCCAGCAGGAGGCTGGATTAGCTCAGCTCAGCTGGAGAAGACAGGGCTCCCTCGTGGCCACTTCCAGTGTCTGGAGGGTGCAGGGAGGCTGCAGAGGGACTGGAGGGACAGGACAAGGAGGGATTGGGTGAAGGATGGGCTCAAACTGAAAGAGAGGACATTTAGGTGGGATATTGGGAAGGAATTCCTGGCTGAGAGGGTGGGGAGGCCCTGCAATGGATTTCCCAGAGAAGCTGTGGCTGTCCCTGGATCCCTGGGAGTGTCCAAGGCCAGGCTGGATTGGGCTTGGACAATGGGACAATGAAAGGTGTCCCTGCCCATGGCAGGGGTGAGCTTTGAGGTCCCTTCCCACCCAAACCATCCTGTGTCTCTGTATCAGGAATACTGACCTCGGAGAAGTTGTTTAGGACTTGAGA
Source organism: Sylvia atricapilla (assembly GCF_009819655.1). NCBI lineage: Eukaryota > Metazoa > Chordata > Aves > Passeriformes > Sylviidae > Sylvia > Sylvia atricapilla. Next base: position 36,485,989 of record NC_089146.1, read on the forward strand.
GGAAACAGGAGCCTGCTGATGAAAAGTCTGAGACAGTCGTTCTGTCTTCCTCTAAATCAGGCTTTTAATTCCCTCTCTACCTTGTTCAGCCTGAAAATTCGTACCCGGTGTGTACCAAAACAGAAATGTGCTGTGATGAATAACCCCAGAGTTTATCTGCTGAAATCCACCTTGAGTTAGAACAGCAACTCCCACCCTCTCCTCTCCTTTCCCCAGGTGAGGATGCAGGAAGACGCCGCCGTCCTCAACAAAAGGATGATCACCCAGATGGGAATGGCGCCGCTTCCCGAGAGCTCCAACCCTCTCCTCCCTCCCTTCCAGGAGCCCCCGTGTGAGCTGCAGCAGAGACCTGACGCAGCGCTGGGCCCGCAGGCCAAGGACAACGCCGCGGCCGCCGGCGCGGGCGACGCCTCGGTGGACGCCATCTACAAGGCGGTGGTGGACGCCGCCAGCAAGGGCGTGCCGGTGGTGATCACCACGGCCGGCTCCAGCTCGGCGCAGCCGAGCCCCATCCCCGCCCTGAGTGCCATGAGTGCCTTCACAGCCTCCATCGGGGACCCCCTGAACCTGTCCGGCGCCGTCCTCCACGAGGGCCGGGGCCGCTCCGCCCGCGGCGCGCGGGGCCCCAAGGGCCCGGAGCACGGCAAGGGCCCCGCCGAGGGCGACGCCTACGACTATTACAAGGCCTGCAGCACGCCCAAAAAGCAGTGGGAAGGGGAGCAGAGCCCCGTGGGGGACGTCAACAGGTGGAAATGCGAGGAGTTCCTGGAGCACCCCGCCCACGCCCGCGGCAGCCCGTGCCACGAGAGGCCCAACAACGTGTCGGCGCTGCCGCTGCTGCCGGGGGAGCAGCACCAGGCCCTGCTGGCCCAGCGGAACTGTCAGAGCGAGAAGGCGCTGGAGGAGAATTTCAGGTATAACAATTACAAAAGAACTATGATGAGTTTCAAGGAAAGGCTGGAGAACACTGTGGAACGATGTGCACACATCAACGGGAACCGCCCGCAGCCCAACAGGGCCTTCGGGGAGTTGCTCAACGCTTCCAAACAAGACCTGATCCTGGAAGAGCAATCCCCCAGCTCCTCCAATAGCTTGGAGAGCTCCTTAGTGAAAGACTACATCCATTACAATGGAGATTTTAATGCCAAAAGCATTAACGGGTGCGTGCCCAGCCCCTCGGATGCTAAGAGCATCAGCAGCGAGGAGGAGCTGCGGAACCCCGAGTCGCCCTCGTCCCACGAGCTCATCCACTACAGGCCCAGGACGTTTAACGTGGGCGACTTGGTCTGGGGCCAGATCAAAGGACTCACTTCCTGGCCTGGCAAACTGGGCAGAGAGGAAGAGGTTCACAATTCATGCCAACAGAACGCTGAGGAGGGGAAGGTATATTTATATCTCTGTGCACATCTCTCTCTTTCTCTCTCTCTCTCTCTCCCCTCACTGGCACGCAAATCAAAATTCTTTATTTTGTCTCTTGTTTTCACAGCACAAGTGGCTTTTTTTTTTCATAGCTGTAGCTTGTAGAGCTGAATTTCCCCTGAATTTCCCATGAATTTCCGATGAATTTCCCATGAATATCCCATGAATTTCTCCTGAATTTCCTGTGAATTTCCCATGAATTTCTCCTGAATTTCCTGTGAATTTCCCATGAATTTCCATTAATTTCCCGTGAATTTCCCATGAATTTCCCGTGAATTCCCTGCCAGGGCCATCAGACAGTTTAGATTTGGGCTTTGCTAAATGCTCTTTTGGTGTTAACAAAGTGGTTCTCACTTACGAGGTGTGTTCAGACAAATCCCTGGCTGTGTCCAAAGCGTCTGATACAGAAATACCTGGAAGTTTTGAAACTGCAAAAAAAGGAGAAGTGGCCTAATCAGATGGAGGAATGTTTAATGAGTGAAATCTTGCTGATTGACACACACTTCTCCCAGGAAATGCACACACATTTCCAGCTCTAAAAGAGGTTTGGATCATCATTTAGTAATAAGGAAAGTGTTTCAGTTTGCTCTTTCATGCTAAAATTCTTTTTTTTTGTGTGTGTGTCAACAAATCCTGTGCTTGTTGGGGAATATACAGGAAATGCAGTTAGCAAGGAGTTAATGGTTATTTTATTATGGAAAATATTCACAAATCTGGTCTCCACTGCTTGTATAACATTTTATCTTTGTAGTTCTTAGAAAAGGCTTCACATCTTCCACCTATAAATATTTTCGAGTGCCATTTTACAAAATGCTAATTTAAAAAATGCACGAGCAGAGAGGGGAGATTTAAGTAAATTGGGGTTTGTCAGCGACACAAAGAAATCAAATCACTTAAAACTGAGGAGAGTGAGTTGGACCAAAGGGTTCCTTTCCCCAAAATTCTGCCAAGAGCAGAGGAGAGAAGGGACAAGAAGCTCATCCCATCCCAGCCCTGCCATGGGCAGGGTGACCTTCTACTGTCCCAGGCTGCTCCAAACCCTGTCCAGCCTGGCCTGGGACACTTCCAGGGATCCAGGGACAGCCACAGCTCCTCTGGGAACCTGCCAGTCCCTCCCCAGTGGAGCTGAGAGTCCTGGAGGCTGTTTAGTCACGGTGGTTTCACCCCTAGAGCAGGAGAAGTTAATCTCCCTTGGCAGGTGGGAGTGCTGAATATCCCAGAGCTTTCCATGGTTTAATCCAGCCCAGATCCCAAAGCAGGCCAGTGTTTCAGAGCTCATCCCTCAGGAAGCTCAGATCCCTGAGTTACAAGTCAGGTGAGGAAGTGGAGGCACAGGAGAAGATCAGAAACTTTTAGGGATGAAACAAAAGTGGAAGAATTCCCTGTTCAATATCCTTGTGTGAGTCAGGAACAGCATTCCCATTCCCAGGGTGCTTGTATGGATTAACTGTGTGTCTGAATCTCTGTGAATGTGTAATAGAATTGAAGGGTTTCTTTTTTAGATTTATTTTCTTTTTAGATTTATTTAGGTTTATTTACTTTTACTTCTGTCAAGAGGGGGATTTCCTTACCTGCATTCCTGAGCAGTTCCATGTTTCCTCCCTGATCTGTGGCTAGCAGAATGTGATTTGGGTTTGTGCTGGGGTTTCTGTGCCTTGTATGGGAATTGTGGGGTGTTAAACCCATTTTCCTGGATACTGAAGCACAAAATCTGGGGAAGCAGATCCTTGGAATGCTCACAGCAAAGTGGAGACCAGCCCAAGTTCTCCATGAGGAATTCCCACATCATGGATCACCTCTGGCATCAGATCACCTTCAATTCATCTTTTTTAATTTAAAAATGAAAGAGATGGTTTTTAATTCCTTCATCAAGAAGTGCAGAGTGAACTTTGGCCATTCCAAAGGGCAGGAGTTGAGGGTGGAAGGTGGGATACACAGGGGAAAAACCCACCCCAAACCAGAAGAAATCACCTGGAAATCCACAAAGAAACACCCGTGAAAACCACAAAGAAATAACCTTGAAAACCAGATGTTCTTCAGGAATCCTGCACCGTGGTGGGAGTGACCACCTGCAGCACTTGGGAAAATTCCTTTTTCTCTGGAGCTTCCCAAAAACATCTTTTAAATCTCTGTGTGACCAAATGTGACCCTCCTGAGGTGTATGAATTTGCTGTTGGGCTTTGTACCTTCTCTGGTTCTTTTGATTGTTTGATATTTGATTTTTGTTTCCATTTAAAAGAGTTTGGGCATTCAGGTGTGGAATGGAATAATGGATCTGTGTGGAGGATGCAGACAGGAGAAGGAGGAATATTGCACTTCCTTTCCTTGGTTGGTGTCTGCTGCAAATGAGAGGAGCCCAAGGAAGTGCAGTAGGAATTTTTGGGGAGAAAAGGAACAAGCCTGAGTCTAATCCCAAACCAGAGGAGTTGTAGCTCATTAAGCAATTAATTTAATTATTACCCACCTTGGTTATTATTCATCACCTAAACAGGACCAGAGCAATCAAAGGTTTTGTGGGAGCTTTTCATGGTGAATTTTAACAGGGCAAATCCTGCTCCCAGTGTGAATTTCCTGGGATTAAACTGGGCTGGATAAACTGGGCTGGTTAAACTGGGCTGGTTAAACTGAGCTGGATAAACTGCTGGTTAAACTGCTGGTTAAACTGGGCTGGATAAACTGGGCTGATTGAACTGAGCTGGTTAAACTGAGCTGATTACACTGGGCTGGTTAAACTGGGCTGGTTAAACTGGGCTGGTTAAACTGAGCTGGTTAAACTGGGCTAGATAAACTGCTGGTTAAACTGGGCTGGTTAAACTGGGCTGGTTAAACTGGGCTGGTTAAACTGGGCTGATTGAACTGGGCTGGTTAAACTGAGCTGGTTAAACTGGGCTGGTTAAACTGAGCTGATTGAACTGGGCTTTTCTGGTTCTGCAGGTAAATCAGGGAGGATTCCTCTCATCTGTGTGTGTGATTTGGTGTTCCCTGGCCTGGTGTTGATACTGATTGTTAATTACTATTAATTATTAATTGTTATTTCTGTTGGAGTTGCTTTCCATACCCTGTTTTGTAGCAATTTGATGCTTCTCCCCAAAAAAACCCAAATGGTTTTTTTTGTTTAACCATCACGAAATGCCAATAATGAAGATTTTTTTGTTACTTTAAGAGGTCCTTTGTTTCCCAAACATGATAATAGTCCTTCAGAACTTTATTTCCACTGAACTTTGCAATTTCTCTCTTGGCAGTTTGTTCCTTAGATACACATTTCCATCGTGGATAGGGATAATTCCTTTTTTCTCATGTTTGTCCTTAGAAAAGTTCCCCAGCTTCTCAGTTTCTTCTGAATTTGTATTCTTCCAAAACCCCGTGAAGGGAGGGGTTATTGGAAGTATTTCCATCAAAAGTGGGCAGCTTTTAAGGGAAAAACGCTACAATTTGTGGCATAATTGAATTTATTTCATGAAAACTGAAATCTCAGCTCCCCAAGTGCAGATTTCTCCATTAGTGACTCCTGGAAGTGCCTGGAGGAGCACATTCCAAATTTCCTTAGCACAGGTGTGACTTCAAGGCTCTGAAATTTGCTCTAAATGTGTAATTTTGGGCTTTATTTTGAGAGATTTTGGCAACTGCTCACTCATTACCTCTGCCTTGCCATGTCCACACATCAGATCTGTGGTGAATATAAATTATTTAATATTTGGAAGGCTGAATTTGGAGGGAATTTGCGTTCCCACTTCATTTCCAGGTTGGGCATAGGCACACTCTCAATTAATTTGTGTTTCTGTAAAATGTCAAGTCAGATGTAGCAAAGAAACAGGAATGGAACCATTTCTTTTCTTCAGGTTTATGTGTTCTAAAAATCTGATTTTGTTGTTTCTACCAGCTGGAATGACTGAGCCAGATCAAAATAATAAGAGTGAAGTGGCTTCGTGTTTTGAGATGCAAATGATGAAATTATGGAGATTATGTTATCATTAATTTTCTGCTCTTGTTGATAACACTGGGACTCACTGGTGCCCACACAGTGGTTGAAATGGTTTAAATTTAAAATATTCAAGATTTAAATTCAAGATTTTTAATTCTCTTGAGCACGTGCCCAAATTCAGCCCTGATCACTAAAGAAAAAATCTAAAATATCATTAAAAGAACTGATTTTAATACAAATAAAATGAAGACTCCTGGACTGAGAAAGCAAATAAGGATTTCCTGCTGGAATGGGAATGAATTTGGCCGTGCCATGAGTTGAAAAGAGACTTGGAATTCCAGGAACTGGAGGTGATGGAAACACTGGTGTAAAAATGGAGAATTCCAGGTGTTCATTCCAGATGTAAAATCCCTGTGAGTGCAAAGTGTAAAATCCCTGGAAACTTCACCAGCACTGCCCAGAAAGGGCTTTAAAAGATTTTTTTTCTCAATTTTATTGTCACAAACGTCTCGGATTTGGTTTTCTGTTGCTGCCGGTGAGGAAATTCCAGGAATGGCTAAATGAGGGAGGGCTGGGGAGCTCCAGGTGTTCTTCCTGCCCTGCTGGAGAGGCATCCCAGTGCAGGAGAAGTTGGGATTTGGTGCTGTGGGTAACGAGGTTTGGTGTCCGTCCCTTCCCCAGGTGGAGCCGGAGAAGCTGAAGACACTAACGGAGGGGCTGGAGGCGTTCAGCCGCGCCAGGAAAAGGAACAGGAAGTGAGTCCATCCAATTCCCACCGAATTCCTGCCAGTCCCCTGCTCTGCTGCCCTTCTGGGGTGCTTCCTCAACAAATTCCTGCCATTCTCCTGCTCTGCTGCCCTTCTGGGGTGCTTTCCCACCAGATTCCAGCCATTTTCCTGCTCTGTTGCCCCTTTGGGGTCCTTCCTCACCAAATTCCTGCCATTCTCCTGCTCAGCTGCCCTTTTGGGGTGCTTCCCCACCCAATTCCAGCCATTTCCCTGCTCTGTTGCCCTTCTGGGGCAGCTCAGCCAAGCTGAGGGGTTCATCCCTTGGAATTCCTGCCGTTGGTTCTGGGATCTCATGTGTTTCGAGTGCATCTCCTCCTCTAAAATATCCCACTTCTGGAGGGATTCCCAAACTCCAGCAAAAACATCATTCCACCCAAATTCATCCATCCATCCAAATGTCTCCTGACCAAAGCACACTTTTTAACCAGACCTGACCTCCTGGCCTCTCAGCACAGGTTTATTCTGAGAAATTCCCTTTATTCCCACTGCTGAGAGGTGCTGCAGGATTTGTGGGGTTGGGCTGGCTGAGCTCTGGGTCACTCCTGTGTCAGCTGCTGGCTTTATCCAAGTTCACCTTTGGTGACAAATTCCAGCGTAGAAGAACTGTGGAACAGCAAATATTGGGATGTGAAACATCAAGATGGGCAAAAAAAGGAAAATTACTGAATTTTGAGGTTAAAAAAAAAAACCCTCTGGACATCTTTAAAAGGATGACAGAGTGGGAATTGAGCTGGGATTGGGTTTGGTCTGTGATTGTGCTTCTTTGCTGTCACAGCGAAAATGTATTCTTAAATCTGGGAGAATTTAAACTCAGCTCTGGACTACCACAGGCTGAAAGGGATTAAATAATTCCCTCTCTTCCCCTCCTTTTAAGGGGTGAGCTTCCCTTTTATTTCTGTGTCCCACGGGGCCAAAGAGAAGGAATTTTTATACCAGTGAGACAGTGCTGGTGGCTGCTTTCTCCAACATCATCCTCAAAATACCTGCCAGGATTTTAAGGGAACGCAGAAGGGCTTTTGGTGACTTCCCAGTTATTTATTCATGTCCCTGAGGTGAAATCAGTGACTCAGGGACAGCAGGAGCAGATTGAAGGTGGTTAAAGCTGCCATAAGCCACTGCTTTACAGCCCTTGCTGAGGTTTTTCTCCATGCTTCAGTTTATTTCCTAGTTCAGATCCTTTAGTGGACTTTCCTGGTTTCCCCATGTCCTGCTGTAGATTTTTGTGGCAAAGTTCCTGGGTTTCTTTCTGGTCTGTGATGTGCTGTTGGATTTTTATCCAATTTTTTTAAACATTCAGTGTTAAATGTAATTGCTGCACTCAGAGTCCCCATCAACAGGCTCAGAGTTGGTTCAGCAGAGCAGGATTGGTGTCCAAGTGATGGTCACATTCCAGAACTCCACAGATTCTTTATGTCTCAGTTCCAACTCAACCATCCTGTTCCTCCTGGAGCCACATCCCTGCCCTGCTCCCCAGGCCATGGCACAGCCCCCTCAGCTGATCCAGCTGTGCTCTCCTGGAGCCTTCCCAGCCCCTCCCTGATCCAGCTGTGCTCTCCTGATCCAGCTGTGCTCTCCTGGAGCCTTCCCAGCCCCTCCCTGATCCAGCTGTGCTCTCCTGCAGCTTCCCCTTCCCAGGACCTGGGCTGGCATTCCCAGATTTGCTGTGGCTGTCCCTGGCAGTGTCCCAGGCCAGGCTGGAGCAGCCTGGGACAGTGGGAGGTGTCCCTGCAGTGGCAGGGGTGACACTGGATGGGCTTTGAGCCCCTTCCAACCCATTGCAGGATTCTGGGATTTGAAAGAAAGGGTTTTTATGGGGAAAGGGGTTTTTATGGGGAAAGGGGTTTTTATGGGAGGTGTCTCTGTAAGGGACAGGCCTGGTGTCCCAGCAGGGGACAAGGTGCCCCCTTTCCTGTCTGTGCCATCACCTTCCCTCAGGACAGACATGGTTCTCATCCCCAAAGCAGGACCTGTCACCTTGTCCAGGTGGGGAAAGTCCTTGAGGAACGAACAGAGCCATGGAATTGTCACTGTGAAGTGAAAGGTGCCCCACGGCCTGGGGTCACTGTGGGCTGGGAGAAGGAAACCTCCACCCCAGCTCTCCCTCAGCCTGTGGGGTGCTGCCATTCCAGGGTAAAGCTGAATTATCTGAGATAATTCATCCAGTCAATTCAAAGTTTGAAGGATATTTTAACTTTCCTTCTGTAATCCCAACACAAACCTTTACTTTCCAGAATATTGTTACAGGGCTGATCTTCCTCCTCGTGCTCCCAGCCTGGGTCAGAACAGTCCCAGTGAATTCCTGTGTTTGTTGTTTGGTTGGTTTTGAGTTTTCTTCAGAATTTACTTCATTTTCTTGTCCTTGAGAATTACTGATGCCTTTCCTCTTTTCTCCCTAGAAGTGGAAAGCTAAATAACCATTTAGAAGCTGCTATACACGAGGCCATGAGTGAACTAGACAAAATGTCTGGGAATGTAAGTTCCTTTTCCTTGGGAATATTCTCCTTTTCCATGTTTTTTCTGCATGTGTCCATTGGAGGGAGGCTTGGCTTGGGTGGTTTTTTAACAAACTCTGGGGTTGTTTTCTGAAATAATGAGGAATTTTCAATATTTCCCCTGTTTAAAAAAAAAAAACCAAAAAAAAGTCTGATGGTTCTGAAAAATGGGAAAAGCTGGAGGATTTTAAGTGCACTGCAAATTTTATTACTTTAGAACTCATCCAGCCTGATAATACCTGGATGGGTTCCAGTCCTGCCCGTGTTCCATGGGTTCCTCTGGCCAATGACACAAAATCAGGTTCATTTGTTTCTCAGCTGGGGTAGCAAAGTGTTGAAACCACATTTGAAAGCATCTTTCTTTTGAGTGCAAAGCTCTTGGAGTTCAGTTTTTCCCCATGAGAAATGACAGATGCTGTCATGAAAGGTAAGTTAAAAAGAAAAAAAACCAACAAAGAATATTTTTAATATCACACCCAAGAGTTGTTTTTCCACACTAATTACAGTGTTGTTGTGGAACTCCAGCATCTTTCCAATCACAAGTTTTGTTTATAAAATATCCTCATTTTGATTTCTAAAACGTGGCTGTAATTTTACTGCAGCCCACCTGAAAATAAAAACCAAATCTATCACAGATCATGTAACCTCCCACATCTTCTATTTGGCCATTAATTATTCAAATTATTAATTATAAAGTGTTTGAACACAGGGGAAAAAATGGTTTTTTGCTGATATTCAGTGCTCAGGACTGAGGATGTGCAGGTTTGGAAGCAATGCTTTGGAGAGCTTCTGGAGTATAAAAATGAAATATATTTATAATTACTTATATATTTGAAGAACAGGAGGCTTAGAGCTGATTTCAGACCCAGCAAGAAATATTTTAAAAAGTTCTTCAGTACCTTTTAAGTAACAACCCAACCAAATCTTTCGTGGAAACCGAATTTCACAAAGTGAGATTGGAGCCTTGATTCCAAATAAGGTTTTTGTGTTTCCCTCCTTTGGAAGGACAAGGAAAGCAGGAGCTGATTGTTGGTGTGGAACAAATAAATGTGGGATGGGTGTTTGGGCTGGCCCATCTTGCTGCCACCTTTTCCCACCCATAAACCCAGGAATTATCAAAATCTGCCTGCTCTGGGCATGGGGAGCAGCAGGAAGTGGCTCAGGGGTTTGGATTTGCTGCTCTGCTTCTCCTGTCACCCAAACCCATGGACCTGCAGTGCCCTTTGTTTATGTGGGCACAGAATTTGGGATCAGGGCTGATTCCCACAAGGATCATCATTCCTGGGAACACTCCCAGGGACTCAGCAGCTCCTCGGGGTGACTCGCAGCTTGTGTGAGATGGGGAATGGGATCAGCAGCTCCAGGAGGGAGCAGAGGCAGGGGAGGAGGGAATGGCAGTGCTGGGAAGGAGCCCAGGGAGCTGCTGAGGGCTTGGTTCCTCTGCTGCAGCTGCAGCTGCTGCTGCCAGATGGTGGTGGCATTCCACAGCAGCTCAGCCTTCCTCCTCCTCCTCCTCCTCCTCCTCCTCCTCCTCCTCCTCCTCCTCCTCTCTCTCCTGCTGGTTCTCTCCCAGCAATGCCAAACCTTGGCTCCCAAATCCATCCAGCAGTAGCTGGGAACTGAACGTTTCCTTTTCAGCACCAAGAGTTTCCTGACCATCTCTCGTTCCTCACTCACAGCCCTGAGCTGGATTTCTCCAGTTTTCCCTGTGACCAGCGTTTTCTCACCATCTCCTTCCCACCTTTTATCGCTCTGGTCACTACAGGGGGTGAAAGTTTGTCACTGAATTTGCCATTGCTGCAGTTCGGGGGGTTTCAGTCCCCGATGATGTGGTTGTTTCCCAGCCAAATCTTTTATTGAAACTGAATTTTACAAAGTGAGGTTGGAGCTGCTGCCTCTCTCCAAGGTTCAGGGTGCACAGCTTATGGAATCAACCTTTTCCTGCCAGTTTCTCCGAGCTGTTTGAAGCCCCTTTATTGAGTGGAGCTGAGAAATGCTGAGAGCTGGTTCCTGCCAGCTCTGACCACTGTCCTGTGCTAACCTGTGAATATACTTATTTTTAGGTCCACCAAATCCCGCAGGGAGACAGACAAGTGAAGCCTCCAAAACTCAAGAGGAGGAAGATCTCTAGATAACATTGAATGTCTTTGTTACTGGTCCAGTCCTTATCACAGTGAACGTGCACATGAGTCTATCTGTAGGTATTGCTGCAGACGTGGGTCTGTCCATGGCAGGGCCCCACCAGGAGCACTGCTGCCACATTTGGGATGATTTAGGAGGGATAGAGGTTGCTGGAGAAGCCAATCAGAAATCTTGAAAGGTTGCAGTAACAATGTCAGATGATTACTGAGGTTTTTTTTTTTTTCTATAATACTAAAAATTGTGATTATAAGAAATAGTCCAAATGTTTCTGAGAAATTTTCATTGTGTATATAGATAATACAGAATTTCATGGTGATATCTGAACTGTAAATATTGTACAATATTGTCATGTACAAGCGTACCTAATGCACACTTTATCTTTTATTGTACAAAAAATAGTGTACAAAATTCTTTGGTTTCTATTGAGTACACATACAAGAGACTACCAGTGTAAAGTGATAAATAAAAATACAGCCTAAATGCTTTTATATGATAATGTAAAAGATGCTGTTTTTGTATTTAACAGCAGAGAGAAGGCATGATTATGTAATACCTTAATTATGACATCCACTTCACGCCACTGAGTGTGTTCATTGCTCTGTCTGTGTGGAATGAACCTTGCCTGGAGAAGTGCTGTACTCCAGTTCAGGCCTTTAGGAGAGCTCAGCCTGGCAGATTCCCGACTGGGGTGTGGGATCAACAGCTCCAATTAACAATTCAAAGGCTGCAACCCCCTCGGTTGCGTTTTTTAGTTACTTAGCTTTGAACTGTAGAGCGCTGTAGGTTTGATTAAAAAGGACAAAAAGAAAAAAAAAAAAATAAGAAGAGTAGAGGGACTATTTGAGTCAACCTGTTTCTGTAGAAGTTTCAGAGCCACCTGAGGAACTAAAGAGTCGATACCCCCCCCGTAACGTCGAGCCCCTCCAACCACCCCTTAGATTAATTAGCGTCAATTAGCTAACGTCGTTAATGAACACGGTGTTTCATTATGGAATGAGCAGAGGCCCTGCCTGCAGCAGTGACCAGCGTTGATTGCTGTTGGTTACCTTGGGTTTGGCAGTAGGAGAAAAGGGCAACACTCCACAGCCCCCGGGAAAAGCAATCCCGGGATCCGTCTCGCAGTATTGAGAACAGGAAAAAAAAAAAAAGAAAAAAATAAGTTAAGGGTGGCTTACAAAACTATTAGCAACAGTAATTTTTATCAGTATTATGTAACATATCAGATTTATTTTATTTAAGAAGAATTATTTATACCATTAACAGATTCTTATATATATTAATGTGGCTGAAATGCGCAGGTTAAATCTATTAACCAAATTATTTATGTTATATTAAGTGAGAAATGTGAAACATATGTAGAAAAAAAAAAGAAAGAAAAATTAATACACTACAGATTTAAAAGTCTAAAGCTATGAGCCATTATAAAATTAACGAACGGAAGTGTAGCACAACATTCTTTCCATTTGATTTCATTTTTCTTTTTTCACACGGCCGGTGGCGATGGTGAGAGAAGCCGTGGTGAGGCTTCCCCAGATAATTCCAGCTCACCATTCCCGGGCCGGGGTGGAGCTTTACCTCCCACCTCTGCCTCCGGGAGCACCGATACCTCAGATTTCCTTTTCCCCGAGTCCCGCCTGGGGCTCTGCTGTGCCTCAGCACTGGCAGGGATCAGCAGCCCGGGCAGCGGAGGGTCCCGGGGATCCCGAGGATCCTGGGCATCCCGGAGATCCTGAGCATCCCCAGCATCCCAGGGATCTCCGGCATCCCGGGCAGCCGAGCATCCCGAGCGTCCTGGGGGTCCCGGGGATCTCCAGCATCCCGGGGATCTCTGGCATCCCGGGGATCTCGGCATCCCGGGGATCTCCAGCATCCCGGGGATCTCCAGCATCCCGGGGATCTCCGGCATCCCGGGGGTCCCGAGGATCTCCAGCATCCTGAGGATCTCCGGCATCCCGGGGATCTCCGGCATCCCGGGGATCTCCAGCATCCCGGGGATCTCGGCATCCCGAGGATCTCCGGCATCCCAGGGATCTCCAGCATCCCGAGGATCTCCAGCATCCCGGGGATCTCGGCATCCCGGGGATCTCCGGCATCCCGGGGATCTCCGGCATCCCGGGGATCTCCGGCATCCCGGGGCTCGCGGTTCCCTCTCCTGCCCGGGCGCTGTGGCTCCGCTCGGGGCTGTCGGGCTCGCTGCTGTCGCTGTCCCCGGCACGGAGTCCCCTCCGCGGGCAGCTCCGTTTGTGTCCCCGCTGCCCCCGGAGCCTTTCCCGGGGGTCGCCCCGCTCCCGTTTTTCTCGTGGCCGTGTCCCGGTGGCCCCTGGGCTCTTCCCCGTCCCGATCCGTGCGCTGGATCCCTCATCCCTCGGGATTCCCTTTGCCTCCTCCCTCCGCTTCGTGTCCCAGAGCTGAGTTGGTGTCTCCTTTGGCCCTTTAGGTTTGTGCTCCCTCCCCGCTGGTTTACTTTACATCCCTAAGATTATGTAAAGTATTCTCGTGCACTTGATTTCCTCGGTTAATAATGGCATTGATGTGGGTGCTAGGAGTAGTTTGTTTCAGTCCATACCGATTTTTTTTTTTCCTCTCTCTCTCTCTCTCTCTTTTAGAGTTTTTATGGTTTCATGTAAGCAGTTCATGTAAATATTGTGAGCATTACAGGTCATGCAGTGTTGTAACATTTTAAGAAATGTTGCACCGACTTTACAATTAAAAAACTGGTCACTCATACTTGAATTTTGCCCATAGAGCCATTTCTTTCTCTTTGCATTAAAGCATAATCTACTTTTTTGATGGAGGCCCAACCCTTCTTTCTACCTTATTATTTTTTTGTTTAATAAAATCTCTATTTTTTCTAATAGAAGACTTAAAAATGAAAATTTAAAAAAAAAATACTTTTTGCCTACTTTCTAATTTAAGAGAGAATTCCTATATTTAAAAGGTGGAGTAAAAAAAAAAAAAAAAACAAAACCAAAAAAAAAAAGACAAAAATGAAAAAAAAAGCTAAACAAACAAACAAACAAACAAAAAAAAAGAGCAATTCCTCCATTGTGGAAAGTGGAACACCACTGGATTTGTCATTACCATGGCACAATCACCTGAGAGTGGCTGAGTTGAGTACAGCGAGCCCACGACGCCGACCAGGACCTCGGTAGATTTAGGGAAAAACGCCGTGATTTCCTTGAGGATGTAAAAGTGTTGCATATTCTTGTCTATTTATTTATTTATTTATTATGCTTGGCTTTTTCTTTTTTTTTCTTTTTTTTTTCTTTTTTTTTTTTTGAACACGTGGTTGAGTCATTCAGGTGACGTTCAAATGAAAGGAAATAATTCCTGTTTTTTTTTTTCTCTTCATGGTGCGTTGTGTGGAAACGCCAGAAACGGAACGAAAATATTTTCGTTTCTTGAGATGGATTTTCTTCGTATTTTCAACGTTCTGGCTGGTATCAGCTGCAAAAAAAAAAAAAAAAAAGAAAAAAAAGAAAAAAAAAAAGAAACTAATATCCACATAGGTTAAAAATAATTTAAAAAACAAAGGAAAAGGCAAAAAAAAAAAAAAACCCAACCCACCCCACCTCTGATGTCCCAGGTCTGTTATCCTCACAGTCTAAGGTTTTAGGGGTTAAGAGGAACTTCAGAATTCCAAGGTCTTTCCGAAATCATCTTTGCAGAAGGTTTATGAGTCATGTGAAATCCTTTTGGAGTCCCTGAGTTTGATGGTCTAGAGATATTAGAGGGCTCGTGGTGGACTGAATTACCTTAGGACTGAATTACCTTTCTTAGCTACAGTTTGTATTTTGCTATGTAGGGTTGTAATGTGAGAATTCCAGAAGAGCCGTAGCATAAAAGTGCTTTTCTATTTTTTAAAAAACAAAAAAAAAACCCATTCTAGTCTTACTAAGAATTAGAGAATTTTTTTAATATCAGTTTTGTAATTTTTTGATAAAGTTGTCAATATTATGATTAAATCACCAGAAAAAACAGTTCCTGTGCTGTTCTCTTCGGGGCAGGGACTTTGTCTTCCGACGGATTATTCGATGCCACCGTGGGATGCCCACGGGCACCTCTGTCAAATTCAAATAGCAGCTCCCAGCTGTGAGGTGGAGTTAAATCCAGGAGAGCCAAGAGAATTCCCAGTTCAGGATCCCTCAGCCTGGCCAGGGTCTGTGCTCTCCGGGAAGGGCACGGTGTCGGCAGCACCCCACGGGTGAGTTCAGGGAGCTTTGGGGGCTCCTGCTCAAACCAGGCAGGATCTCATCCCAGGGGTTCACAGCCAGCCCAGCCCTCTGACCCTGCAGCTCCCCCCAAAACACTCAGTGCTCCAGGCGTGAGGTTTCCAGGAATCCCAAACTCCAGACAGATCCTTCAGTTCCGTACTCACTGTTCACCCCGGGGTTCAGTCAGTGATGGAAAAACACTTGGAGGCTTAAAAAAATCCTACAAAAAAATCAGTTTCTCTATGCCCAGGTGACAAACCTGGGTGCTGCAGGGACTGCCAAACCCACAGACACCCCACCGAACATTCCTGCCCTGCTCCTGCTGTCTGGATATCCTCGTGTTCCCAAGGATCAAGAGCAATTCCATGCTCTTGTGTGTCCTTAAATATTGCCCCGACTCGCAGGCAGCCTCAGGCTGGGTTGGTGGTGATGCCAGAAATGCTGCCTGAGTGGACAATTCCCAAAAACTCCCACCAGCCTGGTGTGATCCTGCATTACCACCTCTCTTTAGCCTGGAATGGAGACACTTGGTATTGGCTTTGCATCTGAAAGCTCAGCACTGGGAGCTCTTCCCTCTGCCAGGTCTTGGCTCTGAACACTTCAAAGCAATTTTTGTTGTTCTGTTCAAAAAAAAAAAAAAAAAAAATTAAAAAATCCAAGATTTGATTTGGAATCCCCCAGTGAAAGAAGATCCTGGAGAGATTCCATCTCCCACGTTTTTACCTGCTGCGAGATAAGGATTTGGCTGTAATTGAGTGTCAGCCCAAAGGGAGATGAGGGGTAGGATTTAGAACTGGTGGGGGGAAATTATATTTAGAACAATACTGTCTGGAAATTCCTGCTTTGGGAAAGATCTGGGATGTGGGAAGGGTTTTTTGACTTCCACTGGATGAAGCAGGGAAGGAAGAGCAGGAGCATCCTGACGAATTCCCGTGTGAAATCCCAGGGAGGCACTGGCACAGGTTGGCACAGGTTGAAGAATTCCAAAATTCCAGGCAGGAATTGATGCTGGGCTGAGCTGTGGGGTGGTGAGCCAAGGCTTTTCCAGCCACATCCACATCCATGGTGCAGGTAAGTGGAAAGTCCTTCACTGATAATTCCCTAAATGCCTGAGGAATCCATACTTTGGGTCACAAACCCGCAGAATTTCTACCCAGCTGGGTCCTGCTTCACCTGGACCCACAGCAGGTCTGTGCCGGGAGGAACCAATTTCCCAGGCACCAAACAGGATTCTAGAACAGACATTTTCTTCATCCCACTTGAGAAGTTTCTGTCTCCTCAAACCACAATCATCTGAGGCCCTTTTGAAGGAGAAGCAATTCTGAGCTGCCAGCAGAAATACAGCTCGTTTCCACTTCCAGGAAAATAAGTTCTTGTTTCTCTCAGTGGTTTTTCTCTACAGAGAGAAAAAGTCATAAAAATAACAAAGTTTTGGGGGTCGTCAGTATGTGTTGTCAGTCATGGGATTGAGCTCTCTGCTTCCAAGGAAAAAGGGAAGATTTACATATAAAAAATAACTTTACTTTCCTTTCCTTTCCCTTTCCCTTTCATTTTCCCTTTCCCTTTCCCTTTCCCTTTCCCTTTCCCTTTCCCTTTCCCTTCCCCTCATTTGTTGAATTGGGACCAAAAGGAGAATCTGTAGTTCTGTAGTTCCCAGACTTGGCTTTGGGACTTTCATGAACCAAAATAACAAACAGGAAATAACAAATGGGGTATTGGGAAGGAATAAATCTTTGTCATTTGTAACTTTGTTACAGTGATAAAAAATAGACAGCAAAGTGTTAGACAATAAATAAAAAATACAATATAATTTTTTAAAATTTGGACAAACTTTAGGAGATGAATGGAAGTAAAAGCGTGGGATTTGCCATCCTAAAACCATCAAGGGGACAGTGACTTTTATGGAATTGCCCATAAAGTCCTGTTTCAGCAGCCATTTGGTACAATTTTCTGTCCAGGTGTGGCTCCCAACGTGTTTTATCCTCACATCAGGAATCCTCAGCTGCCTCCACACAGAGAGTGAGGTGAGAGAACTTTCTCCTGGTGGGAGGCGTGGAAACCATGTCCAAGGCACATGTGATCCTTGTTAAAATACTTGGAATGCTTTGGGGGGGAATTAGGCTGAGGGCTGGTAACGGTGCAAATCAAATCTGTGACAGGCAAGGATCCTCACCAGGGCTGGTTTAAGGCGGGTTTAGCTGAAAACAGAGTCAGGCTTTGGGAGTAACAACAAAATATCTGCATCTGCTGGAACTGATTGGCCTCGCTGAGGGCAGAGCTGATAGCACCGAGGGATAAAAGAAAGGCAACAAAGCCCAGCAAGCAGCAAATGATGAATTATTCAATGCAAATGTCAACTTTTAGTAGTGACTGTGGCTGTAAATCTTTTTTTTTGCAAGGCTGAGCATTGCCATTAAGGAACTCCATATGACGCTACATCTGTCAGATTTCTTTTATATCATTTTGTTTTTATGGATGCCGGGGAAAAGTATTGGGAATTTCCACGTTCAGATCTCATTAACATCATTTCCCCAACTTCTGTCATGTAATGGTGGGTGGATTTTTCTGGCAAGGGTTAAATCCATGCCCGCTTCAGTGACATCCCAAGCCTTGAGTCTTCAAATGAAAATCGGCTTTTGCGGAGAAATTTTAATTTTTCCGTGGTTTGAACCCGAGTTGAGTTCCTTGGGAAGATGAGGAATGGGGAGGGAAGAGTGAGGACGTGCCCATTACTCTGCAAGTGCTGGGGGATTCCTATCACATCCAGATAATCAATCTGTCCAAGGATTTCTATAGCTCCCATTATCCCCCGTGCCTCCAGGATAAGAAGCTGGGAACAATTGCCCATTGTCAGTTTATGAAGGAACTTTTTCATCTTCCTTCCCCAAAGACTCAATTCTTAATTAAGTAAATTAAAATTAATTACGGAATGTGTGCAACAAGATGTTATCACGGCTGTGCCCTGAACTGAGCTCTCTGTGCTGTGCCTGCTCTGCTTCCTGCCTGTCACAGGAACGGGGAGTGGAGGGGACACGGGCGGCTTCAGACTGAGGGATGGCAGCATCACATGGATTTGGGGAAGGAATTCCTGCCTGGCAGGGTGATGGGGCCTGGCACAGGGTGCCCAGAGAAGCTGTGGCTGCCCCTGGATCCCTGGAAGTGTCCAAGGCCAGGCTGGATGGGGCTTGGAGCAGCCTGGGATGGTGGGAAGTGTCCCTGTCCCTGCAGGAACATTGCCATCACCTGCCCAGAGTCTCAGCCTCGGGAAAACCTCTCTGTGCATTTAAGGTCAAGCTCTGTTGGAGACTAAAAACACCTTCCAGACCTGAGGCTGAGTGAGTTTCATTTGTTAAAAGATAATTTAATATTAAGCAATTCTTAAATATCCAAAGGACAGAGGACATTTCCTAACAAACCCCAAAGCATCTCTGCATATTTTGTAATGATTTCTCATTATTTGTTAGCCAGAGCTTTGAACTGAGCCACATCCCAAAGGATGGGAGTGCTACACTTCCATTAATTGGTTTCCAGAGGAAGATGTTGCCATTAGCTATTGATAAGGATGATTTAAATATCTCATAAAATCATGGATTAAACAGCAAGAGTGAGTGAAGTGTATCCCAAGGATCGTTGCACCTGCAGCAAAATGAGCAAAAATTATTTACTGAATGAAAGGAAAGTGGAACAGGTTATTGATTTGGATCCTAAAACTTTTAGGAGATGAACATCTCACAGATGTCAGGTGTTTTCACAAGAGTAAATGTTCCATGAGCTGGTCAGAGCCAGGAGACTCCTCAGTGTGAGCTGGGCCAGGCCAAGGAGGGACCTGGGAAAGGAGGAAGGAAAAGCTGGATTTGTGCTCCCTTCCTTCAGCCCCGGCTGTTCCCACTGACTGGGAGAGCAGAGTTATCCCTTCATCCCAGACACCAGGGGAGGTGCCCTGAGTGCAGCTTTTGGGGCACCATTCAGCTGATCTGAATGAACAACATTCAGTGTCTTCCCAAATGTGATTAACAACTAATTAGATAGCCTTTAATTATCAGGTCCATAGTCATATAGATATATATTTTTTAATGATCCTTAAAAGATGGAATGAAACTTCTCAAAAACTTCTCTCAGTTAGAGACCTCCTACTTTCTAACTCTTAATCCTCAAAAGAAGTTTATTTCTACTTCTTTCTTCAATAAAACCAAGCCCTGGTAAAGGCAGAGCTGCTCAGAAGTTTATGTTCTCTTCTGCTTGTTTCTGGAACTAAAGAAAGAGTGAAATGGCTCAAAGTTTCTGCTTCTCAGAAAAAGGCGAGTGAAAAAGTGAAGGTTTTGAAAGTGAAAAGGTTGTTTGCAATCAGCTGAAGGAGGGCATCACGACCCATCACATCAGGTAAACAACCCTGAATTGAAAGTTTTCTGCTCTCCGAAATCGCTGCTTTTAACTGCAGTCGCACGATCCCTTCTTTGTTTGAGATCTGCGAGAACTCTTCCCTCAGCCCTGCAGACAATTGCACCTATTCAGCTCCTGGGAGAGTTCAGGAACACGGGGGCGTTTGGAAGCTTTTCTAGAGCATCTCCTCAGCGGAGTGTGAGGAGCACAGTCTGATCTCCAAACAAACGCAGCTAAATTTACCCTGCTCCCACCCACCCTGCCGAGGGCTCCTGCCACAGTTCCCCGCTCACACGTCTGGGTCAGGGCTCAAACGCTCCATGGGAATGGGATTGCCACCCCACAAAGCCTTCCAGAGACTTGGGGAATTTATTTCTCCCTTCGATCTCAGCTTTTCCCGGTTGCGCCACAGCTCTGGCTTCCCGGTGCCAGGAGGAGATCTTGCTTGTTTTCTGTGTCACTGAAGCTAAGATGTTTTGCTTAAACCCAAAAATTCCTGCCCCAAAAGCACAAGGGGCAGCCAGTGTCACCAAGCAGAGCATTGAATAATCCTTGGAAGTTTTTAAGCTCCATCAGAGCGTATTTAACTTTTTCCTCCTGTTGTTCTGATTGGGATATCACCCCACAGCAGCAATTGTCTCCTGATTTCCCAGCTCAGCGTTGGTTTTCATCTCCTCTGAGGGCTGTTCAGCCTCTCCCTCTGGATGTGTGATCACTGCTCCCTCTCCAGCCAGTGATCACATCCCTCTGCAGCCTTCACTCCATCGGGGCAGGCCAGGCACACAGCTCTCCTCTCGCTCCCTGTGATTGTTCCTGCAATCATTTGGGCAGCTGCTGGCTGGGGATTTGTTACCCCCGGTGTTTGAGGAGTTGCATTCTCAGTAGTCTGAGCAGGATGTGGTTGTTTCTCTCCTAAAAAGGGTATTTAGGTGATCATCTGAGTCACACTTGGAGCTTGTGCTCCTCTTGTAATCCACTGAAGATGTTTGTTGGTTGTTTCCAGTCAATCAGATTTGGTTTTATTTTCACAACGTTTATGCTAAGAACTAGAGTTCGTATGTGGCAATGGGTTTCAAAATAAAAAGATATTGATGTGAAAGGAAGGAAGATAAAATTAATGTTGCTGTACATTAATGCATTAATTAAAGAAGACACATAAGGTGTTTGCCCCACGGTTTGTGCCCTGATGGAGGAATGGCTGGATGGGGACTGACCTCCCTGTGCCATCTGTATTTCAGGTCAGAACCCTGGAGCTCCTGCAGGGATGTGCCCCTCACTGAGGGTGGGACTTGGCCATGGAAGGCAGGGAAATGGATCTGCAGAACTCCAAACAGCAGCTCCAGCTGCTTCCTAAACAACCCATGTGGGACGGTCCCTTCTGTCCTGGAATATAACATGGCACATCTATTTCCTCACATTTCCCAGCTTTTGAGGGCTTTGAGTCTCTTTTTGTTCTGAAAGCATCTTTTCCACACCACAGAGCCCTTAGAGAAGCTGTGGCTGCTCTGGATCCCTGGAAGTGTTCCAGGCCAGGTTGGACAGGGCTTGGAGCCACCTGGGACAGTAGAAGGTGTCCCCAAGGCAGGGGTGGGAGTGGGATGGGATTTAAGGTCTCACTCTCCATCCAGAACTTTCCCAACAGGAGCTTTCCTGTGTTGTTTCCCCTGAAGGAGGAATTTCTCATTGTGTTTGAACATTTCATAACCCCCGTTCTGCTCCATCTGGCACTGAAGAACTCCCAGCAAAGGATTACACTCAACTTGTGCAAGGAGGAGCCACAGAATTCCAGGATCACTGAGGCTGGAGAAGATCTCCAAGTCCAATCTGCGACTGATCCCCATCTTGCCAACTGATGAGATGACCCAGTGTCATTTTCCATTTCTCCTCTTTGTTTGCTTGTTAATTCACAGCTAAATCCTCTTTACAGTGGGAATCCTAACAATCCTCACTTACATGGGTTTATAAACTATTGGAGAAGAGTAGGATGTCCTAAGGTGGTAGGATTTACAAATCCACAGAAGATTTTCTGGTCAACAAAAGAAATAAAAGTACAGAACTATCTGTTTCTTTTAATCTTCTGGCTTTCAAGTGTTTCAGTTCTGAATATCACATTAAAATATTGCCTAAATCCCTCTTTTAATTTCCAGAGGACCTCACATCTGGCAGCAACTTGCAAAACATTGCAGAATGTTCTGGGGCAAAAAAAAAAAATGGTCTATCAAAGCTTCATCTTCTGCTGGGCTGGGACTTAGCAGACCTCTTCTGTAACAGACTGAGTTCTGTTTTCTTCGAGCAAGTAATTGCCTTCGTGTCTCATAACATGAACCCCTGCACATGATGTTCCTCCCCTGGATCCACAGGCAGCTCACATTTATATCCCAATAAGCTCCTAATATTGAAGAAACCTGTCAGGTTTCACGTCTTGCCTGGCAGCTGCAGCTCTCTCCATCATTGTTATTAGGGAATATTTGCACAAGTTGCCATCTCTGTCAGTTTAGGCAATTTTTTTTTTTTTTTGCAGTTTTGCAAAACAATTTCCCTCCCTGGGTCTCTGCACACGTCGGGAAGGTTCTGCTGATTGAGCTCAGCGAGTGGCACTTTTGGAGTGCCTGTTTCTCCTCAGAAAATCAGCCTGGGCTGGAGTTTCACAGAAAATTGGGGGCTTTGTTTGGAGAAAGTTCATTGTTCCTGTAGCCCTGCTGGCTTTTATTTCAGACAAACAGACGTTCCCTGCTTTGCTGGGATCGATGAGTGAGGGGATATATTGGGAAGTGGTGTGGGCTTGAAGTGGGATTTGCTTTGATATTTCTGTGCAAATCCATGTGATGGCTCACTGACTCATACAGCTGAAAATAGGTGGTGATATCAAGCCCAGAATTCTATACAGATTTTTCCCCCCCTTTTCTTGCTTAGTTAGCTGCTCTTCCAAAAAATTCAGGTCATTATTCAAATCTGTGCTTAGATTAAAACTCCAGATAGCATCACTCTTACTCATTGATGAATCACACTGGAGCAAATTTTGGTCCTACTGAACTCACTCTGTGTTGCCTTAGTCATAAGTTTGTTTGGCAAATCACATGTCATGCTCGAATTAAGCACTTGCTTAAATAAGATGCTTTTAAAATACATTCAGGAAAGTTTGCACGTAAGATTTCTATAGATAAGATTTCTATTGCAAACTTGTCAAAGCAAAACTAGAGAACGAAAAATTCCGTTAATTCTGAGTTCAAAGACTAATTTATGTTGTCAGCAACAGACCTGAAGGGATTGCTGGACATACATGAAATGAAACTTGTTTTCTAAAGTCTATTCATAAAGTAATTTTTAAATACTGGCTTTTGGGAGGCTTTGGAGTAACAACTCCCCCTGGGTGTAGCGATGCCACCACCACCCACACGGCTCAGTGTCAGCACAGCCTCTGCTCTGCCACTGCTGACACCAACTTGACCTTTCCCAAAGATTTTTTTTACATGGCTTGGTTCCTCTGCCAACATCAAATTTGCACTGAATGTTTTAAACTGATGCCACACGGCTCTTTACATTAACAGGGCCGTTTTTGTCTGAATGAGGATAACAGGAATTTACCGAAATTGTCATTAAAAAGCTAAAGACGAAATAGGCAATGTAAATAAAACCGTTTCGGAAAAGAGTTAGAACAAAACAGTGTGAAATGATATTGAAAGGAAGAGCAGGAACCGAGGTGGGGATGGTTATAATAAATTATAGATTATCAATCTCATGACAGATGGAAACAGGGTTTGGGTGGATGCATCCATAGCTCCAGCTCCTCCCTGCCTCGTGCAGGAACATCCCAGTGAAATGAACCCTGGAAGAACTGACACGTTACAGGTATGGCTAAAAGAGGGGGAAAAAAGGAAATTAATATATTCCAGTGAATGATGATGTGTCCATGGGAATAAGCCACGTGTGGAAACGAGATTGGCAAATTGCAATTTGGCAAATTGCAGCCAAACCACAGCAAGATCCACTGAACTGTGACCATCCAATTCCTGATGCTGCAGCAGCCAAAGGCTCCACTCCCATCCCGAGCTGGGGAGAAGGAAAAGCTTTGGAGGTGCTGCTTAAACACCACCAAGTGTCTCCCACAAGAATGGCGAGCTGAGAGCTGCTCCTCAGGAAATCCACAACTCCGTGGTGTGCCAGGACCCGCAGCTCCTTGTTGTGGTTGTTCTGTCACAGGCAGAACCTGCTCCTTTTCCAGCTGAACAAAACCTGTCATTGAAGAGGTGGCAGCAGGGAAAGAAAGCTGGGCATGGAACCACAGCTTCCCAAGCTGGGATATTTTAATGTGTCCCAGGTGACATGAGGTCACTGTTTGCTTAAGTTTGGTACCTGACAGGTGGAGTTTGGATAATCCAGCCAAGTTGAGATTACAGCTCCTTGCAGTTTTATGGATGATTTTCCTCCAAAGGATTGACCTGGGACTTCAGGAAAAGCTCACCAAATATCTGCTTGATGAAAATGGAGAGAATTGTGCAAAGAAATTAATTAACAACCAAGACCGAATACTTGGGGGAAAATGGGAACAGATTCATTTGGGCTCCTTGAAAACCTGCCTATTGCACTGGGATTTTTTTTTCAATTGAAGAATGAAACTCTGATGGAATTTTCCTCTTTTATAATGGCAATATTTTCCACTCCTTTATTTCTCCTTTGTTTCCAAGAATGATTAATTAGTGACACAACTTGGGTACCTGCAGAAACATTACCAAACCCAGCCACTCTTTTGTCTTGGAGGATTTTTTTTTCGTGTATCTGGAGTAGCAAGAAGCACCAATGTCCTTTTTATAATCCCATAGGATTATTTAGGATTTCAGGGTTAGAGATTCCCATCAGGCCTGTGACATTCCCCGATTTTCCTATGGGATGTCTGTGCAGGTTCCACAGAAATGGTCCCACGTGGTTTGGGCACCTCTTCAGTTCTCTTGGGAGGTTTCAGCTGCTCCTCTCTGCTCTGGCTTACCCATAAATCCTGTCTCTCTTCCCAAGGATCTGGCCCTCTGAAGGCTGGGTGTTTGCAGTGCCCTGAGAACCACAAATATTCCACAAATATCCCAGAATCACATGATCAGTTTGATTGGAGATCACTGAGTCCAGCCTGTGACTGATCACCATCTTGTCAACAGTCACATCCAGTCTTTCCTTAATGCCTCCAGGGATAGGGACTCCAGACCTCCCTGGGCAGCTCCTTCCAATGTCCAATCACCTTTTCTCTGAAGAAATTCCTCCTCATGTGCAGCTAAACCTCCCCTGGCACAGCTTAAAATTTTGTCCTCTCATCCTGTCCGTACCTTGAGTAATCCATGATTTTCATTTTCAGGCTGCCAAGGCTCACGTGTGAAAACTGATTTAAAGGAATCAGCATTCCCTCACTTTCACCAGTGCCCTCTTGCCCTGTCTGCTCTACTCCGAGGCCACAACTCAGTTCCCACTTTTCCCTCTTTTCTTCATTTTTTTTCTTAATGAAGCTCAGAGGAATTTTATGAGCAGCTCCTGCCCTGGGCTGGGACAGAAGGAACACACAATTCCGGGGATCCAAGGGCAGCCAACAGCTTCTCTGGGCAATGTGAAGGGCCTCTCCACCCACACAGGGAACAATTCCTTCCCAGTATCCCCCCATCCCTGTCTCTGGAAGTGGGAAGCCATTTCCTGTGTCCTGTCACTCTCCTGTCACACTTTCCTGTGCCTAAAGTCCTTATCTGTAAATAAAAATAAACTCACTGAGATTTTTACTCAAAGGCACAAGAGTGAAGTAGCTGGGTGTGCCAAGGGGCAAAGCTGCCCCGTCTTTTCAGGGAGCGTTGTGGAGCCTTTAGTCTTTGTTAGAGAAGAAATTCCTGAGCTGAGCACGGCTCCCGGTGTTCCTGAGGAAAGCAGGAGCTGCTGTAAAGGTGTGACTCTCATTTGCGTGTTTCGGAAGATCTGGTAGTGCCTGGAGCAGCAGATCTCAATGAACGGGGGTGAATGGCAATTTGGAAGTGGGAATACTGCATCAGCTTTGCTGTGACTGATGTCTGCACAGTGGAAGTGTCTTTTTTTATACTATTTTCTTTTAAAAAAAATCCCTTTGACAAGGAAGCACAGCAAAAGCGAAGCTTGAATACATCTTTAAATCTGCATGTTGATTGCATAACTCCCCACGACGGCTCCAAACTTCCTTTTGTTATTACAAATGTGTGCACAGAGCAAACATTGTCCCCACTCCTCGCTGCCAACGGAACACTTTCATTTTCCTTTTGACTCTTCTTGCAGCCCAGCAAATGTTTGTGTTTCCTGATGCACGGCAGCGTTGCCGAGAGATTCTGGGTTTGCTGTGGAGGCTTTCAGCCCCATTTTGCAGGGAAATGGGGGAAGTGGAGAGCACAGGGACCCTGGTCCGATACGACTCTGATTTGCATCACAGATAAAAGTTAAATCTTCCTTTCTAGGGAAACATCCCCTGACTCCAACCGGCACCA
Source organism: Sylvia atricapilla (assembly GCF_009819655.1). Lineage (NCBI taxonomy): Eukaryota > Metazoa > Chordata > Aves > Passeriformes > Sylviidae > Sylvia > Sylvia atricapilla. The sequence goes on from NC_089146.1 coordinate 36,511,825, forward strand.
GCAGTTTGGGACACGGGAATTGCTCCCGGGAGCGAGACCTGGGTGATTTCTGCACGGCAGGAAATGGTTCTCACCATGGTTCTGCCCCAGCTGGGGATATTTTGAGGGTTTGCAGGGTTTTCTCCTCATGGAACATTAAACATTCCCACTCCAGATCAGCACAAAGCAATGACCTCAACCCCAGAGCAAGGTGGGCAGGGAAAATGTCGTCGTTATGAATCAGAAAGTAAAATTGTTCTACCCGGGCTATTAATGCAGAAGACAGCAATTGTCCAAGAGGGTTTGTGGGGGTTTTGTAGGTGATCTTTTAGGCGGGTTTTATTTTTATTTCCTAATTTCTTGCTTTTATCTAGTGCAAGGTGTTCCAGCCCATGGAATGAGGTTGGAATTAGATGACCTTTAAGGTCCCTTCCAACCCAAACCATTGGGGATGCTGTGATTTTATGATTTTACATGTGCCTGAAAATTTATTTTTAGAAAGCAGCCCCACATCTCCCCTTGTGCTGAAATCCAGCAGAACTACAGAGCTCTGGGGAGGAAAAGGAACATCTCTCACTCGTGGGACAGAGTTTTCCAGAGTCTCCTTTATGGCAAGTCCTTCACTCTGGCCTCTGAAGTCTGAATAAAAATAAAAAGTTTCCAATGCTCTGTGAGTCTTACTTTTTTGATAATTTAACTTGCAGGATGGAGTTGCTTTAATTTTTTTGACACAAGCTGGGGAGTTCCCAGCTCCTCAAAACACACTGATTAAAAAAAAAAATAATTTAGAATTACCTTGTGCTTTCCTTCTGAGCTGTGAGATTTGGGGATAAATTTGCATCCATTTGCAAACTTGGTTTTCAAGATTTCTCTCTGCTATGTTTTTCTAAGTAACAGGTGATTAAATCTCTCTACTCTTATTTTCCAAAGTTAAAGGGCATAAATACCATCCTTGTTACGTACTGATTTTAACAATACTTTCCTAGTTCCAATCATTATAATAATAATTTTCTTCACTGGTCACTGCATTTTAAATTTTCCTTTTTCCTGGTGGTAACCCCCCAGATTTCTGTGGGTTTCAGCTGCATTCCTGCAGGTGCCCAATGGTTTTACTTGATTATTCCAAAGCAAATCCCTTTGGTTTCATATCTGCATTACTGTTAACTCACGTGTTGAATTGGGTTGTAAAAGAGCCCAGTCAAGAGTAGATTTATCTTTTGAGTCAGAATCCAAGATTTTATACCACAGGAAACAGCTGCAGCAGGTTCCTTTAAAAAGCTCCCGGTGCCTGTAGTAACCTCCACACACAAAGCACAATTGCCTTTCATTTTAAACCTATTTCTTGACACAAATAGTTTTGATATAAAACTCTCAAATCAGGAGCTTCCTGCTGCTTTTCATCATTGTCCCTTCCTGCTGTAATTTGGGGAATCTGCTATTTTCATGGCTGCCCTTTTATTTCGTTTGATTTGGCGTTGGGCTTGAGATTTTAACTCCATTTTCAACTTTGATAATTTTCATTTAGAGCTTTAAATCTCTCAGGAAGCCGTTCCATACTCGATTTCGGGGTTTGGCTGATAGGTTTTGGTGACCTTCGAGGGGGAAAATGCACAGGCTGCCAGTTCCCTAAACCCTTGGAATAATTGGAAATAGAAATGGTTGGGAATGATACATTAACTCCGAGCATTAGGCACTAAGCATGCTCGCTGGCTACTTTGATCAAGCTCTTTTTTCCTGACAAAACCCCCTTTGAAATGAATAGGACAGAGGTTCCTTTCACTTCAATCAGAGTTCTCAGACACAGGGAGAAAGGAGGACTTCATAACCTTTAAAAAGACTCCCCTCGTCCATTCATGGATCTCCTGGAAAGCTCAGCACTTTCCCTTGTGCTGGAGTTACTAAGCCAGCTCCTGGATACTTCCAGGCTTCCTTCTAGTGAGGATTTGCTTAAACATGAGATCAAACCCCTCTGCAAAGAGCTGGAATCTGGGATTTACAGCAGCAGGAGCAGTGACACCGGGAATATTTGGTGATGTGGATTGTGAGCATCGCTTTCCTGCTTGCACCTCCTGAGCCTGTACCTGGAATCCTGCAGAATATGTTTCTTTGTACACTTGATTATTTGTGTGTATTTACAGGCAACTCATCAGCACCCTAAAAATTCTCTTCTTGAATGAAGGTTTTGGACACCCAGCACCGTGCCCAGGCAGGGGCCATTATCACTTCTGGAATCTCTGCTTCTGTACTCTTGAGGGGTTGTTTTTTACTACTTTTTGTACTTACACACAGAGTAGAGGAGTACTACATGCTCCTGCTGGATCATGTTGCAACACTGTAGACTGAGATAATCATCCATAAGTGATGTTTCTGCTTGGAGAAGATTAATGCAGTGAGATAGGAAGTATTAGGGAAAAAAAAAACCAACAACCCAACCAAACCAACAAGTAAACAGGATAAATCTGCAAAAAAAGAGCTCCAGAAATATCCCAGGCTTTAGGCAGCTATGGTGAGAACAAGGATTCCTTGTTAAATGTCACTATGGAGAAGCAGAACCAAAAGCAAGGATGTGACAAAGCCCCCAAGCCTATACAGCTTTGACATTTCCACTGATACATATGTTTAAATAAAATTTGAGGATTTTTGATCTGTCTAGTGCTCAAACATGCATATCCTATTCCATTACCTCTCTGAAGATGGGTCAGAATACAACTATTGAACAAATAATTTCATTTGAGATATTGTTTTCTTGATATGTGCATGAAAAGTAAATTATTTTATCTACAGGTGAGTTACAGCTCATAATTTTTTACAACTACAACTCTTCAACAAACCTATAATATTTGACAAGAGGAAGAGATCAGATTATGTTCTTGAAAGATGGATGGTTCTGGCTTAAAGCTAAACTAATGCAAGCTGAAACTTTAGTTCTGCCCATGTTCAGCTTGTGCAATGGCTTTTTTGACTACGTAAAAAACCCCTTCTGTATCCTACAGGGCATCATTTTAAAAAAATTGCATTGCTTGTAGAAATAAAATAATGGGATGAGTTTAGGACTAAGAGCTACCTGGAGGGTAAATATGTTTCATTTTTATACTTTTTTTTTTTTTTTTTTAATTTAAGCAGTGCAAAAGAGCAGAACATGCACAGAAAAGGGAAAAGGTTGTTATTATCTATTGTTCAGCTGTGCTGACTGAAAGGGGAGGGAAAAAAAAAAAAAAGTCTTCCAGCAGTGTGTAAAAGCAGAAAGAGGAAAGTCGTGGTGTCTTTTAAGTGCTGGAGGAAGTCCCTGAGGAGGAACAGCCTGTACCTCTGCCAGGGATGGTGACACGGCCTCAGCGCTCCCCAGGTGATGGCACCTCGGTGGAAAACACAGCTCGGGCACGACGGTGTCACTGTCACCCCGTGAAATGCCACCCCCTCCTCTGCTGCCACTTCCTGCACTCCCTCAGGGCCACCAAACCCGCCTGGGCTCTGGGAGCTTCGGCTGGATTATAAATTCTAAGCCAAACCGTACAGGTTTTAAATATTCACCTGTTGATTCTAATCCACGGCAAGAATTGTTTGTCTCATGCAATGGAAAATATTCTAAGGGAATTATAAATTAGAGCAGTCTATCACAGTTTTGTTCTCTGTTCCTTTTCTCATGTTTTCAAAGCTTCATTTGCTCACATGACTGAACACTTACCTGATGCTTTCCTAGCAGTAGGTAATATAATTTCCAGATCTCTTTCCCGAGCTAATTTGGGTCTGTGGCTGATGAGCACAATGTTCTTGCTGCTTCTTTTTCCCTCCTGTGTATTCCTGTGCTTGTTTCATCTTTCCTCTCTCTCTAGCTGACACAATTCTTTATTCTTCATTTTGTAAATCGTGTGTTTGTCAGAACAGCAGTTGTATCTGCTATACAAAACCACATAAACAAAAACCACAACAGGTAACTAAAAATAAAAGGCAATTCAGAGACTGAACTTATTTTTTTTCTAATTTAAAAGAGTTGGCACAGCGATCCAAACAGTGAAGTTTTGAGTAAATTTCTGTTTGTAACACTGATAACTCCTGTGAGAGCTCTAAAGTGGAGGTGAGAGAAGCAGCTCCTTGGCCTCAGGGTGTCAAAATAAAACGGAAGTGTGGAGATGTTTGTGGTACTAAGGGTCACTGATGAAGGATTTTGCAGACAAACGTCAACTCATGCAGGAAACTCTGGATGGGCAGAGGACCGAGGCTTTGTCCAGGTGACAATTTGGGATTACTAAGTTCCAAGTGCAGGACATTGCTCTTGATGGAAAGAGTGATGAAGGAGTTTGGTAAACTAAAACACGAGGAGTTCCACCTCAGCATGAGGAGGGATTTTCCATGAGGGTGGCAGAGGATGGGAGCAGGTTCCCAAGGAGAGTGTGGTGTCTCCAGAGTCATTCCAAACCCACCTGCCTCAGGTCACCCTGGTTACACTGCAGGGTCTCCACACGTCCCTTCCAACCCTAAATATTCTGTGATTCTCTGGGAAAAAAGGTTAAAATACTTGTGCAGGAGCAATTTGTGTCTAAAGTGTTGGTTTGTGCCAACCCTCCTGATGTTTCCATGGCTGGGACACTTAAAGCCCACACTGACCAACACGCTGAGGAGACAAACCTGCTGCTTGGTCCAGGGAGTGGGGACACGGTGGGGACACTGCGGGGACATTGCAGGGACACGGTGGGGACATGGTGGGGACACTGTGGGGACATGGCAGGGACACAGTAGAGACATTGTGGGGACACTGTGGGGACACTGCGAGGATACCGTGGGGACAAAACGGGAACATTGTGTAGACACGGTATGGATGCTGCAGAGGAAACGGCGAGGGCACTGTGGAGGACACGGGGAGGACAGTGACGGGGACACGGCAGGGGCAATGTGGGGACACTGTGGGGACTTTGTGGGGACACTGTGAGGAGACAGTGGCGACCCAGCCGGGACACTGCGCGGATCATAGCGAGGAGACACTGGGGACAATACAGGGAAAGTGTGGAGAGACAGTGCGGACACTGTGGGGACACCGTGAGGGCACGGCGGGGGGACACTGTGGGGACACTGTTGGGACATTATGGGGACATCGTGAGGGCACGGCGGGGGGACACTGTGGGGACACTGTGGGGACACTGTGGGGACACCGTGAGGGCACGGCAGGGGGACACTGTGGGGACACAGCGGAGGCACTGTAGGCACACCGTTGGGGCATTGTAGGGACACTGTGGGGACACTGTGTGTCCCCGGAGGGGACACAGCGGGGACACTGCGGGTACCCGGCAGGGACACTGTAGGGACACTGTGGGGACACTGTGGGGACACTGTAGGGACACTGTGGGCACACTGTGGGGACACTGTGGGGACACAGCGGGGACACTGCGGGTACCGGGCAGGGACACTGTGGGGACACTGTAGGCACACTGTGGGGACACTGCAAGGACACTGTGGGGACACTTCAGGCACACTGTGGGGACACTGTGGGGACACTGTAGGCACACTGCAGGCACACTGTGGGGACGCGGCGGGTACCCGGCAGGGACACTGTGGGGACACTGCAGGCACACTGTAGGGACACTGCGGGCACACTGTGGGGACACTGTGGGGACACTGCAGGCACACTGTAAGGACACTGTGGGGACACTGTGGGGACGCGGCGGGGACACTGCAGGGACACTGTGGGGACACTGTGGGCACACTGTGGGCACACTGTAGGCACACTGTGGGGACACTGTAGGCACACTGTGGGGACGCGGCGGGTACAGTGCAGGCACACTGTGGGGACACTGCAGGGACACTGTAGGGACACTGTAGGCACACTGTAGGCACACTGTAGGGACACTGTGGGCACACTGTGGGCACACTGCAGGCACACTGTAGGCACACTGTGGGGACACCGGGCGCTCACCCCGGCCGCTCGCCCCGCTCGGCTCCCGCCCGCCGCCGCCGCCCCCCTCAGGCTCCCTGAGGCTCCCTCAGCCTCCCGCCCTCGGCTGCGCGCGCAGCGCCGCTCCCGCCGCGCGGGCTGCCGGGAGGGCCGAGCGGCTGTGGTTAATGTCCGCCATGTTTGCCATGGCGCAGGGAGCGGACCGAGCGAGCCCGGCGCGGATCTAGGGCTGCGGGGCGTGCGCTGCGGGCTACGGGCGGCCCCGCCGGGAGCTGCGCCGGGGCGGCGGGACCCTCCATGGTGGCGCGGGCGCGGCGCGGGAGCGGCTGGGAGGCGGCGGCGAGGCCGCACTGAAGGCCCCCCCCCCCCCCCGCCCGCCCGGCCCCGGGGTGTTATTGTGAGGGGGAGACAATGAGCAAACTCTCCTTCCGCGCCCGGGCGCTAGACGCCGCCAAACCGCTGCCCATCTACCGCGGCAAGGACATGCCCGACCTCAACGACTGCGTCTCTATCAACCGGGCCGTGCCGCAGATGCCCACGGGGATGGAGAAGGAGGAAGAATCGGTAAGGGAGCGCGGCGCAGGGGGGGCACCATTGTTTACAGGCACCCCCCGCACGGGGAACCGGCCGCCGGTATTCACCAAGCGCGCTACGCTCGCTCCGCCGCGCGGCGCGCGGGGCGCTGCGCAAACGGCGCAGCGTAAGCCGCGGTCCGGCGCCGCGAGCGGGGCCTGCCGCCGTCCGCCATCTTCTGCTGCGCGTCCCGGGCGCGGGTGAGCGGGGGGGGCCCGGCGTGAGGGCGGCGGGACGGGACGGGCCGGGCCGGCGGCAGCGCCGAGCGGAGCGGGAGCGGCGGAGCGCGGTGTCAGAGCGGCGGAGCGCGGCGCTGGCCCGGCGGAGCGGGGCTCCGGCTGCCGGAGCGGCTCGGGATGTCAGAGCGGTGGAGCGGGCGCGGGCTGCCGGAGCGGCTCGGGGTGTCAGTTCGGGTTGTCACTTCGGGGTGCCGGAGCCCACTCGGGATGTCGGGGCGGCGCAGCGGAGCGCGGTGTCGGAGCCGGGATGCCGGAGCGGGCTCGGGGTGCCGGAGCGGGCGGCTCGGGGTGCCGGAGCGGGCGGCTCGGGGTGCCGGAGCGGGCGGCTCGGGGTGCCGGAGCGGGGCGGCTCGGGGTGCCGGAGCGGGGCGGCTCGGGGTGCCGGAGCGGGGCGGCTCGGGGTGCCGGAGCGGGCTGCTCGGGGTGCCGGAGCGGGCTGCTCGGGGTGCCGGAGCGGGCTGCTCGGGGTGCCGGAGCTGCTGGCGATGCCGGGGTCCTGCAGCAGGCTCGGCATGCCGGAGCGGCTCGGGGCGCTCGGCGCGGTGCGGACTAAAGCTGATACTACTCCTGCCAAGGCTGTTGTGAGTGGCTGTCAAGTCGCTCGGGCTGGAGCAGGGGAGGTGGCGGCGGCGTGACAGTGCTGGGTACAGCGTGCTGTGCGGTGCCGCTCCGCAGGGAACGAGCGGCTCCGGGCCGGCTTCTCCCTTCTCCCTGTGCTCCGGCCGGGGGTCCCCGAGCCCGGCGGCGGCTCCGGGCCGCGGTTTGGGCGCTGTCACCCCGTGCGCTTGGTAGGGACACTGTGCCCGTGTGGGGCTGAGGGCACAGCCCGGCACACACATTGTACACATGTGGGGCTGCAGCCCCCGTGTGGGACGGTGTCTGTGTTCCTCAGCCACCCCCGGCGCTGCTCGGAGTTATTTAACACCGATGGTTTGTGCTGTTTCTCGGTGTGCATCTCGTGGCAGAGGCGTCAGCCGGACGCGTTGCGTGAAGCGTCGGAGCTTTAATGTTCTTTCCGAATGGACCCGCCGGTGTTCGGCGTGGACGTGTGCTGTGTGTTCCGCTCGTGGTGTTAAAGGGTGGAAAAGCTTTTGTGCGCTGAGGTTAAGATAAGTTTCGGGGGGTTTTGGTGAGCGGTAGGACGGCTTTGAAAACGCTTGCCCGCAGTTCCGGTGTCTTCCGAACGTACTGCTTTGTCTCGCTGATCTTCAAACGCTTTTCTGTAAGAGTAAGGTTTATTTTGTGCTCCTGGGAGTTGTGTAAGCTCAGATCGAGGCTGTCGCCTGATGTGTCTGTACTTGCAGAGCCGATAGTAAATGCACCCTCCAGAATTTCCTCAATGAATCCGTGTCTCCGCCTCAGCCGAACCTCTGTGCCTGTGGATTGGCTTTTCCGAGGTTACAGCTGTCAGAGGAGCCTCCGTGCTTTCCTCCTTGCTTTTCTCACCTGACTGTTGGGATTAAAAAGAATCCTCTGTCTTATCGTGGTGGGGGTTTATTTTTTTAATTCACTGTATATGAAACACTGTGAGCAAAACTTCAGGAATTCCCCAAGAGTAACTCTGCTAGAAGCTGGGATTGTAGTTAAAAGGAAAAACATTGGGATACTAATGAAGCAATATTGGAGACTTAATTTGGTTTTCTCAGCCTCGGAAGTCTATCTTGCAGTGCTGTGTTTGCATTTAATATTTAAATTAATTCCTAAAAGTTGCTGTTATTTTGATAAATCGTGTCTAAAATAAAGTTGTTAATGGAAAACTGCTGTGAGAGTTCAAGCAAACAAGCCGCTTATGGGCTTCTTAAATGATTGAGAAGATTAGATTTATACTCCAATAAAACTACGTTAGTGTTGTCCTAAAAAGTTGTTTTTTCTGTGAGAGTGAGGTTTGTTTTCTCTGCCCTGACATGTGGCTCTGTTTGATATATTATGTAATAGTCTCAAAATGAAACGACTGAAGCAATAGATAAACATAGTGTGAGATGCATCAGCCAGGCAAGATTATAAAGTGCTATTCTTAGATTATTCAGATCGTTGCCATGTGGTGATGGTTTCATTCATGGCTTGTCCTTCTCCCAGTGTAGCACAGATAATTCTTAATTGTACTTCTTTTTTGTAAGTGATATCAAAGCCCATCTGGGAATGGCTGTTGTGGATGACAGTAGTTAAATATTTGAGAAATACCTGAACGGCTTTAATTCATAACAAATGCTGCTGTGATGGATTTGATGTCTTTTGAAAGGGACTTTTTGAAGGGAGAGAGAAATCTCTGCACCCTCACTTCTACCACCTCGATTTCTAAGGTGTCTCGAGGCCTTTTTCCCCGAGTTAAAGTCGTTTGGAGCCTCGGGGCGGCTGCAGTGTCCCGTTCGCTGTTCAGAGTCACAACCCTCGTGTTCTGCGGCCCCAGGACGCCGCTCTCCTCCCGGAGCCACCTCTGGGGAGCCTTGGGGACACCAGAAAGGTCTTGTCGCAGCACGGTGTGTCCTGGGGACAGACGGCACCTTCCGGGATATATTTCATTGGAAATCAACATTACAGATTCGAAGTTACAGATTTGTAGGATTTCAAAGGCTGGAGTAACACATCTGCCCTGTTTTTTACAGCCCAGCCTCCTTGGTGCAGGCACGCGATTGAATTAGTTGGTGGTTGATCTTTTGTAGGTACAAAAGTGCAGATTTTTGGTCCGTTTCTTCTTGATGAATATTCTGGAACTGTTTCTGTCTGAGTATCTCCGAGATTTATCTCCACTCGCAGCGTTTCACAAATCAGCGGCTCATTTCTCTCGCTTGGAGATTCCAGCTGGGAAAGAATTAGGTTTCGCTTCTGTAGCGCGTTTATGTTACAAATGTTTATCATTTACTCTAAATTAAACCTGAGGAGGAAAAGCGTGTGGGTTTGTTTTTAAACTCACGTGAGAATATTAAATAGAAGCAGGAAAGTCCTTTTGGGGAGTTCAGAAACTGAGCAGGGACACTTGGGTTTTGTTTTGTTTTTTTTTTTTTTTTTCCTTTCTGATGAGTAAGACTTGTACTTCCTAATGCTAATGAATTGTTTTGACTGGAAGGGAGAAAGTTGCAGAACAGATAAGCCTTGGTTTTGTTTCTTATCACATAACTGTGTTTTTATTTGAATACCTGGAGACTGCTGAGGTGAATTCCTGGTAATGAGGCACATTCACACGGAATTAGGTGAGGTGTGAGGAAGCAGAAGTGGTGGTGGTAATGGGTGATCCCGGGATTACCTGGTCACAGTTATCTGAGCCTTCATCTCGGTCCTTGTTTGAACATCCCTTCGTTTGCACTCGAGCTTGGCACGGCATCCCAGGCCTGAGGGCAGAGAGGAAAAGTGCAGGAATGGCAACTTAAGGACGTGGTTTGGCGCTGCACAAACGCTGACACCGTCCCCGTGGGAAGGGACTTTCCTTCCCAGCCCTTCGGGGATCACCTCGGGATGAGCCTTCTCCGAGCATTAAATCCAACGTCCAGTTCTGATTATTTCCACTGGAAGTAGTTAACTTGATTTTTTTTTTGTTGTTGTTGGTTTGGTTTGGTTTTAGTTCGTTGAGTTTCTTTTGTAAGGCTGGAAGTGGAAGTGCTCAGCATCGGGCTTTGAGGTGTCCTGGAGCTGGTGACGCTCCTGGAACAGCTTTTTCATTCTCTTTTCAAAGCAGGAAGCGTTTGGCTTTGCACAGGTCCTGGTTTTCCTGTTAACTGTATCAGCGAAAATATCCATAATGATTCTTTCCCTCTGATACAGGGAACTGGGGGAGTATCAAATATGTGAGATTTTCCTTGAGCTGCTGATCAGAAGTACCTGCCTGCTGCTCTCAGATGCACCCGGGCCTGGGTTTAAAAACACAAATGCACATAAATCACTCCCCACATGGGCAGAACCTGCTCTCAGCTGGATGTTTGTGTGTGGGCTGTGCATTCATAACCTGTGGTTGAACCCTCAAAGTTCCTTACAAACGAGATGCTTTGTAGAACAAAGAAGCCCGGACAGCAGAGAGTAAAACAGCGGGTCAACAGAGGATAACTTCAGCTCCAACCATGCAAATATCCTGTAAACCAGAAATCCCTCGGAAAGACTGCATGGGAGTCTGTGTGAGGAGCTCCAAGGATTGTATCTCCATGCAAAAGCAGGTGAAATCAAGGCAGAACACTTTGCTTAGGGAAAGAATTGGGTTTGTTTGAGTGAAAATAACTGGGTTATCTGCTGGGGAAATGAAATTCCCCGTGTAAGTTCTTCCTCAGTTACAGTTAAGCACCTGTATTTATTTACTCACTTGGGAAGTGTTTGGAGGCTGCTGAGCTCACTGAAATGTTTGGCATTAGGCAGCGAAATGCCGGGTTGGGATTTTTATTCACAGAATTTTAAACTTTAGGTTTGTCGGAGATCTTTTCCCTGCCTCGATCCTCCGGTACTTTTCTCCCTCCCTCGGTGTCCCGTCACCTTTTGCAGTGATGCTCTTCCCAAGTGCCCATTTGAATTCCATTTCCTGGGCATTATTTCAGTTTTCAGCTCTGATCCTTTGTCCCTGCTGTGCCGTCCCCTGCAGAATCTCTGCTCCTTGTTGAATATCCCTTTTGATAACTGGAAATCCAAATTAACCCCGGGCTGCTCTTCAGCTGAGCAGCTTCACCTTTAATTTGTTGTGGCCGAAGTTAAACACGACCGAGATTTGCTCTTCAATCTCCACCTCACGAGCAGTTTATTGGGGCTTATCACATTAACACCTCGCAGCAAACCTGTCACAAGTGCTTGGGACAAAAGTCACTGATCTCCGAGTGTGCTTTGAAGATAGAGCCGAGCCAGAGTGACCGACCTGCGGGTCGAGGGGACATTCTGCATTTTGGGGTGGTGATAAAGGATCATCCCTCCTTTCTCCGGGAGCCCGTGGGGATAGGGCTGGAGGCGCGGTGTCATCCCGGGGTTAGATGGCTTCAGCCCTATCTTTACACGGCGCGGGGGATTCCGATAAAGCGGCGTTTTTGCTGCAGGTCAGCGGGCCGGGCTGAGCCTGCCGGGGCCGGGCTGAGCCTGCCGGGGCCGGGCTGAGCCTGCCGGGGCCGGGCTGAGCCTCTCGGGGCCGGGGTGAGCCTCTCGGGGCCGGGGTGAGCCTGCCGGGGCCGGGGTGAGCCTGCCGGGGCCGGGGTGAGCCTCTCGGGGCCGGGGTGAGCCTGCCGGGGCCGGGGTGAGCCTGCCGGGGCCGGGGTGAGCCTCTCGGGGCCGGGGTGAGCCTGCCGGGGCCGGGCTGAGCCTGCCGGGGCCGGGCTGAGCCTGCCGGGGCCGGGCTGAGCCTCTCGGGGCCGGGCTGAGCCTGCCGGGGCCGGGCTGAGCCTGCCGGGGCCGGGCTGAGCCTGCCGGGGCCGGGCTGAGCCTGCCGGGGCCGGGCTGAGCCTCTCGGGGCCGGGGTGAGCCTGCCGGGGCCGGGGTGAGCCTCTCGGGGCCGGGGTGAGCCTGCCGGGGCCGGGCTGAGCCTCTCGGGGCCGGGGTGAGCCTCTCGGGGCCGGGGTGAGCCTGCCGGGGCCGGGCTGAGCCTCTCGGGGCCGGGGTGAGCCTCTCGGGGCCGGGGTGAGCCTGCCGGGGCCGGGCTGAGCCTCTCGGGGCCGGGGTGAGCCTGCCGGGGCCGGGCTGAGCCTCTCGGGGCCGGGGTGAGCCTGCCGGGGCCGGGGTGAGCCTGCCGGGGCCGGGGTGAGCCTCTCGGGGCCGGGGTGAGCCTGCCGGGGCCGGGGTGAGCCGCCCGGGGCCGGGGTGAGCCGCTCGGGGCCGGGGTGAGCTGCTCGGGCCGGTTCGGCTGCCTGCGGCACAATGACAACGAGCTGCCGGCCTCTTAATTAACTCACACCTCGGGTCATTATGCGCCAACTTTCCCTGCTGCGAAAGGCTTCCTCGGAGGGAGGTGGAATTCCAGGACAAAAGCTGAGGAGAGCTCCGTGGCTCAGCTCTGGGACGTCTCAAATGCGGGAAGCAGTCTTGCCTTTTCCTTGGATTTGAGGAAACCTTGGAAAGCAGTAGCTCGGCCTTCCTTGGATTCACTGAGTGCCAGATTTCACAGCACTCCTGCTTGGCACAACTGAGCAGGAAGCAGCTTGGTACAATTTCTGTTTTGACTGAGACCAGTTGAAATGTCCTGCTCGAACAATTTGGATCAACAGACATTAAATCTGCTCGTAGTAACCTCTATCCTTAACTGTTTTTCCTAAGAAGGATCGTTTTGACTGATGCTAGACGTTCAAAAGGTTATTTTTAATTTCTTTTGCCGTCAAGGCTAATAAACAATGCCTCGTTTATGCCATAACATATTTATCATTCTAATTCTTCAACTTTTGGAAAGGTAAATAGCTCATTTAATATTTATATAAACTTTGCGTGTCCTAAAGGCCAGTGGTGGTGAAGATCAATTGTAAAACTGAAGTTTCTATAACAAGTAGAGAAGAATGGAACTAGAACTGAGTGCCTTGTATAAAAGGATGTAAGAAGTAGGAAAAATAATTTTTTGAGGCTAAAACTATTATCAGTATAGACTGTCATCATTTTGAAAGCAATGTTGGCTAGTTCTGAGTCAAAGAAATTTAGTATTTGGCTATAAACTGATTAAAAGCTTTGATCTTTGATCAGTTTTGCAGATTCCTACTTGTTAATGTGTAATGATCACAGTGTAGTGGGGCTGAAGGTGTTGGATAAAAATCCTCTCCCTATCCATGGCGGGTGAAATGCTGCAAATGTAAGGGAACAGAAATTTGCAGACAAAAAAAAAAAAATCTGAATTCTTAATTTCCCTGATTTCCTTTGTGCAGTTCTCATGGTGATGAATCCATTTACACCTCCGGTCTCTCAAATGTGGGTGCTCAGCGCCTCCCCGTTGGCAGGATTGTTCTCTCTCCGAGGTCTTTGTGTCCACTTCAGTTGAAGATTTGCTCAGCGTCACTCGGGAGACTCTCCCCATCCCTGAAATGCCAATTTCCCATCAGTTTTCCCTGTCACTAAACTCCGTGCTCATCCACTCCTGCTTCTCAGGCAGCAGAAACATTCCCCCCCTTGGCTGAGGTTGTTTTCTCTTGTTTATGTCGGAATTTATGATTTGTTTTTCTCAGCTTTGTGCCTTTCCTCTGGGTGGATCTTGGACCAGTCTGTGTTTTATACAACAAACTGTTTCTACTTTGGAGCATCCCGGTGATGAGGGATTCCCTGTGCCAGACTTGGATGTAAATAAAGCACTCTGTCTGCACCGGTAGCAGGGACTGGAGAATTTAGGGAGACACTGATTCTATTCTAAAATAATAATTTATGTTTCTTGATTTCAAGGTATTTGGTTTAAAATGGAATCTGGTAGTTAATTTTTAATGATTTTGATTTCTGTCAATTACTGTTTTGATTTCTGAAGCCTTTTTTTCTAAATTGTCCAAACTGCAAAACCAATCTCTGACACTGTTTTTAATTAGAAAATGAGAGGTTTCTTTGTGGTTCATCAGCACTCCAGGTAGCTTCACTTTGTTGATGAAAACACCATTTGTTTTAAAAAATCCTTGTAAAATACAAATTCCCTGCTGTAGGTGTGTGTGCCCCTCAGTTAAATAAAACCTCTGGTGTTAATCCTGGGATGAAAATGCTCCCCAGAGGCTGAGGTAAAGTGAAAAAATCGGGTTTAATAGAGAGCAAAGCTCATTGTTGGGGAGTCCCAGCCTTTAAAAATCCATCCTGGGGTTGGTGAGGTGAAAAAATGAGAGGATATTTCTGTAGGTCATCCTGCTTTGGCTGGGATAATCATTTGTTACCTTGTGAGTGATACCAGTGTATCCCAAGGAGCTCTTTGGACTCGCAGTTACATTATTTATAACAATATTCACCTACAGCTCTTTTGGGAAAAGGCTCCCACTCTTCAGTAGACAGAAATGTCTCCTCTAGTACCACAAACAGCTTTTCCAAGAGATTTTTTAATCATTGAATTTATTGTTATAATTTGATTTTTAATAATTAGTTTCTGGTCATGTTCTGGTAGGCTGGGAACTCGTGTAAATAATTGTAGCTTTAAAATCCAGAGTTTTAGTTGCTGTGGGCTTTTTGACATTTCATAGACAGTGACAGTTGTGTGTCCATATGTTCATAAATAGTGAGTGATCATTATTTATAGGGGGGAGAGATTGCTCATGTTCTCAGACATTACTGCTGTTGCATTTGGGGTGATATTTGGGATTTCTCACAGTTGTTTCGTGTCCAATTTGACACGGAATGGTTGAAGTTTCGGAATTAAAGTCATTTAGAGAAATGTTTTCTCCTGCTTTTGTGTTGGGTGCTGCAGAAACATCCAAATGTTTGTGATCTGTGCTGATCTCACTGTCCCCGTCCCTTTATCTGTGGGCTGATTGCCACAGACCAAAATCTGGTTTCCTAAAGTGCTTCTCTTGGCTTTAGCCGCCCCAGAGGGGGAGGAAAGGTATTCCTGGCACTGTTTGGGTACAGAGTGGATTTATCCTCATTTAGATTCACATCTCCTCTCCTCTGGAGACATCTTCACCAGGACAGGAGCTGTCACCCCGGGCTGCTGAGGTGCCCAAAGTGTTGGGGGCTTTTCCTTGTGTTGATCCAACATCAGCATTCCAGAGGTGCCTCCAGGGGACGGGCTGGAATCCCAGATTTGGATGGGAAGTGGTCCCAGGTTGGCTTGGCTTTGGTGCTGCTTGGGGAAGTTGTTTAACAAGGGGAAAAGGGAAGAAATGATGGAAAAGTGAGAGAATCCCAGACTGGTTTGGGTTAGAAGGGACTCACTTTAAGTCCCATGGGCAGGGACACCTGCCACCATCCCAGGCTGCTCCCAGCCCTGTCCAGCCTGGCCTTGGGCACTGCCAGGGCTCCAGGGCAGCCCCAGCTTCTCTGGACACCCTGTGCCTGCCCACCCTGCCAGGGAAGGATTTCCCCATTGCAGGGACCTGTGTGGATTTTTAGGATGGAGCAGCTCCATCAGATTCCCTTCCCTCTGCCTCCTCTCGCAGTAAGAGCAGCCAACCCTGGGTACATCTGTTTGCCCTGGAGTCCCAGCTCAGCAGGCTGTGGGGCAGCTGGCTCTGGTGATTATGGGGTTTTTTTTAAGAAAGGGTGGAGGATATCATGTTGGAAAAACTTGATAGGGCCAAAAGTGAAACTAAGAAGTGGTTCCACTTGTGGATTTTCTGTCTCTTGTGGGTTTTCTGAGCTTCCTTCCACTGAGTGTTGGAAACTCCTTGGGGAAACTGTGTGGAGTTGTCCTCGAAAGCCTTGGTTTGGGTGTGTTGGTTTCCACTCAATATTTGGATTTTTATGGTTTTCCCGGTGTCCTGCATTACTTGATAATAAATCCAGTGTTTTAAGGGGACACCCTGTGCAAGAGGAAACAGCTCTGATTCCTGACTAGACAGAATCTTGATCAAATCAATAGAAAAATGTGTATTACCAACTTTGCTAATCCCTGAAACGCTGACTTTTCAGTATAAATTGGGAATGAAGCAGTGAGTTTGGGCTCTCAGGGGTGGGAATTCTTACGGTGATTTCCTGCTCTGTGTGTGACTCCTCATTTCACTTGTCCTCATCCATCCCAGAGCAGAGGGAGGGGGAGCAGAGAGGATTGTGTGGGGTTGAAAGCGTTAACTGCACCAGAAAACAAAACCTGGTGCTGGAGTTGACACTTGTGCTCTTGGAAATCTCCTCTATAAAAAGTGTCTGTGCACAGGGGGAGGAGATGGGGCTGAGGCTTCGGCCCAAATTAGCTCAGGAGCTTGCTGACACTTTCCTCTGGGAGTGCTGTCAGGAGGTGTTACTCACTGTGCTCGAGCCTTTGCAGGATGAGTCTGCACATTTCCAACTACAATTCTGTACTTTTTTGCTGCTGAATCTCAGTATTAAAGATAAAAATGTCTTTTTTTATTTATTTCTTGTTTCGAATGTTAAACAAGTGAAATATTTAGGCTTTAGTATGTTTTAATTGTTTTCCTTGTTTTAATTCTGTTCTTGGTGCAGGTGGGTTGGAAAGCTGACTCGTGGTTGGCCTGGCAATAGCTTATTTTGAGTAGGAAAATGGATAAATTCACTTTTTGTTCCATCGTGCTTGCACAGAGAGCTGTGGGGTTAAAGCAGTGAAACAACCTAAGCAGCTTTGCTTGTGTGGTGGAGTTTAAAGAAATGAGGAAGGGAGCAGGTAAACTTAATCCCAAAGCTTTGTTGTCTGGGGGTTTGTATCCAGTCTGGAACTGCTCACTGGAGTTTGATATTTAAGATGAACTTTGCAGTGTGAAGAATTTGTGTTCAGCCATGGGCACCTCCAGCTATGCTCACCCAAAGATCTTACAGTTATTTAAAGTTTGATAAACTCTGTTTCTCAGAGGTTATTTTGGTGCTGACAACATTTTTTTTTTGGTGCTGACAAAAAAAGAGGATTTTTAAAGGTTAAAGCAAACCCAACCTGGGCTGTATAGTCCAAGTGCTCTGATTTGTGGGATGAAAGGAAAAAAGCAGTGGAGGGACATCCCTCTGCTCATGGCATGGGGCTGGAATGAGATGATTTCAACCCAAACCATTCTGTGAATTCATAATATTGGTGAAAAAGATGGAAAAAGTCCCATTCAGTATTGATCACTGTATCTCTTAAAGCTTTATAGAAATAACCTCAGGATAACAGGATCAATACCTGTTGATTTATTCCTATTGTTGAACTGTGTTTTGTAGTGAGAAAACTCCCAGACAGAAAGTTGAGACCATGAAATGTGTGGGGTTTCAGGGATGAAGGGATGGCAGTGAGGGTGCCGTGCTCTCTGCTGGAATTAGAGCCTGCCTCTGAAAACATCTGAACAGTTCAGATACCAGGACTGTAGGAATTTTAGAGTTTTTCCCTCTTGAGGAAAAAGGGAAGGAAGGATTGCAAGGATTCAGGAGCAGTTCTGGTTTAATGTATAAATGTCTCAGGGCTGTAGGAATTTTTAGTTTTTTCCCTCCTGAGCTAAAATGTAAGGAAGGATTGCAGGGGTTCAGGAAGGGTTCTGGTTTAAGGTGTAAATGTCCCAGGATTGTAGGAATTTCAGGGGGTTTTTTTCTCTCCTGAGGACAAATGGAAGGAAGGATTGCAGAGTCTCAGAGTTCAGGAGAAGTTCTGGTTTAATATGATAATATCCCAGATTGTAGGATTTTTAGGATTTTTTTCCCTCCAGAGGAAAAATGGAAGGAAGGATTGCAGGGGTTCAGGAAGGGTTCTGGTTTAAGGTGTAAATGTCCCAGGATTGTAGGAATTTTCCCTCCTGAGGAAAAACAGAAGGAAGGATTGCAGTGTCTCAAAAAGAGTTCAGGAGCAGTTCTGGTTTAATATGATAATGTCCCAGATGGTAGGAATTTTAGGATTTTTTTCCCTCCAGAGGAAAAATGGAAGGAAGGATTGCAGGGGTTCAGTTGTGGTTTAAGGTGTAAATGTGCTCAGGCAGAGTGTTACACACACTAAACATTTACATCTCCCTAATGCTGTTGGTTGAAGAAATAGCCCAGTCGAAGCTGTGTTTGTTTGAAATTTTGTCTGCACGCTGGAGGGAAAGGTCTGCATGTGCTTTTTAAGGGATTAATGGGTGATCACTCCTTGTCAGGGGCTCCTTTTTATTCCCATGGCAGCACGTTCTGTTTGCTGTCATCACTGGTTCTCTAATGCTCCTTTAATTTGTGTAAGACCTTTGGATCTGCCCTGCTGCAGAACAAAGTGTGGGCTGAAAATACTGTGTGCGTTTGAAAACCATAAGAAAAAAGGTGAAAACTAGACCAAAAGTCGTATTGGTAATAAATCTATCTGTAAAAACACTTGATCCGGTTTAATGAATCTATTTAATTAGCCCAGCTTTCATATAAAAAATCTTCAGGGTTTGTTTAAACAGAATTGTTTCAGGAGCTGAAGTTTCAATTCTCCTGTAGTTGATGCTCAGCAGAAAGATTTGGGGTTTTTCCCCCTAATCTGAAATTTTACATGGCTTATCTGTGTATTTTGGAGCCGTGCTGTTTGAGGAGTGACAGCAGCAGTGCTGAAAGCTGAAATCCCTGTTTGAAAGCTGTGCTCTGCTCCGAGGCTTTTTGTGGTGAAAGGAGCACTAACACCTATTGTCAGCCTGCCTTGGGAACTCCGTGTGTCCTTACTACAACCCTACAGCGCTCAGAACCCGAATTACTCAGCTGAATTTCCCTCTCACGGGCTGCAGAACCAAAAGGTGCTGTGGATTTTGGCCAGATCCAGCCTTTCCTTAGAGCTGTGAGCTGTTGCTCCCCAGCTCCAGGGACAGCAGTTGAAAGCAGCCCAGTAATGAACCCGTTTTTTTTTTTTTTGTACAGCTGAATTACTCAGCACTGCCAAGCTCTCCAAGACACGTTTTAATGGTGGAGTGACAGATTTACTCAGTGTGGAGTAACTCAGGCAGATCACAGCAGCTATTGGATTGCATGCTTGTCTTAATTCTAATAGCACTCACTTGGGAGCCTGATTGATTTAATGTTGCTTCATCTGCTGCAGGAGGTTCCCAAAGCTGCTCTGGTTCTGCAGGAATTGCATTATTTGCCTTTCTGGAGATCTTAACATTTAAAAGGAGATCATTTATTAAGTATCATTTACATATTTTAAAAGGTTGTTGGTTTGTTTTGGGTTTTTTTTTTTCCACTCCCCCTTTTTTAAAACCACCATTCTGTAGAATTAAAGAGGGAAGACTCTTGTGCTTGAGAGAATTTCCAAGTGGGAAGCAAAGAGTGTGAGTGCCAGAGTGCTGAGGGTGCCAGGCAGGCGCTGGAATGTTGGCACCTGCCCATTCCTGGGGTTGATCCTGCCCTCCTGGGAGTGTCAGCCAGGGGAGCCAAAGGGAGGAGCACAGAGCAGCGAACCCTCGCTGTGTGTCTGTGTTTTCCTGCTCAAACAAGTGCTTTTCCCAGCTGTTGGCTGGGTGGGAACGGCTGGGAACAACCTGCAAACAGGCAGAGTGAGGATTTGTGATGGATCTGTGACAGAGCTGAGCTTGGGTTTCCAGCTGATCTGCTCACCCTCCTTTCCCTGAAATCTGGGGAACTCTGGGGAGAACACTAAAAGCAGAATGAAACCTTCACTGCTGGGAGATTGCACTTTGCCTGCTTTATACTGGATTTGGAGAACTTGGTAGTTCCTTTTTCCCAAGGGCTGTGTGGGTCTGAGCTCCTGTCCTGGTGAGGAAAATCACGGAGAAAGCTGCACAGCCTTGGTGTCTTAGACATTTTTTAGTGGTTGAAATTTTAACATGAAAAGCCTTTTAAGAGGGGAAGTTACAGCTTAGCTCTGACTTGCAACAGCTAGATGGTTGTCAGTGAGTTAACTGATAAAATAACGAATAAAATTATGTGGGGGGGAAAAAAAAATCTTTGTGAACTGCTGCATTTATTGTGATCTCTGTTTCACCTGAAGTGATTCTGTGGAATTTGTGACTTTTGTGCCATAAGAATAAAATGAAGGGAGACCTGTTTGGGGAGTCCTTGCTTTTCAGGTATTCCTCTGTGAGAACTCTTCTTCCTGTTGCTCTTAACTTGCTAAACTTCTAAAAGCAGGCCAGTAGGGATTGCTGGGTAGACAGGAATGATGAAATCTGCTCTTCTTTTGACTTTAAAGGCCTGATCTTGCATACATTTTCTTCCTGACAGGTTTGGGTGGGTTTGGCTTTCCCCAGCCCTCATTTTCTGCTGAGGTTATTTTGTGAAGTTTGAATATTCGTCTTTTTCCCAGCCTGGTGGAAGGTGTCTGAACAAAGGGTTCTCTTCATCTGTTTGTAGTTCATTCATTGCAATTTTAAGGTGAAGATTCCATCAGTTAGGAGCCCTAAAGGCTGGAGAACACATACTGGAAACAAACATCCTGCTGGCCTCTAAAAGCCTCCACTCTGTTATCCTGTAGGAAAACAGGAGGAGAAAAGTTTTGACTGACTTTCTGTGCACTTTTTACACTAACACCTGAATGACCTCTCCCATTTTCCCCTTGCAGGAACATCATTTGCAACGGGCAATCTCAGCACAGCAGGTTTTCAGAGAGAAGAAGGAGAGCATGGTTATCCCAGTCCCTGAAGCAGAGAGCAATGTCAACTACTACAATCGTTTGTACAAAGGAGAGTTCAAGCAACCAAAGCAGTTCATTCACATCCAACGTGAGTTACAGACGTGGGGATTGTTTGTGGTGTCTCTTCAGCCCCTCCTTATTTCACCTGAGGGGCTTTTGTCTTGAGCTCAGAGTTGCTGCAGTGGGAGGATCAGAAATCCATTTAGAGATGGAAATCCCAGTATTTTCTCTAGTTCTGGGAGAAGTGGCGGTTGCTGGTGGAGGTTTTGGGAGTTTTGCTGCTGGGTTTGTTTCTCTGGCTCTGTGTTGCTGCTCTGTCCATGTGCAGCACCTGCTGAGCCTCATCCTGGCCCTTGGGCTTCCAGTATTCCTCATCCAGCCTCACTTCTCGTGGTTTTTTCCTTGCTAGTCCTTAGAAGGGACAACTGAGGCTGCCCAGCTGCCTCCTGGCTGTTTAGACTGGTGTAGGGAGCAGGAGGGAGGTTGTCTTGCTCACCTGGTAACTCCAAAGTTCTCCATAAACGCAGATCCATAAAGCAGAAAAGTTTTTTGGGGATAAAATCAGCCTTTGTCCTGCTGCTCATAGTAGAGTTCTGGCAGGGCAGTTGTGCTGGGTAACAGTCACTCCTCTCTGAGTTTGGCTAAAACTGGAGAATTCCATTCCAGCAGGGAACTCTTATTTTAGAGATAAACCAAAAAATTCTGCATGAGCTTAGCTTACGTCTTACAAGATCTCATTCATCTAAACTTGTGGGTTTGTGGATTAATTTTCCCACTTCTTTTGGTTGATGTTGTGTTGACAAGTGGCACTGTCACAGTCCAGTGGTTCCTTGGCACACAGTTCGTGTTTGTCCTTCGCAGGATGTGGCTCAGGGGGTTATTTGGTCACTTGGATTCCTCCCAGGAATTTGCTACCTTTGTAGCAAAACCTTTGGTTCAATTATTGTATCATTTCTCAGCAGCTTGGTGAAGTGTCCAATTTTTTTCCATTTATTTACAAAGTAGGGGGTTTGGGAAATAATGTGCTCAGGCTCCTCTGGGATGCAGCACAGACCATAGAGATGATGGGGGAAAATCAATTAAAAGGAATTGTTCCTCTCCTTAATAAAAGAAACAAACTTGGAAGCAAGGCAGGCTGAATGAATTGAGACCAAGCTGCTGATGGAGGAATGTGTTTTGTTCTGGTCTTTGTTGGACACTGCCAGAAACACTGTGAATATTGTTAATAAACATGTCTGAAAATGTTAAATATATTATGCCAAAATTCTCTTTGTCTTGTTGAGACTCACAGTCTTTCTGGACAGAATTTCAGAAGGTATTTGAGCTGAAGATAAATGTCAGCTACTGCTCCAAGATGATTTTTCCCACATATTCTGGATGCAGTAGGTGTGATACAAGGCAGCTTTATGCTACAGAAACTGCATAGAAATTCTCTTTTAATGCTTAAAGCACAAATAGCAGCAATCCCCACTTTGGCCAGGGAAGTTATATAAACTGATGGAAAATGCCAGGAGGACACATACCATAATCCATACTTACTGGTGAGTATTTCTGGCAAATGAGGTTTTGCTGGGATTCTGGTAGCCTAAGATTTTAACATTTTTTACATTTGTTTCTTTAGATCAATGGTTCCAAGCAGAGAAGAGTTAATTTCTTTGTAAAGCCTGGAATTTGTGACTAAGTTAATTTCTTTGTAAAGCCTGGAATTTGTGTATAACCAACACAGCTGACACTGAGCTGAATGTAAAGAAAAAACCTTGAACTATTCTAATTGTTCCAGGGTGCTGCATAATTTTCCAAGAACATTTGTATCATCAAGGCCATGGAGATGCATTTCAAGTTGTTGATAGTTAGTAAAGAAATGAAGTTGGTAAATTTGGACCTAAATTAGAGCTGAGGGGATGGAAGACGAGTGTCCCCTCCCAGAAACAATGAAACAACGTTCATAAACTGGGGAATGAGCTCCAGTCACCCTTAAAAGGAGCTTTTTGGTGGAAAGTTTCATTTTTTGGTTGGGTGACCCTCTGTATCTCTCAGTTGGCTCAGGCCTGGTGGCTGCTGTGGGCACAGGGGCTGGCAGGGCTGTGGTTTGGGGAGGGAAGGCACTGGGAGCACTGGGTTCACTGGGAGCTCCTGCCTGTGGCAGCTGCAGTGAGTGTGGAACCACAGCCTTAATTTAGTTAGCTAAATGAAATGAGGTAATTTAGTCAAGTTAAAGCCAGTTCCGTGTAACCTCACTGAGAAACAAATTGCAATTTGTGTGAGTTGGTGTAAAGTCAGCTCCTAGGGGAGCTCAAGTAAACAAAAAAGCAAATCCCTCTGGCAGGTACTGCTGGGAGTGGGTGGAGTGGCAGAGGGTGGGAATTGGGTGTTGTGTTTGCAACAGCAGAGAGCAAAGCAGCAAGTCCTGAGCATTCCTGGGGAAGTTTCCCAGGTGGGATCACTGGGGTGTTCCTGGGGAGGTTTCCCAGGTGGGATCACTGGGGTGTTCCTGGAGGAACTTCCCAGGTGGGATCACTGGGGTGTTCCTGGAGGAACTTCCCAGGTGGGATCACTGGGGTGTTCCTGGAGGAACTTTCCAGGTGGGATCACTGGGGTGTTCCTTGGAGGAACTTCCCAGGTGGGATCACTGGGGTGTTCCTGGGGAGGTTTCCCAGGTGAGATCACTGGGGTGTTCCTGGAGGAACTTCCCAGGTGGGATCACTGGGGTGTTCCTGGAGGAACTTCCCAGGTGGGATCACTGGGGTGTTCCTGGGGAAGTTTCCCAGGTGGGATCCCTGGGGTGTTCCTGGGGAAACTTCCCAGGTGGGATCCCTGGGGTGTTCCTGGGGAAACTTCCCAGGTGGGATCACTGGGGTGTTCCTGGAGGAACTTCCCAGGTGGGATCACTGGGGTGTTCCTGGGGAAACTTCCCAGGTGGGATCACTGGGGTGTTCCTGGAGGAACTTCCCAGGTGGGATCACTGGGGTGTTCCTGGAGGAACTTCCCAGGTGGGATCACTGGGGTGTTCCTGGAGGAACTTCCCAGGTGGGATCACTGGGGTGTTCCTGGAGGAACTTCCCAGGTGGGATCACTGGGGTGTTGTGTTTGCAGCAGCAGAGCAGCAAGTCCTGAGCACTCCTGGAGAAGTTTCCAGGTGGGATCACTGGGCCCTGTCTGGCAGTGCCCTGTAGAAATGCAGATGTTCTGGAGGAGAAAGGCTGGGTTCATCCTGAGCCAGGAGAATGTCCCAGGGTTTGGCAGGAGGTGTCCATGTGGGCTGGAACACGGGGCTGGTTCTCCAGCAGCTCCTGCAGGGAGTGATGGATGGTTCCATCCATGGCACATCAACACCTGGGCCTCGTGATGCCTGTGGGAGGATGCCACACTGCAGGGCAGCTCCAGGGTGAAAAATGGCTTTTTCTGGCACAATTTCAGTTCACTCAGTGCTTGGGGAAGGGAGAAAACTGGTCATTGAGGATGTTGCTGAAAGTGTGTTTGAGGCATTGTGGGGAGGACACTTCCGTGGGTGCTGGGCCCAACCAGCTTTGGGTGGATGAACTCCAAAGGAGAATGGTAGCCTGGCACTTCTGAGGCCCTCACAGCTCCCAGGCTGCTGAGAGTTTGTGGCCATCCTGGCTGCTCTGAAACAGGGGCTGCTTCCATCCCTGAGTGTCATTAACCTGCACCCCAGGTCACAACAAACAGAACATTGCTGGGGACAGAAGGGCATGAAAAGTGGGATGTGTGACAAGGGCCACTGCTGCTCTCACAGAAATCCTGGGGGTTTGTTCAAGAAAATGAGGCTGGATTTGTTTGATGTGTGGTGATCCTGGCAAGTACCTGTGGGATGCCTTTTATCTTTTCATCTTGAATATTTATCAAAACAGTGAGCAGGGAGAGGGGGGGGACCCTCTGCTCTCAGCTGAGGTGTGCCCTGGGGTCACTCCAGGTGCTGGCAGTACCCTCCCTTCCCATCACTCACATCCTCTGTGTTCCTGAGGGTGGTGGTGCTTTAAAATACTTTTTGGTAGAATGGTTGGGCTTTCTCTTTGCTTTTTGCTAGTCTCTGTGTCTCCTGGTCACCTCTCACTTGATCCTGATTTAATTCTGGAAGGTGGATGGTTCAAGACCTTTTAGTGACTCTCCTTTTCCCATTGTGGAAGTGAAGTTTACTGACACTGCTCACAATTTACAACAGCGTCACATCTTCTCTGTCACAGATCCTCCTGCTCACTGATATTCTGGCTTGGAAAAACTGTCTGGAAACACTTTGTCCACAGGGGATTATTGAATTATCTACTGACAGGCAATAGGTTGACATCCTTTCTGATGTGAAACCAACATCTGCCTGAGGGCAAACAAGCTTTTTGTGGACTTGAATGGTTTTCAGTCCAGATACGAGCAGTGATCTGCTGGAGAGGCAGATCTGATGTTGAAAGCTGCAGTTTAAATCTCATACACAGTTAATTGTTGGAGAGCTCTTGGTCACATGCCCAGTGACAGTGTCTTAAATAAACTCACCATGCAACTTGTACTACTGAATTAATATTGCCAGCAGTTCTTGACACATGGTTACAGCCTGTTATTAATTTCTCCTCCAGTAGGTTGTTACAGTGTGTGGCAGGTCAGAGAGCTCTTCTGGCCAAGTGCTGTTGGTACAGTTGGCAGTGTCTCCTCTGAGAGGGACCAGCTTGAGCTGAGGATGCTGAGGAGCTGCTTTTTAGCCCTTCCCAGCTGCATCTGGCTGGGTTTCTGTGCCTGAATAAAGAAATACTGGTAATGGTTTAGCTGATTTATTGCACTGAATCACAGAGAGATGTGGAAGGACACTGCTGACCACCTGCCTGTGGGAGGGAAAATAACTGGGATTTGTTTTAAAGACTTTTCTTGTGGGGTTTTTTTTTTTGCTCCTGCTTTTCTAAGTTTTTGTTTGAAGGTGCTCTCAGAGCACACAGGGCAGCTCAGTAGCAGAGGTTTTTAAATTAGCACTTGGTTCAGCCACAAGTTAAGAGCATGGAGATAAGATAGTGTTGTTTGTCTGTTAAGAATAGAATATATTTCATCAGGCCAATTAAGTGCTGTTATTCCAGTGCTGATTGAATTACTGGGAGTGTTGTACCTGGTGTGTCACCCCTTCAGGGTTCTATTAGGTGTGCAGTGAATGTTTCTATTAACAGTTCTTACTGTCATATGCAATTTACTCATATTTGTTGTAAAATTTTACTTCTGCTTTGTTACCTGAATGAGAACCTCTTTCTGCTTTTATAGGACCAGGAACTTTGTCAGGTATGGAAACTAATTAGCACAATTAGTAATAAAGACATGAGCTTTGCTGAGAGGTTGAGAACTGATTATTTGGAGAATAAGGAATTGTCAGGTCCTGCATCCACAGCTGAGGTGGTTTTGGAGAAGTAATAATTCCCATAGGACTGGTTTAGCATTTCTACAGTTACATAAAGCAAGAAAAATTTACTCTATTAAATATTTCAACACTTTAGGTTTGGTGTACTGTCTAAATAATGGGCAACAGAAATTATATTGGAACTTCAGTGTAAATGCTTTTCCTCCAAGTCTGGAATTTGACTGAAAATGGTTTAGTTCTTAATTATCTTCCCATGATATTCTGGAAGAGCTGTATTCTGTCAGTACTATCAAACATCTTTGCTCTTGTTTTGCAAAGACCCCTTCAAGTTTCTGTGCCTTTCATTTCTTCAAGTCACTCAAAATGAAACTTCTTGGATTCCTTTCATATTGGAAGTTGGAGACAAGCAACTTCTACCTGTGTTGTAGGGGAAACTTCTTAGAATTAAAATAGTTGTTCTGACAGAGAAGTGCTGGTCTGGAATCTTCTCAGTCATTTTTGATTTCTGATGTGTGTCCAGAGTGTGTAACTTACCCAGCATTTCAATTTCTTCTGTTGCAGCCTTTAATCTGGACAATGAACAGCCAGATTATGATATGGACTCTGAGGATGAGACCCTACTGAACAGACTGAACAGGAAGATGGAAATCAAGCCACTGCAGTTTGAAATAATGGTTGACAGACTCGAAAAAGCCAGTTCTAGTCAGGTAAGGTGTGAAGAAATCACTGAGAGGTTTTGGTTTTAAGTGGGTGCTTGGGTTTGTTTCCTGCTAGCAGGAGAAGTGTGTTTGGGTGTCTGCAGTTGCACAGAAATCACATTGCTGTATCCTGTGTCAGTATTGGTAACTTCAGATAAAACAGGTGGGGAAGGAGCCTTTGGGGTTGCAGGGATTGATTGGAAATTTTAATTCCTGACCACAGTGTGTTAGAGGCACACAGCTTGTTTTAGCACTGTTGGCTTGTGATGATCAGTAGGTGTAGAAATGGCTCTAAACAGATGAGAATCCAAATTCTGTTACACTTGTTCCTGCTGGACGTTGACTTTGGTTGGTTTTTGAGGGTTGGAAGCACAGACAGTGAATTCACCTTGTTCCAGGGTTAATTCAGATCCTGAGCTGTTCCAGGAGAGCAGTGTCTGGAGAAGGGGCTTACAGCCCAGAATATTTACTGCAGAACTCCACCTGAGGGATCAGTTTGTGCAGGTCAGCTTTGAAACAAGTGGAGTTATTTCCTGTGAGATGGGGCTCTGTGGGAGTGAAAAATCCCTTGTGGGATCCACAGCTCTACCTCAGTTCCTTAACCTGATGTAGTTCAGTGCTGAGAAAAAGCCAAACTATTCTATTTTTCTCCATCTTAGAGCAACTTTAGAAAGGCAGAGATTTCTTACTATGCTAAGAAAACGGGAATGAAGGGAAAAACAGGGAATATATTGGGTGATACTTGTTCAACATGTACTTGGCTTTGTTGGAGCTGTGATAAAGCTCCTGTTTAGGCTTTCAGTTCAGGCCGTTCTGGTGATCACTTCTCATGATCAATATTCATCCTTCTGATGCTGCTTTCACCTTTCTTTGCTGGAGTGAAGAAGTTAAATGGAAGATTTGAAGGTGCTGTGCAAAAATCAAGTGTTACAAGAACACAGGTTTTTCTCTGTAGATACGAGCAGCTCTGGCAGATTATTGGAGCCTGGAAGGGAAGTGGCTGGTGAGGTTTGAGTGTTGCCTCCCAATTCCCAGTTTGCATTCCTTACCCCTGGAATGTTAAAGGGTATTGCTGGGAATGCCTTTCCCTGCCCAGGAGAGGTTCCAGGCTTTCCTCCTGGGCATTCTGCAGGGAATACAAGGACTCTGCATCTGCTCAGCTCCACTTTCCCAGCTGTGCACTCCAGGCAGAGTTGATGTATTTTTGATAAGAAATATATTAATGGAGAAAAAGGAGCAAAAGACAAACAAAGCTGAAATGATTTCTAAGCAATACTTTTGCCTGTTTTTAAAAACCAGTTCAGTGCTTTTCTAATTCTACCATAGATTGCAAAGGTTTTATTCTGCTCTGGCTGGAATTAACACTTGCAGAGTAGCCATGGTTACACTCAGGATTTCCTTAACTTCCCAAAATGTGGTGTTTCCTTTTTTTGCTTCTCCTAACGTAGGGACAAGATTTGAGTTTTGACACATTGCAGAAGTGTAAATTAAGTGGTTCAGTTGATACTTTTCAAATTATGGGGCAGATGAAGTGCTATCTGACTTCTTTTTAAGTAGTACTAGAGGTACTATTTTCTTTTTCTTTAATGGATGGGTTGAAGATTATAGGAGCCTGTTAAACTAATGCACTATTTAGAGATACTTTAGCATTTATTTAGAGTCTGATTTCCATATAAAAAGCTGAAGGTGGATTTAATTTTTATCTTTAAATGACCTGTGTAGAACTGCCACTACTGAAATAACTTAGCACACAAGTGAACAGCTTTGTGTCTCCAGGCTGGAATAAACAGGGATGGGAGTAAACAGGGATCCTCTTCTAACACAAAGAAAACATTTGGTGGGGAGTAATTAAAAGTAAATTCACTTCTAGGGGAATCAACATTCAACTGCAAAGAATTACACGTTAATAAGGGTTAACCAATAGGAAACTTTTTCTTTTTTAGGAAAAATTAGCCAGATTAAAATGATTCCCAAATCATGACCTGCAGATTAGTAAGTTCTTTCTATCCTATGCTTGTAGTTGTTTCAAAGTGTTTTCAGATTTCACGAAGGATTGGTGGAGTTCTAGACCTCTGGATGAAAGAGCTGTTGCTAGTTCAGAAAAATCGAGAAGAACAAACCGGTGGCTTCAATTTCCCCGAATGTTTGATCATCCCTTTTACTCTCGGTGCTGGAAAATAAACTTCACAATGAGTGTGTGGGTGACCTTCCCTGCACCCCTATCCCACCTGGAGCTTTTCCCTGTCCCCCTGCAGCTGGTGACCCTGCAGGAGGCCAAGCTGCTGCTCAACGAGGACGATTACCTGATCAAGGCTGTGTACGACTACTGGGTGAGGAAGCGCAAGAACTGCCGGGGGCCCTCGCTCATCCCGCAGATCAAGCAGGAGAAGAGGGATGGCTCCACCAACAACGACCCCTACGTGGCCTTCCGCAGGAGGACGGAGAAGATGCAGACCAGAAAGGTGACCTGGCAGCAAATGCTGCTTCCTGTTGGACATTTTGGGATAGTTTTCACTTTTCTCCCTTGGTTGGGATAGTTTGGAGCCGTGTCGTCCCTCTTACAGGGGACAATTTACCGTCCTTCCATTCCATAACTCAGATCAGTGCCTGGCACACAGACAGCCTGTTGGGTTGGGAGCTTTCCTCTCTGTGGGAAAAGGAGAAACAATTTCCCAGTTTTGGTTATTTGGAGCCTGGGAAGATTCGAACCAGGAAATCTGTAATGAGCATTTTGCTTTGTACACGTGCACAGCCTTACTGCGTGGGGAAGGTTTTGTAGGAACCAAGGCTTGGGTTTCTTGTTCTGGCAAACTTCCACTGGGTTGATCTGGAATCTTGAGCAAAACAGGGGGGGAAATGGCTGAAAAGTTCTTCTCAGTTTACACTTAAAACAGGGTTTGTTTGCTTTTTGTGGCTTTGTTTGCCAAGCAGAATCTGCTTTAGGAAAAGCTGCTTTGGAGTGTCCTCATGAGCCTCGTTTGCAGCAGCATTATATAACTTTATTTTTGCAGTTTGTGCCTCATGGCTTTTGCTTTTGACTAAAAATTGGTTTCATCTCTCAACAGAACCGAAAGAACGATGAAGCATCTTATGAGAAGATGTTGAAATTAAGGAGGGAGTTTAGCAGAGCCATAACCATTTTGGAGATGATTAAGAGGAGAGAGAAAACAAAACGGGAGCTGTTGCATTTAACGTTGGAAGTTGTGGAGAAAAGGTAAAAATTCCAGATTATAAAAAGCAAGGTTTAAAATTCGCATTAAATGGCTTTGAAATCATCTCTCGTAGTTTATTTATTATAGAACCATAAACTTCAGGAGCTAAAAGAGAAGGGGTTTGTGTAGACAATTTGAAGACACTGGTTTGTGTCTTTCAGACATTTCCCAGTGGAAATGCAGCCCTGTAGTTTTAATCCTGTTTTTTTTCAGGTACCATTTGGGTGATTTTGGAGGTGAAATCCTCAATGAAGTGAAGCTGAACAGACCTGAAAAAGAGATGGGCACAACTCCATCATCTCTCCACAATGGGAACCACCACAAAGTTCAAGAATGTAAAGTTAAGGTGAGTTTTTTTTCCCCTGCCATGAGTCACTTGTTCTTGGGACCATCATTCCTTTGGATCATGATTCCTTTGGATATACTTTAAATTCAGACCTGTCTCTGAAGAAATAACCTTGAGCTATCAGGAGTTAAAATGCTTGGGGGTGAGGCTGAGAGTTGAAGACCTCTGGAAATTTGTATTTAGCACCTGCGACACCTAGTGGTCCCAGAATTCCATACAGAGCCTGGAATAATGCTGCTTCTCCGGGAATTTTGGCATTCCTCATGTTTCTCCTCTGGATCCCAAGCCGAGCTCCATCACTGGAGTTAGTTTCAGTCAGGCTCTTATTGATGAGTGTTAATTCAGGGTAAATTTAAACACTTTTAAAAACTGCACTGGTGCTTCTCCTTCAAATGGAGAATTTTGCAAGTGAAATAATCTTTTCAAGTGGGGGCTTTGAAGTTTAATAACATTTGTGCTCAAGTGGACAGTTCAATATCGATGGAATTGCTCACTGCAGAGGGTTTATGTGAGAAAAATCTTAAATAGCCAACCCCAATACCATCACATCTGTTCAAAAGTGTCAGCTCCGTGAGAAACAGGAAACAAATTAAATTGTTTCTTTTGAACATGTCCAAGCAGTTCAGAAAATTGAAAGTGCCAGGGAAAAATGAGATCTCAGAAAATAATTGCAAGAGGAATTTCAATGACAATGTACTGAGTGTGTAGTGCAGAGTGAGGAGCTTCTCAGGCAGTCACATGGCTCCAGAGCTCTCTGATTTTTTTTAATAAATAAAAGAATAATTATTAATTAATTAAATAAATAATTTTAAATAAATACCTGCAAAAGCAATCAGAAAAATTGCTGGGGTTTAATATGTCCAGGAAATGTCACATGACATGTCTGAAACATCTGCAGAGCCTTTGCAAGACAAGCAGCCCTGTCTTGGAAGTCATGAAGTTTTCTCATGCTTTCAGAATGTTTAAAAATGTTAATTTTTCTTGTTTTCTGTTTGTTTTTCCCCGAGCAGCATCCTCACCACTCCTCTCTGAAGGAGGAGGTGTCCGATGTTGTCCGTCAGAAGAAGAAGTACCTGAAGAAGCCCAAGCTGGAGTGTGTGGTGACCCCTCAGCCCCTGGCTGAGCCTTTGCCTGTGCTCAGCAAGAGTGACATCAAACAGTACGACTTCCACAGCTCTGATGAGGATGAGTTCCCACAGGTAACCCCCAAAATATCAGCGTGCACAAATTCCACTTAGCTGGCACTTGGCTTGTCCCAACTCTGAATATATTTAAAAGCTCCTTGTATAAATGGAGGTTTTCCTTCCAAGCTGTGCTTTGCTGTGTAAACATGGCAGTTCACTTTATATAAACACAAACTTTTGTCGTCAATACAGTTACACAAACGGGGCAGTTGTTGAATGATGTTGTTTTCTGGTCTAGGTACCCTCACCAGTTTCAGAAGCAGAAGAAGAAAATGATCCTGATGGGCCTTGTGCTTTCAGGAGAAGAGCAGGATGCCAGTATTATGCTGTAAGTGGATGCAGTATTCTGCTGTGCTGTTGGATTTAGTGGTGGTTTCTTTAAACTTGGGTTGGCACAGTGATGTTGGTGTTCTGTTCCCATTCTCACCACCAGAGCTTTGGGGCTTTGATGAGTCCAAAGACAGCTGCAGGAACATCCCCTTTTCTGCTTGGCTCTGAACTTCCCACTTGCTTAGAATTCATCCTCCTGTCTTTTTTCCCTTAGCCTGTGAGTTAATTCCTTTACCAGAAGATGTTGAGATGACCAAAAACTTTTATTTTCATTTTCTCCCAACTTTTCCATTGCTGTTAGAAGCAGAGTATTTAACAGCCTAAACGTTAGAGTTTATTTTTTAACTGCTGAAGCTCTTACTGGTTAACTCAACATAAACCACACGTTCTGTCCTGTGCAGGAGAACCAGCAGTGCCCTTTTCAAAGCACCTTTGGAATGTAAAATTATCTTTTCTTTCTCCACAGCCTCGTTTGGACCAAACGAATCCTTCATACGACAGCCCTGAGTTGGCAGAATTGGACAAACTGAGGTTCAGGCATTGCCTTACAACCCTTACAATCCCAAGGAGATGTATAGGATTTGCAAGGAGGAGGATTGGCAGGGGTGGAAGGTACAGTTGGGTTGTTTTTAATTCTTCATCCGCCTTCAAAGGATAAAATATTCAAAACCTAATGATGTCCCTCCTCCTCTTCCATCAGGGTTATCATGGACCGAATATCCACAGAACACGATCCTGTCTTGAGGCAGATCGACCCTGAAATGCTGAACAGTTTTTCAAGCTCTTCCCAGACTTTAGACTTTTCTTCTAATTTTTCACGGACCAATGCTTCCAATAAACATTGTGAAAACAGACTGTCCCTTCCTGAAATCCTAAGCAATATCAGATCATGTCGACTGCAGTGTTTCCAGCCCAGGCTACTCAATCTCCAGGACAGTGATAGTGAAGAATGTACCTCAAGGAAAGCAGGGCAGACTGTGAATAATAAAAGAGTCTCTGCAGCATCTGTAGCTTTATTGAACACCAGCAAGAATGGCATATCAGGTAGGCAAGGATTTGCCTTCTCCTGGGATTTAACATACTGAATTTTGGGGGGTTTCTTAGTAGCTGTACTGATGAGATCTCCGGCACCAAGAGTGGAGCTAACCACAGCTACAACCTGACTATTTTAAATTTCTTAAAACATACAGAAACTTCCCACAAACACTTCTTCCTCCTGCTTTGCTTCCATTAGGGTTTGAAGTGCTGGATTCAAACATCATTCAAAGCAGGGTTTCTGCTCATATGAAGAGTTGTTTAGGTCTAATTGAGTCTTAATGGCACTAATTGGTCTAACCTTGTTTAAGGGTGGAAGAATGCTCTTGATGAATGCAAAACAAATCTGGTGGTTCCTTGGGGAGAGTGGGGTGTGGCTCATTTTTGTTGTTGTCAGTTTTCATTTTTGACTCAGACAAATGTGGGAAGTTCCCAAGTGCCCTGAGCAGATGTGGAAAGGTCTGAAAATGGTAAAAATGTTGACAGTGGTGAAAAAATGGCTTTAAGCTTAAATTGAGCAGTGTTTGCATCCCTTGCTTCATGAGCTGGAGTTGTAATGGCTCAAGTTTTACAACTTTCACTTCTTTATAATCATGAAGGAGTGATAATGATACAATTCTCCAAAAATGTGAAAAAATTTGAGGTACAGCAAAGGAGATCTCCTACAGGAGGAAGCACCTGAGCATATCCCTGCTCCATCCTGTATTGAAAACCAAGATAATGAAACAATAGAATAGACTGACCCTGAATTCTGTCATTTCTCTGCTTGTGGAATGTTCCATCTCTCTCAAAGCTGCAGGATTTGGTATTTATTCTCCAATTAATCTATCTCTGGAATTCCTGGGTGCTGTTCAATTGCTCTGACAGAGGCACAGGATATTTATTCCAGCCCAACACTTCCCCAGCTTCTCAGTAGGGTCAGTGTCACTTTTAGATTGTTCTCTGCCATGACCAGATTGGCACAGGAACATTTTCCTGCTGCATGAAAGAACCAGATATAATATATTCCGTATTTTATGTAATTATTTTTTGAAAGACCTTGAGGAATCCCAGCTGGGGCAGTTCAGTGTGATGGGATGATTGCTAAACACCAAGAGCTGGTAAAGAAATAGCTGAAAAATGAATGAAAGCAAATCTGATGGATCCAAGCCACTTTTTAGAGGAATAGTAATAAACTCGTGGTATAATTTTAGAAACCATCTGAGGAATACATTTAAATTAAATGGAAATCCCTCAGTAGTTGAAGTACATTATGCATGGAATTTATGGCTGGGGAGGACCTTTTTTGTCACAGATTTAAATGACAGCCCAAATCCTGCAGTTCTGGAGCAGGATCAGACACAATAAGACAGCAGAATTCCAGAATTCTTCCCCCAGTAACTGAACCAGCAAGAGACACTGCTTTGGGTTTTCTCACCAGTAAATTGGGAATAAATTTTAAAAGGGCTGGTCAGAGTCTGGTTGGGCACTAAATGAGCACGGGCACTGTCATTGCATTTGCTGAAGTCATTCTCTTTGGGAAGTAATTGTTGAAATCTGTTAATTTTACAACTGATTTGATACTCCCTCCAGAGGAAATGGTGGCAGTACTTCAACTGATTATTTTTATTTTTATTACTGTTTTGTTTTAGAGAGAACTGGGTTCTTTGAGCTGCTTTGGTTTTTAAGGCACAAGAATATTTAAAATTGCCTCTGTTCTATTTTTCCCTGAACTAGTAAAACAACTCTGGTATTTCCTCAAATGCATTGTACAGACAGAATTGGTTTTTTATTTTAAAAGTCTGTGAGTAGACTTTTCTTCAGAATACTTAATGAGTGCATGAATCAAGAACCAGTTTCTGGGGCTAAATTATTCTCTTGCTCATGTTGTAAGCACTGCAAATGGGAAAAGCCTGTCCCTGGAGAGGGGACAACTGCACATGATGCTATTCCCAGCTGAAGGGTTTTGTTTTTGGAACAAACTTTGAGTTTTTAGAGTTGTTTTTTTTTTTTTACCCCAGCCTTCAATACCACATAGGAGTAATTAAAGCAATGCCACTTTTGAGGCAGCCTGCAAACTGATCTTTGGTTAAAGCCTTCAAATCCTGAGAGAAGTGACATAATCCAAACCTTCCAAGGAGAAATTTGGATTATTTTCCCTGGAAGGGAAGGCTGAAGTGACTTTTTTTCCCCTGTTGTGGTGCAGTTTTTCAGCCCAGTCAGGCTCTGATAAAATAAAATCCTCCTGAAGCTGCAGAGCTCTTAACCCTGACCTCAGAGGCTGCCTTGGGACGTGGTCAAAATTTGCTCTTTTTTTTCCTCCAGGACCCTCCAGGTGTTTGATTTGGCAGAAGCAAATGATAATTAAAGTGCTAATGAACATCTGCAGGTTTATAACAAGGTGAACAGCTGAGCTCAGCCTGGCCACTGGATAAATACCTGAAATTCAGGCACAGACAGGCAGAGTAAGGGAATAGTGAATTCTGGATTACCTTCCCTGTATCCTCTGACAGAGTATTCCATGACTATGTGGTCTGTGACAAACTGGGAAGGAAAGGAGAATAAAAACATGAAATGTCACCTTGTTCTTCAACAGCTTTCTATGGAACAAAACACATTTTCTGGGATTTGTTACCTCAGAACTTAAAAATAGAAATATATGGAATATTCCATAATGCTGTTCTTGGCCCTGCTTGCCTTCAGCAATGTCCTGTGTTTTGTGAGGGGATGTTGAGCTGATTTAACTTGGAATTAAATTCTAGGTAAGAGTCTGCAAGAGGGACAAAGTCAAGCTAAATGCAAAATAAACTTAGGTTGGAAATTATAATATTGCTAGAGTTTAAGAGGAGTAATTTTTAAGTAGTTGGACTTCTAAGTGCTTTCCTAATATAGTTGAAACCTGCTTTAATAATAGCAATAAAGAATTGTTTCAGTTCTAATTTCTAAACACTCCTAATTCAGGTATTTTTTTCCCAGTGGAATTTCAGGATAAACCTTGAGTACTAAAAGTGGTAAATGGAAGATCCAAACCCTGCAAGGTGGATAACTCTGGTTTAATGTTAGCTCAGTGTCCCTTGATAGGAGGATATTCCTGAGAATCCAGGTGTTGGAGGTGCAGCACAGCTTCAGTCCTGGAAAAACAGAGTTGGGGATAAAGTGTTGAAATGTATTCATGGGAAGCTTTGAAAAATGAATTCTTTCTTTACTTGCTCAGAACTCAGTCCTTGGGTTAACTGCACCCAGCTCAGGTTTTAGCATGAAACCCCCGTCAGTATTTTCACTTTACCAAATGTGCAGATTCTTCAGGGAGAGAATATTCAAACCAGCTTTTCTAACTTCATTCCCTTCATGTGTTGGGCCTGTAAAATCACTGGGGTGGCATTAACCTGATTCTCAAAAATAAACTTTTTGTGTCACCCCTACGCTCTTACTGCATTTAAAACAGTAATTGGCTGGGAAAATCTCCTATCCCAGGAAATTGTCCAGGAATCCTCCACTCCTGTTCACTGGGAGAGAAGGCACCCAGCTCAGCCCAGGGCTCTTTGTCCTCAGCTCTGATTTTTAGGTTGTGCTTCTTCCTTCAAAGCCAGGAAAATCATTTCTCTTAAGCTTTTGCCTAAAGCTACTGCTGGAGATAAAACCACCAAAGATAGAAACTGCTTAAAAGCAAGGAAAGCTCCGAAATCTTTTGTTACAAATTGATTCCATGAAAGAACACAACAAACAAAACACAGCTTGACTTCTCCTTTACATAATCTGTGAAGGTTTTGGGTGTATCTGACACGATTTCTGCCATCTTCAGCCACCTGTCACTCACCTTAGCTGCGCTCTTGCCTTCTCCACTCGGGTGTTTTGTGTAACTGTGGCTCCTTTCTTTCCCATAGTCACCGGGGGGATCACAGAGGAGCAGTTCCAGACACACCAACAGCAGTTAGTGCAGATGCAGAGGCAGCAGCTGGCCCAGCTGCAGCAGAAGCAGCAATCTCAGCATTCCTCCCAACAGACACATCCGAAAGCACAGGTACTGCTCCTGCCCTGACCCTGCATGTCCTCACCCTGCTCTGCTCATCTCTGTCCACCAAAGGGCACCCCAGCCAATGTGGGACACCTGAGAGGGAGTTTCTAACACTTCAATAAGTTGCCTGCATTTTACAAGTTGAATAAGAGACTTTGTAGCTGGATGTGTTACTTGAGTTTGCAGTGTAAAAATATCCCTGTGTGCTCTCAGCTCTTCCTCCTGTCTGTAAGTGCTCTGAAGAGATTTCATTAAAATTACCTTCTGAGGTAACGTGTGCTGTTATGAACAGATGTTCAGTGAGCACTAAAAATTGCCTGAAAGGAAATTCTTTCTCCTTTCTGAAAGGAAAAAGAGAGCTTTGCATATTTATATATTCTGGTTTCTAAAAGAATCCCGTTTTTCCTCTGGAATCCCTTGCAAGGGAAAAATGTTTCTCCTTTGCACTTAGTTTTCTGTTAGCTTCTTCCCAATAAAATATAAAAACTGTTGCTGTTGTCTGTTACTAGGAAAATGTATATTACTTTGAGCATTTTATATCTAATTGCTTGTGCTGGTTGTCCCTTCCCCTCAGTGTTTTCTACTTCAATTAATCAGGGATCCTGTGTTGGCAGATACTGGTGACATTTTTTATAAGTGTAAAGACACGATGCCAGAATATTTAAACAAAACAAATGAATTTTGGATCTTTAAAACACTTCAAGCTTCTGTGCAAAGTCATTTTCTTAGCTAATATAAATTGAAATTGTAGAATTGATGTTGGTTCCAATAAAGTTCCAATAAGAGTGGTGAGTCATTCCAGTAGAAACTGGAGTAACAGTGGGATTCCAGAATGTCCTGGGCAGTTGTTCTGTGGCACAAGTCACACAGTGGAGGCACCACAAAGACTGAACATCCCTGAGATTTGCAGCTGCAGAGCATCTCCTGCCTGGAGACAGAACAGAGGAGGTTTAGGGTGTGGTGGTTTTCTTAGAGGAACCATCTCCAAACACAGGGAATCCTCTGTGGTTTGGGTTGGAAGGGACCTTAAAGCCCTTCCACCATCCCAGGCTGCTCCAAGCCCCATCCAGCCTGGCCTTGGGCACTGCCAGGGATCCAGGGACAGCCACAGCTTCTCTGGGCACCCTGTGCCATCCCTTCCCCACCCTCCCAGCCAGGAATTCCTTCTCAACCCCCCAGGCAGCCCTGCCCTCTGGCAGTGGGATCCATTCCCTGTGTCCTGTCCCTCCAGCCCTTGTCCCCAGTCCCTCTGCAGCTCTCCTGGAGCCCCTTCAGGCCCTGCCAGGGGCTCTGAGCTCTGCCTGGAGCCTTCCCTTCTCCAGGCTGAACAACACACAGCAAAAGTGATTTGTTGTGCTGAGAAGTGGCCTGGCTGCATTGGACAACACTTGTTTAACCCTCATTTAGACACCAATTTCTGACTTTTCCTCACTCCAGTGACACAGAAATACTCAATGTTTATGTCACACGTAGCAGCTGTATTTACTTACTTCCTTTACTTGTGCACTGAAGTGATCCTAAGGCATGTTTCATTTTGTATTGGGTGATTGAAAACCACTTTTTCCTCTTCCTGCAGGGCTCCAGCACCTCTGACTGTATGTCCAAGACCCTGGATTCAGCCAGTGCCCACTTTGCTGCCTCTGCAGTGGTCAGTGCCCCGGCCCCTGGGCGCAGCGAGGGGACCAAGGAGCAAAACACCAGCCACAACAATATCAACGGGGTTGTCCAGCCTTCAGGTGAGCAGCCCTTGGAAATCCTGCTCTGGGATGAGCTGGGAGCATCAGCTGCTCTGGATTACCAACTGATCTTCTTGCTGAGTTCTAAAATATTAATAAACGACCACAACAACAACAAAAAAATTGAATCTCTTAGTTGTGATCGTTTTAAGTATTCTTCTCGAAAGGATTTTGGAGCAGTTTGAATGATGGAATATCCTGAGTTGGAAAGGGCCCACAGGGATGATCCAAGTCCAACTCCTGGCCCTGTACAGGACAGCCCCAAGAGTCCCACCCTGTGCCTGAGACCCTTGTCCAATAGATCTTTAAATGACTATAAAACCACCAAGTGCTCTTCACCTTGGAGAAGCATTATTTGCTTTTCCTTTGGTAGTCTTAATCTTCTAAGAATCTGTTCTGATCAAAAGTCTAAATGACAGCATTTTAAAACCAGTGCAAGTGTGTAATGAAAGAAAAATCAACTGCTTAGCACATTTAAGTAATTTGAGAAGGAAATGGAAAAGTGGATTCATTATTTGCTTGTTAGCTCATTTTTGTATTCAACCAAAAATGCACTAACCAGCCTTTTACTGGCAATTCTTCTGACATCATTGTTAGCCTCAGCTTTCCCTGCAGTTAGGATTTGTCCCAAAAAGTGCAGCCATGGGCCCTCAGTGTCCCCTCCTAGCCCTCCTCCTGTGGCGTTGCTTGTGCTGCTGCTGTCTCCACAGTGCCAAGAGGCAAATGGGATTTGGGCTGCCAAGACAAAGAAGAGGCTTTTAAAGTAATTTGTTGTTTTAGCAGCTAATGATGTGATTAGTTTTATAGGCCTTCTGCCAGGCTGGGTTAATGATAATATGAAATGAATAGAGGGAGAAAAAACACGACTGAATAGAATCAATAAACTGGAGCAATTCCAGGCTAGAGAGAGAGATCTGTGTGTAATTCTCTGAGTTCATATCCAGGAGGGCAGTGCTTTGAGGGGGGAAGATCAGGCACATGGTGATAGCTGGAACAGAGCCAGACAACATGAAGAGAATAAAAGTGGGTATTTATTAAAGGCCTTCAATTGGTACACTTTGGGCAGTCAGAGCCTCCCAGAGGCTGCACCAAAGATGGATCATGGTCACAGGTTTTTCAGATAAGTTTGGTCTGTTTACATATCCTCCAATTACAGCTTCAGGTAATGAAATCATTTACCCCCAGTTTGCTCCCCTCCAACTCACTTTTGGTTATACTTCTTGGGGCCTGAGACAGTCAGGTGTCCTTGAGGGATTGTTTTGTCTGAATAAAACGAGCAGGAGATGACAGGTTCTGGAGTTTTAGAGTTACACCCTAAAGCAGTACAGGATCTGAAAAACAGAAAAGCTAAATCCCTAAGGCATCCATGGGAGCGTGCCATGCTGCCACTTCTGACTTTTTCCATCACCATGAATAACTTAAACACTCAAAAGCATTGCCCTCGAGGTTAATCTTTGTCATTCCATCTAAGAAACGTCACGTTTTTAACACGCGCCCTTTATTCTACATCTCAGGAACCTCCAGAACTTTGTACTCCACCAACATGGCTTTATCATCCAGCCCAGGGATCTCAACTGTACAGCTCGTAAGGACAGTTGGCCACAGCACCACAAACCACTTAATCCCAGCCTTGTGCACGAGCAGCCCTCAGCCTCTCCCCATGAACAATTCCTGCCTGCCCAGCGCTGTGCACCTCAACAACGTCAGTGTTGTGTCTCCAGTCAATGTTCATATCAATACACGGACTTCAGCGCCCTCGCCAACAGCCTTAAAACTTGCCACAGTTGCTGCCAGCATGGACAGAGTGCCAAAGGTAACTCCCAGCAGTGCCATCAGCAGTATAGCAAGGTGAGTGAGGGCAGGGCTGCAGCAGCTCCCGCTTGCGTTTGGAATCGTGGAGTTGTTTGGGTTGGAATCGCCAAAATCAGAGTCCTTGTCAGGGCAGAGCACTGAGAGCCGCCTCAGCAGGGCCTCCCACCCCTCACTGGGCAGTTCAGTGTTGCCAGCCCTTTCCATGGAGAAATCCTTCCTCAAGTCCCACCTGACCCTCCCCTGGTGCAGCTTCAGGCTGTGTCCCCTCCATGGATGTGCCCACACTAGGGGGAGTCTGTTCCACCTTCAGCGTGGCCATGGCACACCACAAGAGCTGATTTTGCAAATCAACCCCTCAAATAACTTGCCATGCCTTTAGGCACCAATAATTTTGGTCAGCTTCTACTGTGTTTGAATTTTAACCATTACATTTGTCCCTTCCCATGCAGCATTTTCAGATAGATTCTGTCAAACACTCCTCATGCTCCCTTTAAATCGTTGTGTACCAATATTGTCAGGTACAGGCTGGTAGATATATTTTATATTTATATATGAATCTATGTGCTACATATTTATGTAAAACAAACTCAAAAAGTGACAAGCCCTATCTTCCATACAAAATCATAATTCATAATTGTTTAGGTTGGAAAAGACCTTTAAGATGATCAAGTCCAACCATTAAATTATTTATTCTCATTGAACAGCAGCACTGTAATTTCAGATTTTTAGATGATGTTTCATTGGAGTGGCAGGAGCTTTGCAGTTGGCAAATTGGTCTGAAAATGGCAATATTTGGGCTTTGTTTGAAGTGTCTCCTGGGTTATATGGTGTTTCAAACAACAAAGTTCATGTTTTTGAATTGGGAAAGTGAAAAATGGGTATTGGCAAAGGAGAAAAAACCTGGTGCTAAAGCAGAATGGGTGAGGAATTACAGCAGCACTTGGTGCATTAACAGGATGACCAATGCTGAGTTATCATGAAGGTAACTTCAGAAGAACTTTGGAATTTAATCCATAATTTAGACTGGAAAAGGACAGTTAAATGCAATAATCTCGCAGAAGGGACTGCACTGTTGAATAACAATATAATAATAACTACAATAATAAAGCAGTTGTTGAATGCCAGTATTTCCATCCAGATAAAGCAGCGTGTGTGTTAAGGTCCAGGTACCGAGTGTGTGTGTGTGTTAAGGTCCAGGTAACAGCTATGTGAAAATACAAAAGAAATGACTAAAGCTGTGTGGGGACATCAGTTCTGACTGAAGCTGTGTGAGGAAATGAGTTTGAGTGAAGCTGTGTGAGGAAATGAGTTG
This sequence comes from Sylvia atricapilla, assembly GCF_009819655.1. Classification (NCBI taxonomy): domain Eukaryota; kingdom Metazoa; phylum Chordata; class Aves; order Passeriformes; family Sylviidae; genus Sylvia; species Sylvia atricapilla. The sequence goes on from NC_089146.1 coordinate 36,553,568, forward strand.
TGACTGTGAGCTCTTCCTGCCCTTGCAGAGAGAACCATGAACCCGAGCGCCTGGGCTTGAACGGCATCGCCGAGACCACAGTGGCCATGGAAGTGACATAACCTCCAAGCTGTGTCCCCAGCTGTGTCCTGGTGTGCTCCTTCCTGTCCCAGCTGAATGCAACCAACAGCTCTCTGTGCCTCACAGAGAGCTCACACAGACCTGAAATGGACTGGGATTATATCGTGTATTAAGTCGATATATAATGTAAATTTTGTAAAGTTGGGAGAATCACTACCTTGTAAAATAGTTTATTTGTATCATCAATATTATTTCTGTTACTTGAATAGTAGATATTCATCATCATGCTTTTGCACTTGAATTTGCAACTGAATGGATTAAAAAATAATTCTTTAATGGGATCATGAGCATGACATGGGATCCTGCATCACTTGTTTAAACTATTTATTTTGCCATGTTTACATTTTGTATCTTGTACAAATAAATGCAACTTTGTGTCTAAAAAAAAAAAAGTTAAAGATTCATAGCTAGGAAACAAAATTCTTGTAATTTTTTTCTAAAGGAAATGTAAAGTTTTCACTTGGTTCATTTTGTTTCACAATTTGACTAGATGGACTTTTTGGTAAATACTTTAGTGGCATTTCACTGTCAAATATGAAGTTCAAGGCAAAATAGTATTTTCTATTACTGTGCAGGGGAAAGGGATGGATCGATACATGCAAATTTAATGTAGTAACTCACTTTTCCATATATTTTGAATGTATATTTCTATTTATAATACCAGTTTATAAAAAATAATTACACAGGAGAGGAAAAAAAAAAAAAAAAAAACCAAAAAAAAAAAAATAAAACCTGACTAGGAAAATTATGCATCTGCCACATCTCCAAATGTGCAGATCTGAGAAAAATTTTCACCTCGATGCCATTTTATCCGAAGAACTGCGTATTTTAACCGGCTTTCAAGCTGTACCACACCACATTAAAGGACCTTTGACCAGGTATGTATTGCATTCTATATCATTGCAATAATTTCATTATTGGTTGTCTAAAGCTATCGAGCCATCCCAGGGTGGTGGGGGGTGGAGAGGGTGGGGTCAGGGAGGGGGGAGGGTTGTGGCAAGATTGTCTTTTCAATTTTGGCGAGTTTTCCTGTGGCTCCAAGGCAAGTAACGGGTTGGAAAAAGTCTGACTGTAAGCGTTGGACACCTTCGTAGTGTAGTGTTTTAGTGACTTTTTTTATACGGTTCTTGTACATTAGATACGTGTAGTGGTGTTTCCGAATGTTTGTTTATGCACTAGTTCAGACAACTTTCCCTGTTACTTGTTCTTGATAAGTGAAAACTGCAGGGAAATAAAAATACATATCAAAACCTGGCCATGGTGCATATGTGGTTATTTCAGAGTGTGCAAGCAGCAGGGGACTCTGAGCCTTGGATTCCCAGCGTATGCACTGATTCCCAGGAGGTTCCGCGTGGTGTGAGAGTTCTGTGCTCAGGGAGCGCTGGGCTGGCGCTTGGGGAAATGGGGAATAAGGAGTTTCTTGCCCTGCCAAAGGAATGGGGTGAATTTCTGCTCTTCTGTTCTCCACGTTTGGATGTTTCTGTCTTACAAAATCCCAGGATTGCTGAGGTTGGAAAGAACCTGGTGATGTTGTTTAGTCCAGGCTCGCCCAGGAAAACCTTGCCTATGTGTATTTTCCATTTTAGCTTTCCCTATAAAGAACTATTTTTAATCCATGCTGTCTTTAAACCTGTTTTGTTTTAGATGTGAGTTGAAAGTCCTGGCAGCTAAAAACACTTGCAGAGCTTTAAATCCTGGGAGCTCATCACAAACTCGGGTGTCTAAAATTACCTGGTTTTTTTTGCTTCACTGATGCTCTATTTTTATTCCATGTGATGTCTGCAGGAAGAAGTGAGGATAGATTATTCCTGTTGGGAATAGAGGAACCCACTGTGCCGCCTTGGTCAGGTGAGGGGTGGTGGTGGCAGCTTTGGGGGGCACCTGTGGCTTCACTGGAGCTTCTGCTCCCTGAAAATTCCTTTTTATCCAATCTTTCCAGCCTCTCTGTAGAGCTGGGCTCGTTTCAGGGAGTGGCTGATAGTCTGAAGTATAAATGATTTTTTTTTTTTTTTTTAAGAATTGTTGAAAATCTAAGTCTGTAAAAGAAAAAAAAAATATTCTCCTTGATATCTAGGAATAACCTTGCTTCCCTGCCATCCCCCAAAACCCTTTGGAGGCTTAATGAAAATGGGAAGTCATTTTCTCTGCAGATTGAAAGCTGTACATTTAGCATGGACTCTTCTCACTACAAAGATCGTTTTCAGTGGATCATTTTCAGGGAAAATTGGCCAGAAGATGTCTCTGAGATTGCTGTGTCTCTCTGATTCCGTGCAGTCTAATCCTCATCTAATTACTTTAAGGAAAAAAAAAAACCAACCCTTTAGCTGGAGCTCTGGACTTTTAATGGATTCTGGGAAAATGTGAGGTGCAGAGAAGGATTCCATAAACTCCCAGGGCTCTGATGGTGAGTGCCAGCTGTGGAATGGCTTTCATTTAAAGGATTAGTGGGGATGAAACCTTCTGTGCGGCAGAACTGGAATAGCCACTGCAGGATTGTTGTGTGCCTCAAGTGCAGGAACAGGGGAGGAGTGCTGGGTGATGCTGCAGGCCATGGAAATCTTCATTATAAAGAAGGAAAAAAAAAAAAAAGGGAAAGGATTGTGCTAGAAAATACTTTGGCCTCTGCCTGAGGTGTTTTTGTGCTGTTGAAACATGTTCAGGATATTCTGGTCAATTTGGATTCCCTTATTTGAATATATATTGAATTATATATAATTATTTTATATATTAATATATATATAATGTTTTATATATTATTTTATATATAATTATATATAATTATTTAACTCCCTGTGCATCTCTGCAGTAGGATTGGAATAGGGATTTCTGTATTGGGAATATATTTCACAATATTCAGATTGTGCGATCCTGGTTTATCTACAGCAATTTATGCTGGGCTTCACAGCACGTGCAGAGTTTGAAACGTCAGGAGCTAGAAAATGCTGGTTCTTTGCTAAGATTTACATTTATTTATGGATTGACTGGAATTTTGGCTTGTGTTTAATTGTCATCCCAACAGGCTGCCTGGATTTGCCTGCAAGAAAAACGGTTTCAAAGCTCGCTTCCCTGTTTCTGCTACTTTGAGGGGTTTGCAACATTCCCACTTTTAACTGGGAATAAAATAACCTTGGTGAATTAAAGCCAGCAAAGTGCTGCTTGGGAAAGGAGGAAGATGAGGGAATTTTTCCTGGGTGAGCTGTGAAGGTCCGAGTGTTTCCACCTGAACAGAGGAACGTGGAGGAGAATTACTGCTGCTCCAAGCAGCAAATGGGGTGGGGAATGTTGGATGTGCTCCTGCAGGAACCCAGCAGCAGCGGGGGGATGTGGAGGGCCCTGCTCTGGTTGGGTTGTGTCATCCTGCTGCAGTGACAAAACCCAAAATGTCCTTCCCTGATGGGAGAACCGAACAGATCTTTTGATTCTGTAGTGCCTTTCAGGAGGAAAAGGGAGTTTTAGGACACATTTCTTGTTTTCTCAGTGACTTGCTGGTCTCTCACTCACCTGCTGTATCTCTAAATGTGATCTCTGTGTCCTTTAGATGGCTTTTAATGGTTTCATTTCAAAAAAAAATAATGAGCACACATGGAAGTTACATTTTGCTATGAATTTAGCTCGGTTAATCAGTCTGTGTAACTTAGGAATTCCGGTTTAAATATCAATAAATTGATACAGTAATCTGAAAACTAGCAGGGGGTGACACTGAAACAACCCAAATCGCTTTTGGAATCCCAGAATGGTTCGTGTTGAAAAAGACCTTAAAACTCATCTCTGCTATAACCAGGGCCACCTCCCACTGTCCCAGATTGTTCCAAGCCCTGTCCAGGCTGGCTTTGGACACTTCCAGGGGAAGCCACAGCTCCTCTGGGAATTCCATTCCAGCCCCTCCTCACCCTCCCAGCCTTACAAATTTCCTGAAGTTAGGATTGTTCCTGTGACTAAGAGCAAAATCTGTTCAATCCAGTTTGCCTCCAATCCCTGGGACCCTGACTCCAACACAAGTGGAACTACCCAGCGAGGAGCGAAGGAAGAAGAGAGGCAACAACTGAGGCAGAAAACAGAGAATTTGTGACAGAGAAACCATCCTGCAAACCCTTTTTTTTTGCGTGGTGGGAGGACACAAAGCTCTGGCTGTCCCTGCGCACGGCGGTGTCACTTCGGGGATGTCAGTGCCGATAACTGTCAGCTGCCATGTGTCCCCTCAGTGCCACTGCCCAGGGCCAGGCTGCTGGCAGCTGGCAGAGCGCGGAGCCCCCTCCCCAATTCCCCGGTTAATTCCCCAATTAATTCCCCAATTAATTAATTCCCCGAATAAATCCCCGATTCCCCCGAGCCGTGCCCTGGGGGAAAGGATGCTCCAAACAGCGTCTCCCTGATGCTGATGCGACCTGACTGGGCACCGGGGGCCGGAATCGCCGCTGTAAGTGACACCAGAAGGTGGCATCAGCTGCCTGCGATGCTCCTTAACTCTTTCTGCATCTCCTTTGTGCTTTGAGATTGGGGATTTTTGGTGCTTTCCTGCCCTTATTCGGTGTTTTTATGGTTGCTTTATAGCTTCCTATAATGTAAAAACAATAGGAGTTTTTTCCAAGTTACAACCCTTTTTATTCGGGTAATTTATCGACCCAAACGTAAAGCTGGGAAAAAATGTTTTGTGTACTCAGTAATGACCTACCACTATTTTATACGGTGGTAAAATCGATTTATTTATTTTGAGCAAATCTTTTTTTTTTTTTTTTTCTTTTTTTTTTTAGGTGGGATAACGCAAAATGGATGACTGTGCATAACGTGAATAATTTATATGGAGAGTGAGATTTATGTGTGTGCTTTACTTTTTTTTTTTTTTTTTTTTTTTTAAAGTAAGCATATATTGAAGTGTCTTGCAAACGAGAACCAAATCCACAGCCCGAGCACTTTGTCCTGGAGTATCTTTGGAGTGCCGGCGCTCCATTTCCACACCCAAACTTCTGTGGAGCTCTGAGAGCGGGACCCCTGTGCTCCTGATGGCAGAGAAATCCTCAGCTGGCTGAGCCAAGGAGATGTCGGCTCTGGGATGATCATCCTCAGAGTGTCACTCTCCCAGCCCCTGCTCCCAACCTGCCTGAAAATTTATTTCTGTTCGTTTTGCTGTGTAATTCCTCCCCTGCCCGGCCAAACGTTCCCTCCTGAGCTGTGGACGTGTCCCTGGGGATGTAATCAGATCATTTCTGACCCTCCCACTTGCCTCCTCAGCATTTCCCAGCTCGGTTTTTGTTTTTTTTGCCTGTTCTCCAGCCTGCCTTTATTTAATTTTTATTCCTGTTAAACCCTCCCGACGCTGTTCCTTTGCAAACATCCCTTGGTGCGCTCTCGGTGTCTGTGGGACATTAACTACTGGTGACATTTCACATTTTGTCACGGCGATCCCACCTTTTTTTTGGGTCCTCCTGGGAGAAATCCTTGAGCGCCCCTTTGCCCTGATGTCGCCGAGATGTCGAATTCCCTGCCGGGATCGATGGGATGTGCATTAACTCCCCGCTCACAGCTCCTGGCTCTGGTCTGCTCCTCGCACGGAATTGTCCAACGCAGCAGAAATTCAACCTCGCTGCTCCTCCTGCGGATTCCAGAGCCTGGAAAAGCAGCGAGGAAACCACGGGAATGCTGAAATGTTCCCTCGTTTCTATGGGATCGCCTCTGTCCCAAAGCTACTGGTCACATCCTTTTGTCACCTGTCCCCTCCTCGGTTTTCCTGCAGCCTCCACCCCTTGGCTCTGCTGGTGGCTGCCCTGCAGAAAAAATGGAATTTTGTCATTTCTTTGTGATCCCAGCCCTCGAGGAGTGGATTTGGTGTTCCTTTATTATTCCTATTGATTATTCTGATATCTTGGGGGTGTTTCCTGAACTGGGCTTGGCTCACCTGGGGAATTTCTCCAGGAAACATCAGAATTTGAGGTCAAACCATATCTGACCTGCCAGGGTGAGTTAAATCTAAACCGAGGAGTGGGAAAGTGAGAAAAGGAGAGAACAGCCAGGTTATTTGGTTTTTACTTTTGTGGTGCTGGTAGGAAGGCGATTTTCATGTGCTCAGGTACAAATAAGTTCAGAAAAAACTTGTATGTGTGCGGATTTCTTGTAAGTGTACAGCTGAAAAATGACACGGTTTGAGCGGTGAAAGAAATGAATGAAGGGGAAAACAATGAAGTATTTAATATCTGCTTTTCTTATATTTTCATGGGTTTTTTTTCCCACCAAACTGTCCATGCCACCTTCAGGCACCCAGCCCAGCCTGGGAGCAGCTCCCAGAGCCAAGGAGGTGCTGATCACTCCCAAATCTGCCTGAAAAATCCCTGTTCCTACCAGACTGCTTCACCTAATCTGGTAATAAGCAGTAAAAAATAGCAGCAGCTGGATGACAATTCAGTATTGTCTGCACTCCAGACAATGTCACATTGTTTGTGACAAAAGTGCTGAGAAAAGATGGCTCTCTGCATTCTTCCTGATGGCAGATTATACCTGCTCCAGTAGGAAAAAAAAAATAATAAATCGAGTTTTGCTTATCTCACTCCGAAATGAGCTCTCCATAATGGAGGAAAATGAGGATTAATTCATCCAAAGGCTCGTCTTTTTATGACTAAGCCCCGACTTGTCATGACTAACAAGTTTGCTATTCAGGGTAAAAGCTTGAAACATAAGAGAAAGAAAAGGGATAATTGGTAATCCCGGGGAATAAATCCCTTTATGTAATAATGGCTTATCACATGCTGCACACTGCTCCCTCTGCCCCACGGAATTGCTCTGAAGAAGGGTGTGAGAGGCTTTGTTGCCAGCCTGCTCCTCACATCCACCTCAGGTAAGGCCTGGAGCAAAGGGAGACTCCCATCAAAATCTGCCGCAGGATTGTCCACCCTCATCTTCCCTGCACAAATAAAATAAAACAAAACTCTGGTGGAAACCAGGAGCTGCTGGAGCCTGGGCCACGTCTGCAGCTTCCCAGCAGCCATCATGGATGTCTGGATTCTTCTTGAAGCAGGAGATTCTTGTAGGGAGAAGCTGATGGAGGAGGAGACTTCCTGTGGTGTTTCAGACTCTTTCAAATCATGTGAATGCAGGGAAATAAAGGAGACAGGAGGGAGAGCTGCAGGTGAGGAAGGAGCATTTTTAGGGAAGGAGGATGAGGCCAGCAGCTGCAGGATGAGGAGGATGAGGAAGGAGCCTCCTTAGGGAAGGAGGATGAGCAGGAGCAGGCTCCAGACGCTGCTTTTCCCAGCTGCTGATTGGCTGCATGGGGACAAAATTTCCTGTACACGGAGTGAGGTCAAAACTTCTCCCTTTGCTTCTGCTTTTCCTCCCAGGAACCAGCCCCGGAGTCACATTCCAGGGAGGAACAAACATCCTTTCACTTGGCTCTAGATCCAGGTGTGCCAAAGGCAAAGGGAGAACGATGCCAAGGGCAGCTTGGAGAGGGGCTCTTGGAGCACATCCAGAGGATCACCACAAAACTGGAGCTCCATCCCCATGGAGACAGGCTGGGAATGGTGGGGAGAAGGTGGTGTGGAGAGCCCACAGCAGCTTCAGGTGTCTGGGAGAAGCTGGAGAGGAACTCGGGGAAATTCAGTTTGGGTAAATGGAAGAAATCCTTCCCTGGGAGGCCGTGGCACAGATTTCCCAAACTGTGACTGTCCCATCCCGGCAAACATCCCTGGCCAGGCTGGACAGGGCTTGGGGCACCTGGGACAGGGGAAGGTGTGGGGCTGGAGGCACGGGATGATGTTTGGGATGATGTTTGGGGACCGTTTGGGGGTGATGTTTGAGGATGATGTTTGGGTACGATGCTGGGATGATGTTTGGGGTGGTGTTTGGGATGATGTTTGGGGGTGATGTTTGGGGACGATGTTTGGGATGATGATTTGGGATGACGTTTGGGGACAATGTTGGGGTGATGTTTAGGCCCTCTTTGGGGGTGATGTTTGGGGCAATGTTGGGCTGATATTTGGGATGATGCTGGGGTGATGTTTCAGGACGATGTTCAGGACGATGCTCAGGACGACGTTCAGGGACGATACCGGGATGACATTCCGCGATGACATTTCAGGACGATGCTCGGGGTCCCTCCCGGCCCATCCCCGGCTGCTGCTGCGGGGGAGGCCCGGCGGTGGCCGCGCAGCCGCGCCCGAGCGGGGCCGGTCCGGGGCGGGTCCGCGGGCTCTGAGCGGCTGCCAGGGCTCCGCGCCCCGCCCGCCCGGCGGCCGCAGCCCCGCCGCTGCCGCACCTGCCCCGCGCAGCCCCGGCGCCCGCCCGCCGCCATGGCGGACCCCGCCGAGTGCAGCATCAAGGTGATGTGCCGCTTCCGGCCCCTCAACGAGGCCGAGATCCTGCGCGGCGACAAATTCATCCCCAAATTCAAGGGCGACGAGACCGTGGTCATCGGGGTGAGTCTGGCGCATCCCGCATCCCGCATCCCGCATCCCGCATCCCGCATCCCGCATCCCGCTGCCGCCCGCGCGGGTGGGGCGAGCATCCCTCGGTTCGGGGCGAGCATCCCTCGGTTCGGGGCGAGCATCCCTCGGTTCGGGGCGGACCCGAGCCGTCCCCGCGCGTCCCCCCCCATCCCGTCCATTGTTCCCGCAGCCGCCGAGCGGGATGTGGGGCCGGAGCTGCCCGCGCCCCCCCGGCCGCGCCGCCCCCAACCCACCGGCCGAGGGGTCCGGGGGTCCCCGGCGGTGCCAGGGGTGTCGGGGCCCCGGGGGCCGCGGGGGAGCGGCGGGCTCGGGCGCTGATGTCATGCCGGGGACTGGGCATGCTCGGCTGGGGCGGCCGCCCGCGCCTCCGCCGCGCCCCTGCGGCAGCCGGAGTTATCCCGGGGCCGGGAGCCGCATCCCGGGAGCTGCATCCCCCGGATCCCCATCCCCGATAGCTCCATCCTCGGGTCCCCAATCCCCGGTGTCCCCAATCCCCGGATCCTCATCTCTCCGGAATCCCATTCCCGGTGTCCCCGTCCCCGGGATCCCCATCTCCGGGATCTCAATCCCCGAGACCCAAATCCCCGACATCCCAATCCTCGGATCTCCATCCCCGAGATCCCCATTCCCGTTGTCCCCAATCCCCGGATCCCCATCCCCAGATCCCCATCCTCGCTGTTCCCCATCCCTGTATCCCCCCCCCATCCCCGAGATCCTCATCCCCAAGATCCCCATCCCCAGATCCCCATCCCCAGATCCCCAATCCCCGGATCCCCATCCCCGCTATCTCCATCCCCGGAGCAGCTCTGCAGGACGAGCCCCAAGTTTGAGGCGTGTTTGTTATTATTATTATTATTATTATTATTATTATTATTATTATTATTATTATTATTATTCCTCGCTGAAAACGCCGAAATGAACCCAAACCCCCTCCCGGCCCCCCTCGCTCTGCCGGGGCTTTATCGGGAACAAAGGCTCGGGATGTGGCTCTGTCCCAGCCCGGCATCGCCCCCGGGAGGGGCAGCGCTCAGAACCCCCGCCAGGGCTGGAGCGGAGATTCCCGGGCGGATTGTTTGGTTCAGTGTTTGGTTTTAGCCAGGCTGGTGTGTGCTGCTTTATTCCGTGTACTGCTCGTCTCTGCCACCAATTCCGTGTGTTGGCCGTCAGCAGCGTGTTCCATGCTGGATGGTGATGGAGAGACCCCAAAAATTAATTGGCAGCACAGCTCCTTGCACAATTTGTTCGAATTCTTACCCGAAACTCAAACTCATCAGAAACTTTGCTGGTGAAAGTTACAGAAAAAAACAAAACAACAACAAAAAAAGGATGAATTACGAGTGTAAACAGCTTGTTGTCGTTACTTTTTTTTTTTTTTTTTTAATTTGAAATGCCCTCTGTGCTGCCAAATTAATTGTCTTCCTGTGAAGGTTAAAGCTGTAGCAGCCTGTTAACAATAGAATTGTCCCGTTGGTTTATCAATCTTGGTCAGCAGCAGGGGGCTGGATTTGGCCAGCAAATATCGAGAGGGGAAAAAAAAAAAATGTATCTGTGCCACTGGATGCTCAAGGAACAAATGTCAGCAAGTTCCCCTCCCCCCTGGATAAATCAACAAACCCTCAGACATATTAAAAGCAGATTAAAATACATCTCCTGTAAATCCTTTCCAGGGCTGTGTTTTGAAGAGAATTGGAGTTCAGAATTCTCTTTGCCCACTGATAATTGTGTCTTTGTCCATGAAGTGTCTGTTGTCTGGGAAAACAGTAACTGGGAGGCTTTGGAAAAGCTTTTCGTGGCTTGCAGGCAGGAGAGAATTCATTTGGTGAGGGAGAAACAAAAAGGAAAAAAAAAATAAAATAACAGCAACTGGTAATTCCCTGCCACGGAAGTTAAGGAAAAAAAAATAGAGGTAAACAAGGACAGCGTGTGTTTATTTATACAGATATTTATTTTACGTGGATAGTCACGTTGGGTTTTTTTTTTTTCTTGCTCTCTTGAAAATCTAGTGAGAAGCTCAGAGTTTGCCTTTCCCTTCCTAAGGCAAAGAACTGTAATTATTTAGGATTTTAATCACCTCCACGAATGCAGAATGTCCTCAAATCCATCCTTCCAAGGAGCTCTGTGGGAAGAGCTCTAGTTGGGCTGAGAGGAGGTGAACACAAGAATCTTCCCCCGTTCTTTGTCCTCTGGATCTGCAGCCCTGATCTGGTGTAACTCGATCCCCAGTGGATCCCACTGCAGCAGGACTGGGAAGTGCTGCTGGGCTTTTTTATGATTTTTTAAAAATTATTATTTTATTGGTTTGGTCCAGCAGATAATTCCTGGCAGGGGTAAGGAATCCTGAGCTGTGCAAAGGCATCACCAGAGCAGAGTTCCTTCTAGGAAAAGCAGGTTTTCAGTCTTCAAAGGCTCTCAGGAGCGAAAATAAACCAGGGCCAACCACTTTTTCTTTTTTTTTTTTTTTTTTTTTTTTTTTTAATTTGTTTTACTATAACATTTGAAAACACTGCAATGCAGCTTTTAATTTTGATCCGTGGATTGGGAAGAGAAGGTTTCTTTTCTGTTCAAATTTCAGAAAAACCCAAACTATCAACTTCCAATCGGAGGAATTATGTCATCATGTAAACAAAAAAAAAAAAAAAAAAAAAAAAATAGAACTGATTTAAGGGAAACATCTAATTTTTTTTTTTTCCCCCCGACTAGTAAGTCTGAATAAATTTATTTCTTCCCAATAAACACGAGGGAAAGGCTTTCCTCCTGAATTTCCCACTGTCATCTCCTGTTACTCTTCCCTTGGGCAAAAAAATTACGGATCATGACTTGGTATTTCTGGGAAGGAGCAGCGAGGAGGGAAAGTTTAACCACTTAGGTCTGGGTTTGCTTAGGCTGGACTGGAGCTGCTCCAGGGCACTCCTGACTGCTTTTCAGCTGGATCAATCCCTGGCATTTGGGATTTGGGGTTTTTCCCCGAGTTTTGGGGTTTGTGTTTCTTTGTCTGGCGTGTGAAGGTGAAAACCTCCCACCTGGAATTTCCCTCGGCTGGAAGCAGAGCAGACCCTCCGTGTTCCTGAAATCTAAAATATAAAAAAGCCTCGGAGGTGAGTCTCCCCTGCAGGCAGGGCAGGAAAAGGGGATAAATCCAGGAGCCTCAGCAGGCTGCAGCTTCGTTTTCTGTCTCTGCGCTCCTCTGCAGCCTCAAGGTGACTCTCTGATGGATTGTGTTGGCTGACAGACGGAAAAACCTGGGATTTTCTCACTGCCTTCCTGCTGCTGGGAGAGTCTGAGCTGTGTGTGGGGTGACAGGGCTGTGTGTGGGGTGACAGCTGTGTGTGGGGTGACAGCTGTGTGTGGGGTGACAGAGCTGTGTGTGGGGTGACAGGGCTGTGTGTGGGGTGACAGCTGAGTGTGGGGTGACAGCTGTGTGTGGGGTGACAGAGCTGTGTGTGGGGTGACAGCTGTGTGTGGGGTGACAGCTGTGTGTGGGGTGACAGAGCTGTGTGTGGGGTGACAGGGCTGTGTGTGGGGTGACAGCTGTGTGTGGGGTGACAGCTGTGTGTGGGGTGACAGCTGTGTGTGGGGTGACAGGGCTGTGTGTGGGGTGACAGCTGTGTGTGGGGTGACAGCTGTGTGTGGGGTGACAGGGCTTTGTGTGGGGTGACAGGGCTTTGTGTGGGGTGACACAGCTCTGTGTGGGGTGACACAGCTCTGTGGGGTGACACAGGTCTGTGGGGTGACAGAGCTCTATAGGGTAGCACAGCTCTGTGGGGTGACACAGCTCTATAGGGTGACAGGGCTCTGTGGGGTGGCAGAGCTCTCTGTGGGGTGACACAGCTCTATAGGGTGACACAGCTCTGTGGGGTGGCAGGGCTCTATAGGGTGACACAGCTCTATAGGGTGACAGAGCTCTTTGTGGGGTGACAGGGCTCTGTGGGGTGACCCATCTCTCTCCTGGGGCTGTGCCCTGTCCCTCCGGGTGTTTTACCCCCACACACCTGGGCAGGAGGATGCAGAGAGCCCTGAGCTGGGATAATCCCTGCTTTAGGTTGGTGCTGTAGCTTCACCCTTCCCGGCAGCTCTGCCCGGAAATATTTCACCTTTTCCTTGGAAAGGGGCTGATGGTTTCATATTTTCACCTTTTCCTTGGGAAGGGGCTGATGGTTTCATGTTTTCACCTTTTCCTTGGGAAGGGGCTGATGGTTTCATGTTTTCACCTTTTCCTTGGAAAGGGGCTGATGGTTTCATGTTTTCACCTTTTCCTTGGAAAGGGGCTGATGGTTTCATATTTTCACCTTTTCCTTGGGAAGGGGCTGATGGTTTCATGTTTTCACCTTTTCCTTGGGAAGGGGCTGATGGTTTCATGTTTTCACCTTTTCCTTGGAAAGGGGCTGATGGTTTCGTGTTTTCACCTTTCCCTCCCAGCTCTGGAGCAGGCTGGGGGCTGATCTGGGCAAACCTCTCCTGCTGGGAATCAGAACATCCAAAAAGCAGCTCGGGACAGGGCTGGGGGTTGTTCCCGGGAAAGGGATCAAAGGCTCCCCTGCGTTGTGCCTGTCAGCGGGATTTGTAAAACCCGGTTTAACCCCGGCGCTGCTGAGCTCAACAACCTGGGCTGAGCCTCCCCTGCCCATCCCGGGGGCTCCAGCGCCTGGGAAATCCAGAATTCCAGGAGAATTCCAGGAGAATCCCCCCCTGGGATCGAGGGGAGAATCCCCCAGGATCAGGCTTTGCTCACAGAGAGGAAATTCTGTTGTCTCATCCCTGAAATGCTGCCCATAAATAAATAATTGATGTGGCTGGGAGCAAACGGAGCCATCAGCTGGTGCCACTCGGGTGGTCACTGCTGCTCTGGGGTCACACCCCAGCAAAGGAATCCCGAGGAATATTCGGGGAAAGAGAGGGAAAAGAAAGATTGATGGCTGGTTCCTGCCTGAGCAGGGTTGTGTGGGATTTTTTCTTTTTTTTTTTCCTTTTTTTTTTTTTTTTTTTCCCTTTTTTTTTTTTTTTTTAAGCTCTAAGTGCTTTTTGATATATGTCTTGTGGAGAGATTCTCACGTGTTTGCATCCCTAAAATCTCTGGAAATGCTTTATCTCTTGTTCCATACAGCGAAGTCAGCAGAGTTTGATTCTAAAATCCCTCCTGCACAGAGATCTCTGTGTGCTGTTAAACGCTTGTCACTTAAAAACCCAATAAATTAAATAATTCCTTGGGCTGTTAAACACTTGTCACTTAAAAAAAAATAAATTAAATAACTTCTTGGGAGAAATAGATAAATAGCTAGTTAAAAAAATAAAATTAAAACCCTGCCCTGCTAGGATTTTTTTTTTTTTTTGGTGTGTGTGCAGCTGTTTTGTTTTTGTGTGTGTATGCATTTGTTTTGTAGATACTTTGTAGGTACTTTTATATTTGTAAGAGGACTGAAAGGCATTACTAAAATTGAGGGGTTTTGGTTAGAATAAATGAGAAATTACCAATACTTTTGTTGCTGAGTTTAGGAGATTTGGGATTTTGATTGGTTGGTTGTTATGGGTTGGGTGGTGAGGTGGTGGTTGTGTATTTTAGGAGTTAGGAGGTGGAATGATGGTCAGAGGTGGGAGGTTGGATGTTTTGTTGATCCCAAAATGGCATTGCTGGAAGTGTGCAGGCATTGCTCACGGACAATAAACTGTTATCATAGAAAGTGACATCATTTATCATAGAAAATCCGTGTTGTTATCATAGAAAAAGCTAAAATCCTCAGTTTCCAGGGTTCTGACACCCACCTTTCCTGCACAGCCCAGGGCTTTTCCTGCAGCCTGGAATTTTGCTGGATTTTGCTGCTTTTCCTGCTCTGGAGGAGCTGATGCTGTGCTCATCCCCTGTGGCTCTGGTGCTTTCGGGTCAGGCTATTTCCAGAGCTCAGCACTCACAGATCTGCCTCTGGCTCTTCTTCATTTCACCCTTTGGGCTGGTTTTGCTCCCTGGGTCCCTGAGGAAGAAGCAGAAACCCGTGAATCACATCCCTGTTCCTTTGGGAAGGAAAAAACACAGGACAATCCCATTTTTTAATGATCACTTTTTTTCATTCCCTTCACAAGAATTTTTTTTTTTTAATTTTTTTTTGTTTACAAGAAACGATTTCATTTATTTACAAGAAACAATTTCATTTACTCACTCAGGGCCACTCAGGGAGCTGCTCCCAGGTTTGATATTTAAAGCAATTTCCTCTGCTCCACACGTATTTTTTCCTGCTGCAGACAGGTAGAGATATTATAAAAGTCTCATAAAATACAGATTAGGAACAATTCCTGTGCTCCACACTTGGTTTTTTTTTTTTTTTTTTCTGCTGCAGACAGGTAGAGGTATTATAAAAGAAAAGTCTCATAAAATATGGTTCAGAGAGTTAAGCTAAGAAGCAGCTTGTAAGTTCCCATAAAGAAAAAAAAAAATATATATATATAAGAATAAACACAACAACCTGTTCCTAGAGAGAAAAATAACTGTGCACCTGCCTAAACAATGAACCTGTCCCATAAAAATCAGCGAAGAAAATGTATAAACACATCTAAAAAAAGGAATATTTGATAGACATGTACAATAGCCCTAAATGAACTAAATACATTTAGTTATTCTTTTAGCTGAGCAGTAAAGTTGAACACTGTACCTTCTGATATTTCCTATAAATAGGAGCTTTGGGAATAAAAAACTGGCTTTTCCGCATGAAGAAATTTATTGCTACAACAATTTCCAGCAGCTCATGTGGAAGGTGAAAATCAGGGGCCTGATGAGGGGACTGAGGAGGGGTTTGGTTCTGTTTTTAGTGAGCTGGTGAGGAATGGAACTGTTTTGGTGCTGCTTATCAAGAAATCCATTTATTAATCAAGAAATACATTTATTAGTAAAGAAATAAATTTATTTCTTGTCACAGGGAGACTCCCATGAGGCGCTGGAGCAAATGTGCAGCATTGCTCTGCCACAATATCAGTGGGAGAAAAATCAGTGTTGAGCAGGATTTCTCCAAATATTCTCCTTTTCCACCCCCTTTGGTTAATCCCAAATCTCTTGGGATTCTGCTGGAACTGACCCAATTTTGGGAGGTGTTCCCAAGGCTGGGAAACTTCTCAATAAATTTCCAAACAAAACCTTTGGCTGCTTGGCCAATTCTTGCCGGGTTTAAGCCATTTCTGTGGTTTGGGTGGGTTTTTTGTTGTTGTTTGATTCTCCTCTGACTCCTCAGCTGTTTTCCTTCTGGAACTGGATATTCCTCTCCCAGGCTCCTCTGTCAGAGCTGGGGGCAGATTATCCCATGGGACAATTGTGGGATGTGTTTTATGGGTGAAGCTGCTCCTGTGTTTGCTTTTCTGTTTTCTGACAGAGAGCTCAGGTGTGAGAACAGCTCCTGTTTATCCACGGCGCTGCTGCAGGATGATTTACTCACAATGAAAAGCACATTTCCTCACCGAGGCAATTCCCCTTCCGTGTTTTTTCTCAGGGCAATTTCCCTTTTTTTGTGTTTCCTCGGGGCATTTTTTGGGTCTCATTTCCCAACCCCTCTTTGCTCATCCTTCCCCAAACCTATCCTGTCAAAAATACGGATTCTTACTTAAACCTTCCAAACTTTTAATACACGTGATGGATTTCAGTCAGCTAACTTGTCAAATCACAAAAAAAAAAAAAAAAGGAAAAAAAGGAGTTTGATGCTGCTCTGTGTTGTTTTTTCCCCTCTAGGACCTCCTGCTGGCTGCTAATTTTTGAGACCAGAATTTTTAAACATTGAACATCATTCCTGGGTGGTCCCAGTCTTTTTTCTTCCCCTGGGATGCACCAATCAGCCACTGGGGCTTGGATTTGTTCTGGCAAGTTGTGGTTGTTTTTTTTTTTGTGTTTTTTTTTTTGTTTGTTTGTTTTTTTTGGTTTTTTGTTTTGTTTTGGTTTTTGGTTTTTTTGGTTTTTTTTTTGGTTTTTTGTGGTTTTTTGGGGGGGTTTTTTGTTTGGTTTTTTTTTTTTGTTTTTTTTTTTGAGCCTGCTGCAATGAGATTTGGATTTTTGGGGGATTATTTGGGGCATTTTGTCCACTGGAGAGGATTTTCCCCGAGGCTCCCTGCCCTGGGGGAAGCTCCTGTGTGTGCTCAAGGCTCCCTGAGCTGCCTCAGGGTTTCCAAACTGTGCCAGGAGAATAAAAGCTGCTCGAAAAGAGGAGAATTAAAGATGCAATGCTCCTTGTAGGGCTTTAAGATCTATGTGCTTTTCTCTGTCAAAGTTTCTGGGAGAAAAGAGGAATTAATTTTGGTTTATTTTGATGGTTTTACTGGGTTGGTGTTATCCTGGCTGGCAAAAAAATCACTCACTTGGGGTTTGTTTTTCTCCCAAATCCCTTGTTCTGGGCTGCCCCATATTCCTAAAACCCCAGTGATCCCATTTCCCCCTCTCGGGGCTGCTGAGGCGTTTCTGGTGAAATCCTGGCTGCTTCCGTTGAACGCAAAATTGGAATTTGGTGTGGATTTTTTCCTCAAAAGATCCCTTCTGGACAGGGGGATTTGTCGTATTTTACATCTCCAGGGATGTTTTTGTGGCTGTTTAGGTTGGGTTCTTCGAGCTTGACACGTTTTGTCTTAAAGTTACCTCCCAAATTCTCTCAGACTCTTCATTTTCCTCGATTTTTTGCTGGATTTGGTGTTGCTGCAGCCTTTTAAAATCCAGATGTGGAGGCAGAAAAGGGATTTGGGGTTGCTCAGCAATGGTTTGACCCTTTGGGTTTGGCCCTGGTTTTGCTGATGTTTGTTTTTGCAGCTCCCCTGGAAGGTGCAGGTGGGATAATGGAGCTTGTGTGGCAACTGGGAAAAGGCCTTAATTCAGTTTAATTAGCTTTTGGAGTGTGAAAACATTTTAAAATTTCTTTCATTATTTTTTTATTTAGTATTGTTAATATTTGTTATTAGTAATAAATATTGGGATAATGGTGCTCATCTGTGAACTGGGAAAATGCCTTAATTCAGTTTTATTGGCTTTTGGAGTGAGAGAACATTTAATATTTTAAAAACTATTGTTTTATTTAATATTATTAATATTTATTAATGTTTTAATAATCCTGGCAAAACCAAGCAAACAATAACCTTAAAATAACCAAAATGGGATCTTTCACAGCCTTAAAGGCCTGGAGTCACAGGCATGGGATTGCTGATGGAATCCTGGTTTTATTCCCTCATTCCTGTATATTTATTTGATTTATTTGGGTTTGGGCTTTTTATGGGAAATGCTTGTGATTGTGATCAGATTCCCATTAAAACTTCAATCACTGGTCACAGCACAGCTTCAGGAAATGTCTGTTTTCCAACTGGGAGGCAGAATCTCATTGACACCAAGAATGTGGGATTTTTTTTTTTTCCTCTCCATGTGAGAAATGAGTATCCAGAGACAAAAACTTTAATATTTAATAGTGGTCTTTGCTCAAAGTGATCCATTTTTTCAGTGCCTCTCTCTCTCTCTCTCTCTCTGCTGAGAAAATCCCTTTTTCACTCCTTGCTTATGATGATGGACAGGAGTAAAAATCTCTCTCCTTGCTCAGGGAATGGAGTGAACCTTGAATTTTTTTTTTTTTTTCCTGGATTTGGTGTTGCTGCAGCCTTTTAAAACCCAGGTGTGGAGGCAGAAAAGGGATTGAAGCTGGGCTGGTTTTGAAGCTGCTGCAGAACACCTCCACCAGGAGGTTCTGACACCAAACCCACATTTTATTCCTCATCAAAGACCCCACACCTTTTTGTTTTTGCAGTACAAAATCTCCCCGAATTTGCTGAGATTTTGTTGCTATGGCAGCATTTTCCCAGTCAGCAAAAATCTATTTTGGCAGCTGCTGAGCTGAAAAACCTCCGGTTCTGAGGAGTGAAAGTTGAATTTCAAAGCCACACAGATACCCCAGTGTAGTGGTTTGAAAGCAAAACCAGTGAGACACTCCAAGTCAGAAATACAATTTAATAGGGAGAGAAAAAAAAAAAAGAAAGAAGTAAAATAAAATAAATGCAATGATACAAAAGACCACTGACAGAATCAGAAATACAACCTGACTCCGTGTTGGTCAGGGTGTTTGAAAAAGTCCTAAGCCCTCCTGGAGTGGGAGATGTGGTCCTGTTGGAAGTAGAGATGGTGCTGTGGAGAAAAAGGGTCCAGAGGTGGGTCCAGTCTTCCTTTGGGAGTCCCGAGGGAACACTGGATGTCTGGTGACACTGGTGCCTCTTTTTATCTCAGTGGAAATGGTTTGGCTCCTCCTCCTCCCTGGGTGGAGCATCTCACAATGGGATGATGCCATGTGTGATGTCATTGGTGAGCTTTAATGGCCCATTAACAGCAGATATCCCCATTAACAGGAGATAAGGAACAGTGGGATGATGCAATGTGTGATGTCATTGGTGAGCCTCAATGGCCCATTAACAGCAGATATCCCCATTAACAGAAGACAGTGAACACTGGGATGATGTCATGTGTGATGTCATTGGTGAGCTTTAATGGCCCATTAACAGGAGACAAGGAACACTGGGATGATATCATGTGTGATGTCATTGGTGAGCTTTAATGGCCCATTAACAGGAGACAAGGAACACTGGGATGATATCATGGGTGATGTCATTGGTGAGCCTTGATGGCCCATGAACAGGAGATAAGGAACACTGGGATGATGTCATTGGTGATGTCATTGGTGAGCCTTGATGGCCCATGAACAGGAGATAAGGAACACTGGGATGATGTCATGGGTGATGTGATTGGTGAGCTTTAATGGCCCATTAACAGGAGACAAGGAACACTGGGATGATGCAGTGTGTGATGTCATTGGTGAGCATTGGTAAGCCAGAATAGAATAAACTTTTTTTTTTGATTACAAACCCCAAGACACCCAGGAATGACGCTGGCTGCTCAGTTATTCCCCCGCTGAGGAGAGGCTGAGCAGGGGAGAGCTCTCTGGGCTGGGGAGGATTTTTAGGCAGGCTGGGAGCAGGAATCAGGTTTTCCTGCGGCTCTGATCTCTGTCTCCTGCTCCCAGCTCTGGGTTTAGGCCAGCAGGGAGGTGGGGGCAGCTCAGGGGGATCTCACCTCACTCACCTGGGCAGGAGCTGCGCCCAAAATCCTCTGAGAAAAGTCACATTTCTGGATTTCTGGATTTTTATTCCTGCACCTCCCAGTCACATCCATCCTCTGCTTTTCTCTCCCATCACCTTTTCCCCCCATATCTTGTTTTATTTTACATTTCTATTCTCCCTCTCTCCTTTTCTATGAGTTTCCCCCCTCTCTCTCCCCTTTTTGCTTGGTTTTCTCCTCTTAGGACCTCTCCCTGTGCTTTTTTAAAATTTTTTCTCCCATTTTCTCGGTCACCCCTGAATATCCAGTGGAAAAAACTGCTGTCACTTGGCTCGATTATTTCTCTCTTCATGGCATCTTCCACAATTTAACTTCAAAGCAGAACAGTTCAGCCCCTCAAACAAATCTGAAAAGCAAAATTAATCCTCACTACACAGCAGCACGTGGAGAGGCATTTTCCTGGAGAAAAAGCAAAAAAAGGAAAATTGTGTTGCTGATGGAGGATTTATTC
Source organism: Sylvia atricapilla (assembly GCF_009819655.1). Taxonomy (NCBI): domain Eukaryota; kingdom Metazoa; phylum Chordata; class Aves; order Passeriformes; family Sylviidae; genus Sylvia; species Sylvia atricapilla. Next base: position 36,573,675 of record NC_089146.1, read on the forward strand.
TTGCTTTGTGTGCAGCCCAGATTTTCTGAGTCCTATGGAGCAAGCTCAGCTGTGAACTTCAAACAAAGCTGTTGCCAGCATTAAAATGAAAAATAATAAATTTATTTCTGTGCTTTGTGTGATGCTGGAGCTGTGGAATTTTGGTGGGAATGCTGTGAGGAGCAGAGGGGGGAAATGAGCTGAGGTGCTCTTGTGGCTGGGTTTGTGCCAGACTGGATCAGAGTGGAGCACTAAAAACGGGATTCTGGTGTTTTCCATAAAATGAGCCATTATTTGTTAAATTTGGTGGTAAATCCCTGTGCTGTCTCACCAAGAGCAGTGCTGGATAAATGTGGGATTGCTCCTGATGCTGCTGTTCATCCATTATCCTCAGCAGGGCTTGGGCTCTTTGGGATGAAAAAAGTTTGTTTGGAGCCGGACAAAGCTGGATTTGACTCCCTAGTGACCCCAAGCATCAGCCCCCGTTTGTCCAGTCTCAATTTTCTCTGATCTATTGTAGGTTTGGAGGTCGAAATTCCAGATATTTCAGATTTTTTGGGGAGGCTGTGGGAGCTGCCTGTGCACACTTCAGGCTTGACTTTGAGAAAATCCTTTGGGGAAAGCTGCAGCTGCCCTGGTGGGGCTGAGAATTCCCGAATCATCCTGTGCTGGAGAGAGGCTTGGGACCTGCAGCCCATTGCAAATTGTTGGATTTGTTTGGTTTTTTTTTTTACCTTAAAATAATGCCAAATTCTGAGGGTGGCAGGAGGCTGAAGTCCTGCAGGATGGTTTGGGGCTTATCAGGAAGAGCAAGCACTTTATTAATAATAAAAAAAATAAAATTAAATCACCCACTTAATGATTATTTTCACCCTCTTTATGATTATTTGCACCCCTTTACCCCCCCATTAGTCACCAGCCCCGTGTCTTGCAGGCTTGGCTTTGGTTCTGCTGTGGGAAAAATCAGATTATGAGGCTGCTTTGGGTAAGAGCCACCAGGTGCTGTCATTTTTCTTGTTTTCGGAGCTGTCATTTCATGGCTGGTGGCGTTTCCCTCCTGTCCCCTGCTGGAAGTGTTCAGCTCCAGGGATCAGAGCCTGTGGAGCTGGGAGGGAATAGGGAAAAAAGTGCTGATCCATGGAATTGCTGCCTGATTCATTAATTAGTCGTTATTCGCATTAATTCTATCACAAATAATTAAATAACGGAATAGATGAACCTGATTCGTAGATAATAATAATAATAATAATAATAATAATAATAATAATAATAAAAAGCTGATTTGTGGATAGTGATAATTAAATAAATGAACAAACCTGATTCAGAGATAATAGTAATTAAATAAACAAACTTGATTCATAGAAAAATAATACCTAATTTAATAAACCCGATTCATAGATAGCAACAATCAAAGAAACTTGATTCATAGATAATCATAATTAAATAAATTAACCTGATTCATAGAAAATAACATGTAATTAAATAAACCTAATTCATCGATAATAATAATTAAATAAATAAAGCTGATTCATAGATAACCATAATTAAGTAGATAAACAAACCTGATTCCTAGATAATAATAATTAAGTAAATAAACCTGATTAGTAGATAGCAATAATTAAATAAATAAACGAACCTGATTAGTAGATAATAATAATTAAATAAACCTAACTCATAGATAATAATAATAAAATGAATAAACAAACCTGATTAATAGATAATAATAATAAATAAATAAACCTGATTCATCAATAACATTATTTAATTAAACCTGATTAATAGATAACAATGATTAAATAAATGAACCTGATTTGTAGATAATTCCAGCCTGTTTGGGGAGAATTCAGCAGAAAGTGGGGCTGCTCTCACTGCTGTGTTCTCTGCAAGCTCTTAATGCATTTCTTGCTGCAGGGAGGGTTATGAGCCAGAAAATCTCTTTTTGCTTATTAAAAAAAAACCCACAAAAAATTACCAAAGGAAGGTAATTTCAGAAAGGAAACTCTGCAGCTCTTTGTCCTGGCGGAGTTCACTGGAGGCTGGTGTGTTGTGTGTTCTGGCAGCTCAGAAATGCCATTTTATTCCCATTCCTGCCAGTGTTTGGGCTGCAGTCGCTGCAGTAACACCCCCAGCACCTTTTGCCAGGGAGCCAAACCTGTGCCTCAGGGTGGGACAAGCTGCTGGAGGTGTTCTTCCTACCAAATCTAACTCCCCTCAGATTTTCATTGAGGTTTGAACAAATCCAAATTTCTCGATAATTGCCTGTGTTCACCAGAATTAATTCAGCAGAAGTGCAAAACTTGAATACTTCTGGTTTTCCTCCTGATGGGTGGTGCAGGAATAGAGGGAGCAGCAACTCTGGTTTGTAATGGTTTTTTTGGCCTCTATTTGCCTGATACAATTTGGGTAGCTGGGATAGGATTGCTGAGCATCTCCAAACCAAGCACTGCAAATTATGGCTCTGCCCCCGCAAATAAACAGATTTTCCAAACGCCACTGGGGTCTCTGCTCAGCCTTTTCTTTATTTAAAACCCATTTTTTAAATAGCTTTCCTATTTAAGCTCTCCTAGGCCCTGCTACATCAGGGAAAGAATCCTTACCTTTTAAAAATTATTCTTGAAATTTATGATTTTTTTTGTACCATCACCTGTTTCCTGAGTGCTTGTGCTTGAGGAGGGTTGGGTGATTGGGTGCCCAAATGGTGAGATTTGGGCATTTTGAGTAAAATCCAGAGTTCTGCTTCTTTAGTTCTCCCCAGATAATGAGGGAGAGGAAGGGAAAGAGGAGAAAAAACTGGGCAAAGAGATCAGAATTGGAAGGTAAAAGAAACCAGTGGAATGCTGTTAGAGGAGAAAGAGGTCACTGGTTTTAGAGTGGGGCCCAAAAGCTGTGTAAAACAGTGAGGTTTCTGTGCATTCCTCCCTGCAGGAGCTTTCTTCCTCAGGATTTCTATTAAATGAGGTCTGAGCAGGTATTTTGGATGAGTAATGGGATTTGAGCAGGTATTTTGGGTGTGTCATGGGGTTTTGAGCAGATATTTTGGGTATGGCATGGGGTTTGAGCAGGTATTTGGGGTATAGTATGGGTTTTGACCAGGTGTTTGGGGTGTGCCATGAGGTTTGAGCAGGTATTTTGGGTGTGGCACAGGGTTTGAGCAGGTGTTTTGGGTGTGGCACAGGGTTTGAGCAGGTGTTTTGGGTGTGGCACAGGGTTTAAGCAGGTATTTGGGGTCTGTCATGGGGTTTGAGCAGGTATTATGGGTTTTGTATGGGATTTGAGCAGGTATTTTGGGTGTGGTATGAAGTTTGAGTAGGTATTTTGGGTGACCCATGGGGTTTGAGCAAGTATTTGGGGTGTGGCACAAGGTTTGAACAGGTATTTTGAGTGAAGCACAGGGCTTGAGCAGGTATTTGGGGTCTGTCATGGGGTTTGAGGAGGTATTATGGGTTTTGTATGGGATTTGAGCAGGTATTTGGGGTGTGGCAAAGGGTTTGAGCAGGTATTTGGGGTGTGCCATGAGGTTTGAGCAGGTATTTTGGGTGTGGCACAGGGTTTGAGCAGGTATTTTGGGTGTGGCATGGAGCTAGAGCTGGTATTTGGGGTGTGGCATGAGGTTTGAGCAGGTATTTGGGATGAAGCACAGGGCTTGAGCAGGTATTATGGGTTTGGCATGGGTCTTGAGCAGGTATTTTGGGTGTGGCACAGAGTATGAGCAGGTATTTGGGTCAGACAGGAGGTTTGAGCAGGTATTTGGGGTGAGCCGTGGGTTTGAGCAGGTATTTGGGGTCAGACAGGAGGTTTGAACAGGTGTTTGGGGTGAAACATGGGGTTTCTTTCCGTTCCACCCCAGGCTTTGGCAATCCTGCTGCAGCAGCAGACCCTGAGCATCCCAGCACATTTATCTCCCCAGTTTGGAAGTGAGGAAACTCTGAATTTCAGCTGCTGTGACCCAGGAACACCCCCAGCACTGATTATTCCCTGAGCCCTGGGCTGTGCCTGCTCTTGTTAAATTGGAGATGCTGGAAAAGGATGGAATCCTTTCCTCTCTCCTGGAATTGGGAAGAGTGAGGATTTGCAGCTCTGGAGGGCAGAGGAGATGCTCTGCTGCAGGTGCTGATGGTGGGGTGAGAGAAGAGCTCTCTGGTGTCCTTGTCCTGCTGTCCTGGGGGGTTTGGGGGTGGCACAGATGTGCCCAGGGGCTCGGTGCTGCCGTGACCGAACAATTCCAGGGATTGTTCCCTCCGGAATCAGCCTCTGCATTAATCCCTGAGGGATGTACCCGGAGCAAACACGGCAGTGTGAGCTCAGGAAAAGCTTTCTCTGCAGGGAGCCGTGGGGATCTCCCTCTGCCACCCTCAGGGTGACCAGGATTGTCCCCTGATCCCCTCAATCCTGGGTTTTGCTGACAGGGAAGCTGCTGCAGGCAGTGCCCTGTGACCTCTCCTGCCCTGGGCTGGATTTGGCTCCAGGCTCAGGATCCCGTTACCAATCTGCCAGCGAGAGGTTTAACAAAGCAGAGATTAGCACAGCACAGCTGGGGTGGAATTTGGGCTTCTGGAGCAACTTGGGTCTTTCCCCAAACCTGTTTTGTTTGGGAGCTTCCACCTGTTCTGCTATTTTTGGGTTTTTTGGTTTTTTCGGTTTTTTTTTTTTTTTTTTGGAATATCCTAAACCTTGCTCCACCCATGGCTTATCCTTGTCTGACCCTTCTTCTTCCCCTGCTGCTCCAGGAGCTGCCTGAGCATGGCTTGGAATTTGAATTTTGGTGTTGGAATAGGAAACCATGAAGTTTAAATTTAAACAGCAGTTTAAGATCATTTAAATCAGTTCAATCTAAATTCATCTAGTTTAATTTGAATTCAGATTAAATATTAGGAGGAATTTTTTCCCGTGTGAGGGTGGGGAGACTCTGGATCCCTGGAAATGTCCAAGGCCAGGCTGGATGTGCCCTTGGAATAACCAGGAATCACTGGGATAGTGGGATGTGTCCTTACCCATGGCAGGGGTTGGATGAGATGGGATTTAAAATCCTTCCAACCCAAACCATTCTGTGAATTCAGTTTAAGATAAATCAGGTGCTGGATTTAGGAGAAGTCAGGTGTCAGATTTTTGGAATTTCATGGAATTTAGGTTGGAAAAGACCTTTGAGGTGATGGAATCCAGCCCAAGGCCACCATTGCCCCACGTCCCCAAAAGCCACGATTTTAAATTTTTAAAACCGTGTGGATTTTAAATCCCTCCAGGGGTGAGGACTCCCCCACTTCCCTGATGACTTGGTCACTCTTTCTGGGAAGAAACTTTTCCAAATATCCACTGTTCTCTTTTCATTCTCAGTTACTCCAAAACCACCTCGTGTTATTGGCCTGAGCAATTATGGCACTTTCCTTTCTCTTTCCTTCTACAAAGAATATTTTTCTGCCTTTTCTGTCAAAACTGTTAATTTACATTGTTTCATAATCGAAAGAAATGACCAAATTCTCCTCTCACTTTGCTGTAAGGGACTAGGTCAACAGAAATGCTGGAGGCTGGTGAAAACCAGAGAAAATTTGGATAATTTTGAGCCTGGCAACGACTTGGTTGCACCAGTGCAAGTCAATAAAAAATGAGAGAGCAATAGTCTGAGCATTGCTGTGTCAGAACTATGCAGAAATGTTGCTTAAGTGGATTTTTTAATAGCTGCCTTTGTTTTGGGAGATCTTTACACTTCCTTTCTGGAAGAGTCTTTTTTTTTTTTTTTTCCATCAAGGTGGAAGAAGAATTTAAAATTGAAATAATTTAAAATAATTCCCGAGGTTTGGTTTCCTGAATTGCAGGTTCACCCCCTAAAATAAAATGCTGGTTTCTGAGGGGGGAGATTTCGTTGCAAGGAGTTGAAAGTTCTTTCTGCTGCCACCGAAGAGCTGAGAGTGGATCGCTGGCCACGAGCCAAACTCCATCAGCTCCACAGAAATATTCATTAGGTAAATCAATAATTAAGCCCCCCTCTGCAGAAGTAATGCTGGCTTTGACTCCAGTTGCTCTGCAGTGTCTGCCCACGGAGGGCTGCTTGGTTTCATCGATTTTCCAAGTGAGTTTTAGGAATATTGCCAAGATTTAAGGATTTTTTTGATATTTTGGTTTGACTCTGAAGCGTACTCAGATCATTCTGAATAAATTCCCTTATTGTTTTTTCACCCAGGGATTCTGAATTTTCACCCCCTGGGTGCTTTTGCCGCTGTTCCAATGGTTTTTATAGGAAAGGGAATTGGGAAGGCAGCAGCATTTCCTGGGTCTGAATTTTGCTGGTTTTTCTGACATATTTTCATTTTCTCCATTTGTTTTCGACCACGTTTTCAATTCTCAGTAGAGATCAGTGGCTCCAGGAGAATGGGACAGATCCTGTTCATTTCTTGGGTTTTACAGCAAACCAGCACCAACCCTGTAGCTGCAGCATCCCTGTGACTTGTGGGGAAGAGAATTCCTTCCATGGAAAAATTCCTCTGGAATTCCAGGGGGAATTTGCAGGCCCAGCCATTTATCCCTCTTGGTTTTCCAAATGAGTTTTAGGAATATTACCAAGATGTAAGGATTTTTTTTTGATATTTTGGTTTGACTCTGTAGCATACTCAGGTTATTCTGAATAAATTCCCTTATTGTTTTTTCACCCAAGGATTCTGAATTTTCACCCCCTGGGTGCTTTTGCTGCTGTTCCAATGGTTTTTATAGGAAAGGGAATTGGAAAGGCAGCAGCATTTCCTGGGTCTGAATTTTGCTGGTTTTTCTGACATATTTTCATTTTCTCCATTTGTTTTCGACCACATTTTCAATTCTCAGTAGAGATCAGTGGCTCCAGGAGAATGGGACAGATCCTGTTCATTTCTTGGGTTTTACAGCAAACCAGCACCAACCCTGTAGCTGCAGCATCCCTGTGACTTGTGGGGAAGAGAATTCCTTCCATGGAAAAATTCCTCTGGAATTCCAGGGGGAATTTGCAGGCCCAGCCATTTATCCCTCTTGGTTTTCCAAATGAGTTTTAGGAATATTGCCAAGATTTAAGGATTTTTTTGATATTTTGGTTTGACTCTGTAGCGTACTCAGATCATTCTGAATAAATTCCCTTATTGTTTTTTCACCCAGGGATTCTGAATTTTCACCCCCTGGGTGCTTTTCCTGCTGTTCCAATACTTTTATAGGAAAGGGAATTGGGAAGGCAGCAGCATTTCCTGGGTCTGAATTTTGCTGGTTTTTCTGACATGGTTTTATTTTCTCCATTTGTTTTCGACCACATTTCGACTTGTGGGGAAGAGATTTGCTTCCATGGAAAAATTCCTCTGGAATTCCAGGGGGAATTTGCAGGGCCAACCTGCAAATTTATCCCCCTTGGGAATGGAGGGAGCCTTCAGCAAGTGTGGCCTCTCTGTTTTCAAAGGGAGAGAAGGTTTTAATTCCTGCTCCGAGGGAGGGAATGGGTTTGATTCCACCTTCTGAGGGAGCAACTCCTCAGACTCCCCAACCCCACTTTGAAAATATTTAAAAATATTCCCTCCTCCAGGCTCTTAATTCCCCATTTTTTATTTCTAAATCTGTCCCAGAGGAGCATTTGGGATGCTGGAAACTCACCTTGGAAATAATTCTCCATGAATTCAGCTGCCCCACGTCCTGTGGCTCCTCTACCTGCCCCTTCACCTCTGGCTGTGGTGATGTAAATTTGGGGTGTGAGGGGTAATAAATCCTCTCTGAGATCATCCAAACTGCACCCACAGAACTCCCCTGGCCCGAGCACAGGGTGACAGTGACAAACTCAGCACAGCCAAGGGGTTCAGGCTGAGTTGGGTTTTGTACATGGAGGGATTGCACGGCTCAGGCAGGTAAAGGGAAATAAATAATAATTAAAAAAAAATTAATTGATAATGAAATAATTAACAATCATTGGGTTGAAAGTGTAAGTTTTAGTGTATAGTAATACATATAGCATATATAAGGTAATATAAGGTTTTAGTATCTAATAATTTATCTGGTATATAAGGTAATTTAAGGTTTTAGTATATAGTAACAAATGTGGGGTAATATGGAGGATTTAAGGCCTTGTCTAAGTCGTTCTTCACCTTCTTCTTCTTGGTTTTGGGTGTTTTTTTCTGACTGAGTGAAAAAGGTCCCATTGCTGGCCTTGGGTGGTCAATTATTGGGTTAAAAGTATAAATACTATAGGTGTCATCTCGTTATTGGGTGGTTTGTGCCTAAATAACCTTGGGAAGAGTTTGAGGCAGCTCCATTTTTTACCTTGTTAGTCAGAGCTCACAGCTTGTGAGGCTGTAATGTAGGTAAGAATTAACGAACACCGAGTCCAAACATGATTTTAATTTTGGTGTTAAAGGTAGAGAAAGAGAAAAGAACCCTCTTGCTGCCCTCCCAGTGCTCCTGGCGGCAGGGACAGTGTGGACACAGGGATTTTGTGATCCTCAGCCCCACTCTGGTGGCTGCTCCTCAGACCCCTGTGAAAAAATTCACAAAGGGTGAGCTTCCTCATGCAGAAAAAAGAGTTAGGAAGGAATTTTGGGAGAGGATGGGCCTGTGCTGGTGGCATGGCCAGAGCAGCACAGTGAGCAGCAGCTGCTCAGAGCTGGGCTTTTGTCCCTTCTGGTTCCTCCTTTAGTCACCCCTGGCTCTCCTTTTCCTTGCCTTTGTCCTCCCCTGGTGTGACCCTGGAATGGGGCAGAGCATCCCAGTGTGCTCTGGGATTGAAGGGACCCTAAATCCCTAAATCCAGAGCCGCCCAATCCATGGGCAGGGACAGCTCCCACTGCCCCAGGGTGCTGCAAGGGTCCAACCTGCCCTTGGGCACTGCCAGGGATCAAGAGCAGCCACAGCAAATCTGGGAAACTTTTCAGGGTCTTCCTCCTGCCCTTGGGCTTTTGTGCTCGAATTTTGGGGTTTCAGGCTAAAACCCATCACCATCCCCAAATGGCTCCCCAAAACCAAAGTGATCCAGCATTTTGCTGTCTGGCCGGTCCCTTTCTTCTCAAGCACTTGGGAATTCTGTTCTGAGCCAATCTCACCTTGCCCGTGGGTTTTATGAGGTTATTTTTATTTTGTGTCTGGGAGAGGATTGAGATGCCTGAAGGTGAGTTGTCAGCTGCCTTCACATCCCAACGTGCGCACCCTGAGGGTCAGCAGGTGAAATCCAGCCTGGAATTCCCTCGGGGTGCTCACCCTGGGCAGGAGCTGGGAGCTCTGAGCTCTGCTCATTCCCCTACGGGATCCTGGGGGGCTGAGGATGATGGATTGATTGATTGATTGATTGATTGATCAGAGCAGGAAATGTGGTTGGTTAGCTTTAGTTTCTTTAATGGAGGCTGCATTTGGTTCCGGTAAAGGCGCTGCTCTGAGACGGTGCTTTGGTAAATCTGGGGATTTATGGTGAAAATCCTTTTTGTGCTTGTGAAATCCTCATTATTGTATATTTTATTTTTTATTTTATTTTTATTATTGTATTTTATTTTTTATTGTATTTTATTTTACTCTATTTTTTACTTTATTTTTATTTATTTTATTTATTTTTATTTTATTTTTATTTTAAATTTTATTTTTATTTTATTTTATTTTAGTTTATTTTTAATTTTTATTTTAAATTTTATTTTATTTTTATTTTTATTTTATCATTATTTTATTTTATTTTTATTTTACTTTCAAAATTTTATTTTACTTTTAATTTTAAACTTTATTTTAGTTTTTATTTTTATTGAATTTTTATTTTAATTTTATTTTAATTTTATTTTAATTTTATTTTAATTTTATTTTAATTTTATTTTTTATTTTTCTTTTCTTTTTTCTTTCCTTTTTTACTTTATTCTTATTTTTATTTCTGATTAATCTTTACATTTTATTTTATTTTTATTTTTATTTTATTTTTGTATTTCAAATGCCTTCAAACACAACAGAAAACCAAAGGAGTGAAAATAATAATTATCATTTTGTCTGTCTGGAATTCCTGGTGGCATCCAGGGGCCAGAGCAGAATCCCTCTGGCTGGAATTGTGGGGGTGGATCCAAGCTCTTACCCCAGCCCATTGTGCAGCAGTGGCACGAGTTAATGGAACAGATTGTCAGGGGCACTGCTGGAAGGAAGGGAAATGTGATTTATGGGTGGCACATAACACCCTGCATGTCACGGGGAACTTGGGGGAAAATAAATATATGGAGGTGCACAGATAAAATCGTTGGCATGGACTCAGAAAAGAACGTTTTATTTCTGGCTGCTTAGTGCTTCCTGGGTTTGGTATTTAATGCAGGATGAGTTACAGTCGGAAAAAAAAATAATAATAAAAAAATAAAGCAGTTCTGGCACTTCTGAAGGTGACAGTAAGGGAAAAGGGCTGCTTGGGAACACGTTAAAAATCGGGATTTTCGTGGTTTCTCATCCTCCCTTTTATTTTGGGGCAAACTCTTTGGGGCTGGAGAGGGTTGCCTTGGCTTTTCCTTTGGAGCAGGGGAGCAGCAGAGCTTTGATGGGAGATGAGGAGGATGCTGTGCATCCCTCTCCAAGGCAGGATCCGTGTTTTCAGTGCGAACTCCGCTTTGGGGGGAGCTCAGCTCTGTCTGGAGGGTTGATGAGCCTTTGAAGTGTCACACTGAGCTGGTTTTGGGGTGTGTTTGGCTTGTCACCAAGGAATGCTGCTGCAAGGAGGGATCAAGGGTTTCCGGGAGAGCTGCGCCGTGAATCCGTGTGGGAATGTCAGTGCTGGGGCTGGAACTCTGGAAACTGAGAATTTCAGGTTTTCTGGGCCTGAAAGACACTGATCCTCAAGCAAACACTGCGTTTGACCTGAGGCTGTGGAACAGGCTTCCAAAATTGAGTGACAGCACTGGGGGTGTGCGGTTTGAATAGAAGGGTGTGATGTCACAGGGTGGAAAACTCAGAGTTTAAGGTTTTAGTATAGGTAAAATATATGGCAATATGAGGTAATATAAGGCTTTAGTATATAGGAATATATATGGCATATATAAGGTAATATAAGGCTTTAGTATATAGGAATGTATATGGCATATATAAGGTAATATAAGGCTTTAGTATATAGAAATGTATATGGTATATATAAGGTAATATAAGGTTTTAGGCTATAGTAATATATATGGTATATATAAGGTAATATAAGGGTGTAGTATATAGTAATAGGTATGGTATATGTAAGGTAATAAAAGGTTTTAGTACATAGTAATAGATATGACATATATAAGGTAATACAAGGTTTTAGTGTATAGTAATATATATGGTATATATAAGGTAATTTAAGCTTTTAGTATATAGTAATAGATATGGTAAATATAAAGTAATAGAAGGTTTTAGTATATAGTAATATATCTGGTATATAAGGTAATTTAAGGCTTTAGTATATAGCAATATATGTGGGGTAAGATGGAGGGTTTAAGGTGTTGTCTAAGTCGTTCTTCTTCACCTTCTTCTTCTTGGTTTTGGGTGGGTTTTTTTTCTAACTGGGTGAAAAAGGTCCCATTGCTGGCCTTGGGTGGTCAATTATTGGGTTAAAAGTATAAATACTATACGTGTCATCTCGTTACTGGGTGGTTTGTGCCTAAATAACCTTGGGAAGAGTTTGAGGCAGCTCCATTTTTTACCTTGGTAGTCAGAGCTCACAGCTTGTGAGGCTGTAATGTAGGTAAGAATTAATAAATACAACAGGAAACTGCAACTCCTGTGTGTTAATTCTGGCTCTAACACAAAGAAAGGAAGATAAAAACCTCCCAGTCCTGGGAATTGGGGAGCTCAGGGGTTGGGGTGACACCAGTGCCATCCCAAATGTCATTGTGGAGCACTTCCCACGCGGGATTTGGTGCTGCTGAGGGTGAAAATGACATTTTCTGAACAAAAACAAGTTCAAGGTGGCTTAGCTGGGACGGGCTGCCTGCTTTGGGTCCAAGCTGTGAGTTTTGGTGGCACATTTGGATGTTGAGCATGGGAATGGAACCAGCAGAGTGCTGGGACAATTCTGGGTCACTCTGGGCTCAGCAGAACTCAGGATTTACCCAGTGCAGTTTCTCTCAGCTCTGGGATTTCTTACAGCACAGCTTTCCCTGGTTTGTAGGAGTGAACAGCAAACCCTTTGTCAATATTTACAGGGTCATTGCCCCAATATTTACAGGATTATTTCCCAAAAATTTACATGGATATTTTCCCCAATATTTACAGGATTATTCCCCAAAAATTTACATGGATATTTCCCCCAATATTTACAGGATTATTGCCCCAATATTTACAGGATTATTCCCCAAAAATTTACATGGCTATTTCCCCAATATTTACAGGGTCGTTGCCCCAATATTTACAGCATTATTCCCAAAAAATTTACATGGATATTTCCCCCAATATTTACAGGGTTATTGCCCTAATATTTACAGGATTATTCCCCAAAAATTTACATGGATATTTTCCCCAATATTTACAGGGTTATTGCCCCGATATTTACAGGATTATTCCCCAAAAATTTACATGGATATTTCCCCCAATATTTACAGGATTATTCCCCAAAAATTTACATGGATATTTCCCCCAATATTTACAGGGTTATTGCCCCGATATTCACAGGTTTATTCTCTCAATATTTACAGGGTTAATCCCTTCATATTTACAGGCTGATTCCCTTGATATTTGCAGGGTTATTGCTCCAATATTTACCTGGCTATTCCCCCAAAATTTACACGGCTATTTCTCCCAATATTTGCAGAGTTATTGCCCCAATATTTACAGGGTTTTCCCTTTGATATTTACAGATTTATTCTCCCAGTATTTAAATGGTTCATCCCTTCATTTTTAGAGGATGATTCTTTTGATATTTACAGGGTTATTGCCCCAATATTTATAGGGTTTTCCTTTGATATTTCCATGATTATTCCCCAATATTTCCATGATTATTTCCCCCAAACTTTCATGGTTATTCCCCCCAGTATTTACAGGATTATTCCCCCAAAATTTACACGGCTATTCCCCCAAAATTTACACGGCTATTTCTCCCAATATTTACAGGGTTAATCCCTTCATATTTACAGGGTTATTGCCCCAATATTTACACTGTTTTTCCTTTGATATTTCTAGGATTATTCCCCCGTTATTTCCAGGATTATTCCCTCAATATTTACAGGGCAATTCCCCCCGTATTTACAGAGTTGTTCCCCCAATCCATGGCTATTTCCCCAATACTTACCAAACCATTCCCGCAGTATTTCCATGGCTATTCCAGCTTAATTCCCAGGAGGGGAACATAAAGAAATAAATGTTCTTTATCCCATGGAGTTAGTGTTAAACTGGGATGATGGAGTGCATGGAATGTTCTTTATCCCATGAAGTTTGTGTTAAACCAGGCTGTTAAACTGGGATGATCAGATCTATGTATCCATCCTTTTTCTCATGGAGTTTGTGTTAAACTAGGCTGATCAAGTGGCTGAAATGTCCTTATCCCATGGAGTTTTGTGTTAAATTGGGATGATCAAGTGGCTGAAATGTCCTTTATGCCATGGAGTTTTTTGTTAAACTGGGATGATCAAGTGCATGGAATGTTCTTTATTTCATGGAGTTTATGTTAAACCAGGTTGATAAACTGGGATGATGGAGTGCATGGAATGTCCTTTTTCTCATGGAGTTTATGTTAAACCAGGTTGTTAAACTGGGATGTTGGAGTGTATGAAATGTTCTTTATCCCATGGAGTTTTTTGTTAAACTGGGAGGATGGAGTGTATGAAATGTCCTTTATTCCATGGAGTTTGTGTTAAACTGGGATGATGGAGTGCATGGAATGTTCTTTATTCCATGGAGTTTTGTGTTAAATTGGGATGATCAAGTGCATGGAATGGTCTTTATTCCATGAAGTTTATGTTAAACCAGGCTGTTAAACTGGGATGATCAGGTGCATAAAATGTCCTTTTTCTCATGGAGGTTGTATTAAAACAGGTTGATAAACTGGGATGATCAGGTACCTGAAATGTTCTTTATCTCATGAAGGTTGTATTAAACCAGGCTTTAAACTGGGATGTTGGAGTGTATGAAATGTCCTTTATCCCATGGAGTTTTTTGTTAAACTGGGATGATCAAGTGCGTGAAATGTTCTTTATCCCATGGAGTTTCTGTTAAACTGGGATGACCAAGTGCCTGAAATGTCCTCTATCTCATGGAGTTTGTGTTAAACTAGGCTGATCAAGTGGCTGAAATGTCCTTTATGCCATGGAGTTTTTTGTTAAACTGGGATGATCAAGTGCATGGAATGGTCTTTATTTCATGGAGTTTGTGTTAAACCAGGCAGTTAAATTGGGATGATGGAGTGCATGGAATGTTCTTTATCCCATGGAGTTTCTGTTAAACCAGGCTTTTAACTGGGATGATCAAGTCCACAAAATGTCCTTTTTCTCATGGAGTTTATGTTAAACCAGGTTGATAAACTGGGATGTTGGAGTGTATGAAATGTCCTTTATCCCATGGAGTTTTTTGTTAAACTGGGATGATCAGGTACCTGAAATGTTATTTATCTCGTGAAGTTTGTGTTAAACCAGGCTTTAAACTGGAATGATGGAGTGTATGAAATGTCCTTTATCCCATGGAGTTTGTGTTAAACTGGGATGATCAGATATATGAAATATCCTTTACCCCATGGAGTTTGTGTTAAACCAGGCAGTTAAACTGGGATGATGGAGTGTATGAAAAGTCCTTTATCCCATGGAGTTTTTTGTTAAACTGGGATGATGGAGTGCCTGGAATGTCCTTTATCTCATGGGGCTTCTCCTCTCTTTGCAGCAAGGCAAGCCCTACGTCTTTGACAGGGTGTTACCTCCCAACACAACCCAGGAGCAAGTTTATAACGCCTGTGCCAAGCAGATTGTCAAAGGTAGGCGTTGCCTTTGTTTATTACACTAAATTATTATCATTATAAATTATCACCGTGCCCTCCTCCAGGTGAAAGGATCTTTATCTGTGCCCTCAAGCTGCTGAAACACTGAGTAATGAATATTTGGGTGTCTGAAGGAGAGTTTAGCATCGGGAATTCCAAGTATTTCATTTTTTTTTTTTTTTAAGGGTTTGTCTGTGTGAAAGAAAAGCCAAGCAGAAGAGCTGAAGGAATTGCAGCAGTTTTTTCTGTGTTTTCTCCTCGTTATTCCACACACAAACTTGGTTTTTTTAGGGGCAAAAGGGGTGTTCTTGGTGTTCTTAGTGGAATATCTGTGAAATCCAGTGGGAGGACGGAGTGTGGAAGGTTTGGGAGCTGTTTTGCACGCAGAGATTTTGGCATTTAAAAGGGGAATGAGAACACAGGTACCTCGTGGGAAACCCCCCAGTTCTCAGAGCAAAACCTTCAGAAATTGTGGGAATTTCAGGCTCTTCTCTTGACAATGACTTTTTTGGGGGACACTTAATTAAGCCTCCCTCCCCCAGGGCTGAAACTTGGTGCTGGATGATCCATCCTTGGTGCTTTCCATAAAACTGTGAATATTTGATGGATATTTGGTGGATAAGGATTATTCTCCTTATATTTCCAGGATTATTCCTCCAGTATTTACAGGATTATCTCCCCAACATTTACAAGGTTATTCCCATGATATTTACAAGATCATTCTGGTATTTACAGGATTATTTCCCCAAGATTTACGTGGCTATTTCCCCCAAGATTTTCAGGGCTATTATCCCCTGAAAATTAATTAACCTATTATTAAAATAACCCTATTTTCCAGCTTTATTCCCCCAATATTTACAGGATTATTTCCCCAATATTCACTGGGTTTTTCCTTTGATATTTCCAGGGTTATTCTCCCAATATTTACAGGGTGATTTGCCATATTTTTACATTTTTTTTCTTTGATATTTACAGGGTTATTCCCCTGATATTTTCCAGGATTTTCCCCCCCAAAATTATAGAATTGTTCCGTTGATATTTATGGCTTTATTCCCCCAATATATATAGGATTATGCCCCCCATATTTACAGGATTGTTCCCTCAGTATTTAGGTTTATTCCCCCAATATTTACAGGGTTAATCCCTTGATATTTACAGGATTATTCCCCCAATATTTGCAGTTTTTTTCCTTTGATATTTACAGGATTATTCCCCCAGTTTTTTCTGAGTGATTTTTCTGGTTGTAAATATTGTTGTAGAATTGAGGAGATTAAGGGTGAAAAAAAAAAAAAAAAAAAAAAAAAGGAATACTGGGCTAAAAATGCAGCTGTGGGAATTCATTTGGTTTTTTTTCTCAGGAGAAAAAAATTTGGGGAAAATCTGAGAATCCCTGAGTGGAGAGCTGGGCCAGCAATTGAAAAAAACCACTTAGGCTTATTTTTTATTTTTATTTTCCTGGAAATTACATAAAAAATCCCACCTGATCTTGGTTCAGTGGGTTTTTTAAATCTGATTTTTCCCTCTCCTTCTGGAGTTTTGAACAGGTTTTTTTTTGTTTTGTTTTGGGGTGAAGTGTTTTGTTTTGTTTTGTTTTTTTGAGGGGCTTTTTCTTTCTGGGCTCAGTGCACAGATGGTTTATAAATGAATAAAGGTGGAAAAATCTTCTGACAAAAATAACCTCAAGGCTGAAACCTCTGGCTTGTTTTCACTGCAGGTGATGCAGAAGCTATTTTTTTTTTTAAAGTTTTAATTGGAGGAGGTGTTTTTTGCTAATTGGGAAGGTAAATTGTTTGTCTCTGCTTCCTCCAGCAAAATGCAAATATTGCTGCAAATCTGAGCAGGTTTTTTGAGCAGTTTTCTTACATAACAATTGATTAATCAGGTTAATTTCCCCCTTGGCTATGAGCTCAGCGGGTACCTTGCATTCACCTGGAAAAAATAACTTTTCCCCTTAATTTTTCCTCCCATTATTTCCCCCCTTAATTATCCCCATTATTATTTTTCCCCCCCCATTATTCCCTATTTCCCCCCCATTTTTTTGCCTTTTCACCATTTTCTGTTTTTAATTTCGGTTATATATAGATATATTTAAATTTAACCAAATTCAGCATGAAGGTGAAATATTAGTAATGAACTCCATTGGACCACTACAACTGGATTTCTTCCTCCATTCCAATATTATTTACAATCGATTATTTTAAACTTTGTTTCCTTAAAGCAAGTGTCTGTGTTTCTGCCAGCAGAGGAGGATGTTAATTAATTCAAAATGTTAATTCCAGCAGGGCAGTAATTAAGGCCTCTGACTTTGTCATTCTCTTTGAGTGTAAGATTATTTTTCTGGTTTTTTTCTGATTTATCTTATTTCATCTTCCTTCCTGTCTGGAGCACCTACCTGGGGATGCAAATAAGGAGATTATTTATGTATTTATGTCAATAATATAATTGAAGTATCATAAAATGAACCAATATTTTATTTATGATATAAATAATTATATAATATAGTTATATACCATATTATTTATATAGGTATATTACTATCATAATATGTACAATATAATAGAATAGAAATGGAAATTATTTATATTATAAATAAATATATTGAGAATATATTTATTTATAATATAAATAAATATGAATATATATATTTTAAATATTGATACTATAATACAATTTAATTCATTAAACAACATAATGGATAATATATATAATATATATAATGTAATTTAATTAAATTAATTTTTTTTGCCCGGAAACCTTTATTAATTGAGATCCAGAGGATGGGAACCATCACAAATCCAATTTAAGCCCTCCCAGCCTGCTGGAAGTGGGCATTAACCACTGCAAAGTCAATATTTTGATATCTGAACCCAAAATCGAATTATTCATTCTGCCCTGAGAGAAGCTGATTTTCAAATTCCTCTTCATTTGACTTTTATTTTTTTTTTTTTTTTTGCTTTGCAGACAGGCTGAGAAATTAATGAGGCCATGAACTGTGATACAGAAGTAGAAAATAGAAAGTGAAGTTCATAATAAGGAACCTCTGTGAATTTGTTGGATTTTCTCCAGGGTGCCTCTGGTTTTAAACGCAGCTCAGCTTTTTCTTTCCCGTTTTCCGCAGATATCTGATGTCCAGAGAGATTTTTTCACCCAGGAAAAGGAGAGGGATGCCAAAAATCCTGCAATTCTCTAATTCAGATTTTTATTATTAATTTTCTTTTATTAAAATTAGCTCAATAACTCCTATTTTCTCCTTTTTTTTCTGCACAACTTCCTTTCTAGTTCACCTTCAACCCCGTAAAAAATCCTGAAAATTCAGCTTGAGGCTGCTATGGAAGAGTTTTTAAATTTTATTTTTCTTTCTTCTTGCAGATGTTCTGGAAGGCTACAACGGCACAATCTTTGCTTATGGCCAGACCTCGTCAGGAAAAACCCACACCATGGAGGTACAAGGAGCAAAATTCACATGAAATTCAAGCAGTTTGGCAGGCAGAAGTGAAGTTAAACCACATTTTTCCCAAGGGTTGTGGGTTTTGGGTCAGCCAGAAGGGTTTTCCCATGGCTTTGGGGTTTTTGGGGTCAGCTTGAGGGGTTATCCCATGTTTTGGGGTGGTTTAGGGGGTCACCTAGAAGGGTTTTCCCACAGTTTATGATTTTTTTTGGGTCAGCTAGAAGGGTTTTCCCACAGTTTATGATTTTTTTTGGGTCAGCTAGAAGGGTTTTCCCATGGTTTGGGGTGGTTTTGGGCGTCACCTAGAAGAGTTTTCCTGAGTTTTGAGGTTTTGGTCAGCTAGAAGGGTTTTCTCACAGTTTGGGATTTTTGGGGGGTCAACTGGCAGGGTTTTGCCATGATTTGGGGTGGTTTTGGGCGTCACCTAGAAGGGTTATACCATGGTTTGGGATTTTTTCTGGGTCAGCTAGAAGGGTTTTCCCAGGGTTTGGGTCAGCTAGAAGAGTTTTCTCATGACTTGGGGTGGTTTGGGGGGTCAGCTAGAGGGTTATCCCATGGTTTGGGAGTTTTTGGGGTCAGCTAGAAGGTTTTTCCCAGGGTTTGGGTCAGCTAGAAGGGTTTTTCCATGGTTTTGGGGTTTTTTGGGGGTCAGCTACAAGGGTTATCCCATGGTTTGGGATTTTTTGGGGTCAGCTAGAAGGGTTTTCCCAGGGTTTGGGTTGGTTTTTGGGGCTCAGCTAGAAGATATTCAGATATCCCAGCTGAAATTCCAGGATTTCATCCTGGCACGAGGCTGGCGTGTCCCGGAGCAGCTCAGCCCAGCAAAGCTGGGCTTTGGGGAAGGTCAGACTGAGCTCTGTGGGTTCTGCAGGTTAAAGGACAAGGGGAGCCCCGGGGCCCTGGGCCAATCTGCATTCCTGCAGGGCTCCATCAGTGATGTCTAATTAATCCCATCCTCGTCAGGAGGGGGAAAATCACTGGCTCAGCCCTCCCAGATGGCACAGCCCCGAGTGATCCACCAGCTCGGGGTGTGATTAAATCCAAATGTCTGCAGGGCTGGAGCTGGTGCCTGCACACAGATCTCCTGAAGCCAATTTATATTCCGAATTACAAGGGGCTGGTGAGGGGAATGAGCGTGGAAGAACGGCTGTTTTCCCCCTTTAATAAAGGGAAAAAGCCGTCCTTTCAAAGGCCACATTCAGCTTTAATCCCTCTCTCAGCCGAACATCCTCTTGTAAAGTTGCTAAAGTGCGTTGTGGAAAAGGGGAGGAAAAAAAAAAAAACCCAACCCTAGTCTGAAGTTGAAGGAGTGGTAAATCCTCTTGGTGAAGCTGTTACGGGGGATTTGGTGTGAAATGGGAAATGGGAAACGCTTCACGGTGTTGATGTTGAGCTGCACCAGGACACGGGGCACTAACACAGCCAGGGAAAGGTTTCTGACGGGCTCAGATCTTTCTTTGCCACCTGGAAAGTGAGGTAAAACCTGGAAAATCCCCCCATGGGTGGGTGTGATGGGCTCTGACCCCACAGAGAGCTTGGGCCCCATAAATTGGAGTTACGGTGTCACCGTCCTGAATGAAAGCAGCCCTGCCTCAAGTGGTGCATTTCACCTGTGGAAATCAATGTTTCTATTAAAATCTGAGGCTTTAACGAGCAGAGAACTCTTGGGAGGAGTTTCCCACCAATTTTCCAAACCTTTTCTGTGAGCTTACAGCAGGATCCATGAGGATATTTGTGGTTTCTTTCCATTTTTAATTGCAGCTTTCCAGTCCACCTTTACCTTGTTTTTCCCCCTTTTTTTATGGCCTCTCTCTCTTTCAGTGGGAGATTCCCTGCCCATGGAATGGGATTTTTGAGGTCCCTTCCAACCCAAACCGTTTTGGGATTCCAGAAATGAAAGTGGGGCCCATTTTCCATCCCGTTTTTTTTTTTTTTTTATGATAATCTAAAGAAATTTCTAATTTCTCCTGATTAAAACAGTGACAACTGTGGCTGAGTGTCCCTCACACTTCAGGATTTCTCCTCTGAGCTGGAGGAGCTGTGGAAAGGAAAATACAATTATCATGGGACTTGCTGGGCTCAGAGGAATATTTAATGAAATGCATGAAAATTATTAAGGGATGAGTTCACCTTTAAGCTCACCTTTACTTCGTTCTCCCCTTCCTTTTTATGGCCTCTCTCTCTTTCAGTGGGAGATTGCCTGCCCAAGGAATGGGATGAGCTTTGAGGTCCCTTCCAACCCAAACCATTTCATTTCTAGAAATGAAACTGGGGCCCGTTTCCATCCTCTCTATTTTAATGAAAATCCACAGAAATTTCTAATTTCTCCTGATTAAAACAGTGACAACTGTGGCTGAGTGTCCCTCACACTTCAGGATTTCTCCTCTGAGCTGGAGGAGCTGTGGAAAGGAAAATACAATTATCATGGGGCTTGCTGGGCTGGGGAGAATATTTAATGAAATGCATTTAAAAGTTGTCACTTCCTAAAATTTATTAAGGGATAAGGGCTGCAGCATCCCTGTTTTTGTGGCTGCCTCAGGAATTGTGTGTTCAGTGTAGGCTCAGCTCAGGCTGGATTTGTGCACCCTGAAGGAATCTCAGCAAATCCCTGTTTATCCCAGTTTAGGAAAAGCTCCTTTCCCCTCTCAGGGCAGTTGGTTGCAGGGAGATTTTCCAGGATTTCTTCAGGGAGAAGGGATGAGAGTGAAGCTGCAGCCACTTGTGATGGAGCAAGGGACAGCAAAATCTTGTATATTCAATTTTCATTTATTTTATTGTGTATTCAATTATTTTTTCATTTATTTAATCGCCTTTTTTCACCCCCATTCTCATAGCCTAGAAATCAAACAGGAAAGATTTTTGACTTTTGGAGAAATTTAATGAGATGCTGGGTGAGGTGTAGGCTTTAACTGCTGCAGGAGGTGATACAATTTATGGAATATAAATAAAATATTCACAGTTTAGCTCCAGCTGAGTGCTGCTTTGGAGGGAAGGCAGTCAGCAATGGAGCTGATTTATCCTTTTTTTTATTTTATTTTTTTTTGTTCCTCTCAAGATGTTTCTGTAATTCAGGGATGAGTGCTCTGAGCACAGGCTGTGGGATGGAGGGAGAGGTGATGTCAGCTCTTTGTGTGGAATTGTCTTCATCCCCTGCCTGGCGCAGGGAAATCCACTGTCCTTCCACCAGCTCTGGGGGAATGAGGCAAGGGCTAAAATTTATATTTTAGCCTGTATTTTAGGCCACAAAAATTAAAAATATTATATATTATTTATGTCCTGTTATGATAATATAGAATTGTATATGCTATAATATATAAATATACTATTTTTTAATATTAGATATTTCTTATTATATATTATCTGCTTCATAACAAGATATATTATATATATAAAAATCTACATTTTAGCCTATGTTTTGGGCCAAAATTTTTAATATATTATATGTTATTTATATGTTATTTTTATATAATATGGTATATATAATTGCATAGTACTATAAGATATATTTTAATATTATATATTATTTTTTATCTGCTTCATAACAATCTATTATATATATTATATATAAAAATCTGTATTTTAGACTATATTTAAAGATGCTAAAACCTGAAAAACTGGGGAAACAGGTCAGTGTGACCAACCCCTCACTGGCAAACACACATAATAATAAAACCCACATATAATAATAATAATAATAATAATAACATAGTAATAAAACACACAATCATGTGTGTGACTTTCTTCTATTTTACTAAAAAAAAAAAGGAAAAAAAAAGAAAAAAGTTTTTAATAATTTTTATCAATTACAGGTCAAATCTGACCACCCGTGATGAGGATTGTGTGCTCATGTGCTACGTTTTTCAAAAAGAATAAGAATTCCCTATCGCTGTTTGGAGTGAGAATATTTTTTTTTTTGTGCTGGCCTGGGCAGTTTTAATTGGACAAAGATTTATTCCAGAGGCGTGTCAGGGATTCCAGACACCTTGTTCTGATGGAATTGTCCACTGCTGGCTCGTTATTTCATATTTAAGCAGTCCCACGAAACTTTTAGAAAGAGAAATTCACTGTAAGCTGGAGTCAGAGAAGGACTTGACTCCAGCTTGACCTTGACAAATTTCCTGATCCTGTTTTGGTGGCGTGGCCTCTCCCAGATGGGCCAACAGGAGCAAGGCAGGGCAAGGAGCCACACGGGGAATTTGGGATGAGTTAATACTCAGTTCCTACAAGGAAAAAGAGAAAGTAGTTGTGCAAATTAATATGGAAAATAGTATTAAAATTTTATTAAAATTATTAAAATGGAGGAGTTTTGAGTTCCCTGGAGCCAGGCCAGGCGGGCTCGGATTTGGAATATTTTCCTGGAATCCCCAAATCCCCTTATCCCAGATCTTCCCTCAGCCCAGTGGGAAGGAGGAACAGGATGTTTTAATGCCTCTTGTCACAGATTCCCCAAATCCTGGTTGAACAGGGAGAACCAGGCTGGGAGCTGGGTGTTTGTCGTGTTTATCCCTCAGGGGGGACATGGGAGAGGAGCTGACAGGACAACAGGATGCTCCATGGGGTGAGGAATTCCAGGGTGTTCAGTTGGTTCTGTCACCTTTTCTGGGCACCAACATCAAGTTAATCCCCTCCTAGAGCAATAAACCTTCACAGGGATCTGTCCTGGTTTGGGAAGTGTCTGCCAGGGAAAGCCAGAGCTTCCCTTGGAATGGAGAATGTAAACCCCTCCCTCCAAATGATTGTAATTCTGGAATTAAAGGGGCTTTCAGGCAAAAGATTTGGGAATAGGAGTAACAGTTCTTTACTAGGAATAGTAAAAATACAAATGTAGTAGTACAAAAAAAGCAAAGAAACAAAAAAAAGAAAAGCCCTGGAAGAGTCAGAACACACCTGAGCCCTGTTGGTCATGGTGTTGGTGTCAGTCCAGATAAACCCTCCAGCAGTGCCAGATGTGGTTCTGGTGGAGCAGAGATGATCCTGGAGAAGCTCCAGTGGTACTGAGCTGGGGCTGGTCTCCTCTGGGAACCCAGATAAACCCTCCAGCAGTGCCAGATGTGGTTCTGCTGGAGCAGAGATGATCCTGGAGAAGCTCCAGTGGTGCTGAGCTGGGTCTGGTCTCCTCTGGGAATCCAGTGCAGAGGCTGTGCTGGAGTTCTGAATCCCAGGGGTGATCCAGGGGGAATGCTGGGCTCCTCCCCCTGGGTGGAGCCTCTCCCAATGGGATGATGGAATTGTCTCAGCCCTGCAGTGAGCCTGGATGGCCCATGAACAGCAGATATCCCTGCAGGGAGGGTGGGTCCTGGAAGGGATAAAGAACCCTGTCCCACCTGGTTTAACAGCTGCCCATTAACAGAGGATCCCCCTGGAGTTATCAAGGATGGATCAGGAAAGAGATAAAGAAAAGACCTCCCCAGCTGGTTTCAACAGATGGTAACAGAATTCATATCTTGGTTACATCTTGCATTGCAACCCAGGACAGAACCCTCTGGAAGCGCAAAGTTGGGATAAATCTCCCTCCTGTCCTCTCCCTGAGGAAGGATTTTCCTGGGTTTTGTGTCCGCAGGGGAAGCTGCACGACCCTCAGCTGATGGGAATCATCCCCAGAATTGCACACGACATCTTTGATCACATCTACTCCATGGATGAGAACCTGGAGTTCCACATCAAGGTAAACCCGGAGTGACACGTTATGTAACGGGCTGGGGGGAAGGAAGTCCAGGGAAATCTGCCTTGGAATGTTCTGGGGGTTGGGTTTTGTCCCTCCATCCCTTATTACAATGCAAATTCCAGTATTTATTACTGATGATACTTGCTGGAAATCACCTCATGCAGCGTCTGGAATTTTTTTCTGGAGTGTGTGTCTGGCTCGGGTTTGCTGGAACCACCCTCTGGGCAAGAAAATACTGATTTACTACAATTCCTCCAGAGATTGGACCCTGCTGGTTCTGACCATAAATTTTCCCTAAGGGCATTTGGGAAAATGCTGCCATCAAAGATGGGGGATTGAGAGTGGGGAAGGGTTGGGCAATCCATGGAAAGATGTTTAGAAGTGATTTTGGAATTCCTGGTGTGCTTCTCTTAGAAAAATTAATATCACTTAGAAGTGGTTTTTGAATTCCTGGGCTCCTTCTGATGGTGTTTTTCCATGTGCTTTCCTTGATCCCAGCCATGTGATCTCCCAAATGCTTGGGAGTGACCTTTCATTCCCACTGCCCATCCGAGGTCCTGGGGAGCTCTCAGCTGTGGGGGGCTCTGCTCCATCTGGCAGAGCCGGGCTCAGGCTGCAGCTCCTTTCCAAGCAGACATCAGTAACACAGCCATGGACTGCAGGGAAAAGGAGTTTTCTGTGTCATCCCTGCCCCAAAACTAAACCAGACCCAAATCCTTCAGTAGCTGAGCACAGGTGGATGTGAGGCCACTGTCCCTTCTGCTGCTGCTCGCTGAGAGTGCAGCTCTCTGTCCTCCTGAAAGTCAGAGATAAGTGACTTTTTAGTGCTGTTTGCATTAAATCCCTTGAAGTGCTCCCCGGGGGGAATATCTGTGTATTTATTTTAATCACCTTGTACCTCTGAAGCAGCTTCTGGAAGGGGCTCAGTTGTGTATTGGGAATAAAGTAGAGAGAAAAAACACACCACAAAATAAATCATGAGATACTTCCAGAGACCTTAGGTTGTAAAACGTGGAGAGCCCCCTCTGAATTTCCACCCTGGTTCCCTCCCCTCCTCTGCAAAGCTTTCCCCACACCAGCCCTTGGGGACCAGCAGATGGGGAGCCCCAGCTGGAGGAAATTCCTGGCCTGTCACCTTGTCAATCCCGGAATTGTTCCAATGGTTTCCCACCAGAGCTGATGAATCTCTCCCAGAAAAGCTGCTGGACAGGAGGAGCTGTCAGGGAGAGAAATGTTCTGTCAGCAGCAGCCAGGGTTTAACCAAACTGTCACACTCTTCTAATAACAGACCCAGCGCTGAAAATTAATGTGTTTTTTTTTTTTTCCCCCCTCTCCCTCTCTAATAGGGATCCATTTGGAATTTGGTCAGTCCTCTGTAGGAGTGTTGGTTTTCTGGGCTGTTGGAATCAGCTGCTCCAAAGGAGGGCTTTAAACAAAGGAGTAAAGACAAAAAAAGCAAAATGTGTCTGTATTTAACAGCAGTTTTACCTGGAAAGTTCAGCTCGTCTGTGTAAAAAGACCAGATATTATTTTTCAGATGGGAGAAAATGAGGCTTTATTAAACACCAGTTTATTGATACCTAGAATGCAGTCGTGTGGTATTCCAGCTAAATAATCTGGACAAACCTTAATTAGGGAAGGGTTAGCCCCTACTCCCCTCACATATTTCTGTTTCCTTCTGTGAGTCAAATCCCCTTTTATTAAGAAACTCATTCATTCAATCATTCTCCTTCTCCCTATTTTTTTTTTCCTGAGGACAATCGTCTCTCTTTGTTACAGAAAAGCTCATTTTCATTTCCTTCTTTGGATTTGATTCAAGGCAGAACAGTCACATGTGCTTCATTTAAAAGTTTAATTTAATATATATTGCTGAGGCTCATGGAAATTGAATGGAAAGGATGCTCTCTGTTTGTTTTTGGGGGGGTGAAAATCAATGTACAATTTTTACAATCCTCAAGGCTGAGCCTTCTCACGATGCAGCTGCACAGATTTGACAGCAGCTGGATTGGTTGGGTTCAGTTCAATATTTTTTGTCAATTTTGCCCATGTTACCAAAAAGAAAAAAAAAAAAAA
Source organism: Sylvia atricapilla (assembly GCF_009819655.1). Taxonomy (NCBI): domain Eukaryota; kingdom Metazoa; phylum Chordata; class Aves; order Passeriformes; family Sylviidae; genus Sylvia; species Sylvia atricapilla. The sequence continues at coordinate 36,599,703 of NC_089146.1, forward strand.
AGAAGAAGATAAGGTTTCCCTGCAGGTTTTTTTTTTTTTTTTTTTTTTTTTTTTGTTATGTGTGTGTGTGCACTTTCCTGATGAATCATTGATAAATGGAGGAAGATCAATGGCTTGTAAATCACTCAAGGTACAAATGTGTTCCCCTGAAAGATGGAATTCAAACTGTGTGGGAGGTGGGGTTTTATTTTTAGTTTGATGTCTTGACAGGGATGGAAACACAGAGAGAGCAAGACACATTTTAAATCAGCAACGTTTAAATCTGTGATGTTTGTGATTATTTAATTAGGTTTCCTACTTCGAGATATATTTGGACAAAATAAGGGACCTGCTTGATGGTAAGTTCTGCTTTTCTGACGTGACTGAGCTCCTTGGCTTCATCCAGAGCTGTGAGCCAAAGCCCAAGGGGAAACAGGGACTTTATCTGGGAGGGGATTCGATGGAAACTGGAGGATTTCTGCAGTTTCAATCATCTGATCCGTGTGCTGTGCATCTGCCCCTGCAGAGCACGAGCTGGGTTCTGAATCAGAGGGTGCTGAGGATCTCACAGCCTCCTTGGCAATGGGTGTTCCTCCAGGAAAACTGAATTAAAAATGCAGGGAGTGCTTCAGAATTATTTTCCCTTGCTGGTGGGGAGGATCTGCTTCTTTCACAGCTCGTGTCTCTGCCTCTGCGTGTTGTGTGTTAATAAAAGTGGATTTTGTTCATCAGTGTAAGGACAGAGCTGCCTGTAAATGTAGGAATGTCAGTGAATGTGGCTCTGAGCTGTTCTGAATTCCAGCCTGCTCTCCTGTCTCCTCTGCTTTGCCAAAACCCCGCTTAGTCTGGGTTTATTTAATTCAGCCAGGCAATAAACAAAAGCTTTCGTGCCCTAAAGTGAAATTCAAATGAACGGGTACAAGACTGGCAGAGCAGGAACCAATTTTTATGTGTCAGAAATGCTGGAGGTTGGATGGGGAATGACTGCAGACCTCATTTACAAATTGCCATCCCCAAAATGTGTCTGTCATGTCTGGAGCTGACATTTGTTCATTAGCTCTGGAATATTCCTAATGATCTCCACGTCTTCCTGCAGTGTCAAAGACAAACCTCGCCGTACATGAAGATAAAAACAGAGTTCCCTATGTTAAGGTAAAAGAATCATTCAGCCCTCAGCTTTTCATTCTTTCCCCACAAAGGCATCTCTTTACACGTTTCCATTTGCACCCAGCGTGTTTTGCTGAAATGATTCCACTCCTGTTTGAAGCCTCGAGTGTTCAGGTTGTATTGGTTCCTGGGTTTAAACAAGTTTCCTGAAATATTAATGGGCTCGAATCGTGTTTGTCTTATTTCCCTGACTTTGAACATTGCCATTTTGTTAGGATGCTGTTAAATTTTAAGCATTCACATTCCCCTTTCATGTCAGATATGAAAGAGAACAACTTGAGGAATTTTGCTCTCTAATATTTCGCTGCGTGGATGCTGTAATGTCGCAGTGGTTCAGGACAGATTGGGTGGGCTGGGAATTTGTTTTATGACTTTTTGGACCCTCACTCGACTGCAATATGCTTGATACGAACATATGTGAGCCTAAATAAGGTGTATATAATGTTTTTTCTGTTTATTCTCAGCTTGAGGAGCAAAAAGAAATCGATAACGTAATTTATTCAGTAATATTGCATTGAGAGAGAAGGACATGGCACTTTGTCCTGTAGTTTGAGGGAGAAAAATTCACTTGGGTGTGAAATCTAACCCAAATTGGGAATAGATGTTGTATCATCCCATGTTTTCTGTGGGAAACTTCATGCTGTGGGTCTGGATTTCAGTGAGCCTTTAATCCTGTGGATAAAAACATTGGCTCCAACGTTTCCCTTGGAAGTCACCCCAAAGCGGCTCTGGCTCCATTGCCTCCCCAACCACCCTGTGGGAGGTTGATGTGGGTCTTCTCCTAATTATTTTCTTCATTAGTGCTAAACGAACATCCCTGATCCCCATTTGCCTGTCCCCAGGGTTGTACAGAAAGATTTGTGTCCAGTCCTGAGGAAGTTCTGGATGTCATCGACGAAGGCAAAGCCAACCGGCACGTGGCCGTGACAAGTGAGTGTCCCCGGGATTCCCGGGAATTCTCTCTCCAGGGGCTGCTGGTGCTTCCAGGGGGTTTATTGAGCCCTCCTGTCCCCACCCCGGGTTCCTTTGTGGATGATTCCATGCTGCTGGAATCACAACACTTTCAGTTAACGGAGTGTGGTTTTGTGCGGAGGCTCCGCCGAATTTCGCCGCTGAACTCGGGATTTAAAGCCCGGCATTAAACGGAATTTCTCTGTCAAACATCCCAGCAGGGCTTGGTGCTGGGAGTGGAGATATTTGGGAATGACAAAGAGCTGGAATGATGTAGTTACATTTTCCTTTGGGCTGTAAATCCCTGGTCAAACAGCAGCCACAGAGCGCAGGGCAGATTTCAACCTCTGCCTGTTTATCCCAGCAAAGCGCTGCCTTGGGTTGGCTTCCCAAATCTTCAGGAATCAAACCCCACAATAATCCAAACTTGTCGCTGCTGTGTTGCATGAATGGGGATAAAAGAACCTCTTCCCAAATTTATACTGGGGGATGTCCCTGATACAAGCAGTGGGTTTGGCAGAACCTCAGTTTATAAAATAAAACACATAAAATATATACTATAAACAATTCATTATATATGAAATATCGATACAATATACTATATGTATTTTATATATGATATAGAAAATATTATCTATGTATATAATATAAAAATATTGCTTGTGGGATGGTTATTTTGGATATATTTAGGGGCTTTTTATGTGTTTTTATTTTTAATTTTAATTGAATTTGGTTTCTTTTGATGCCCTGGGTAACTCCTTTGTGTTCTCTCTCTCTGCCTTCTTGCTTTGGTAAATATTACATTGCTTTTTTGACATCATACTGGTGCAAATTTATTCTGAGTGGCATTTCCTCCTGCTGTTTCTGCTGTTTTCTTTAACAAAATTCCCAAATGCACCTTTTGCCTGTTGCTTTTGGTGCTCACAGAGAAGTTTTGATAAATGGATTTTACTGGGTTGAAATGGCAAGGAGAAAATTGGGAAAAAAACCCAAACAACCCTGATTTTGGAGATAAAGAGAATTCAGATAAATATAAATATTGATGGGAAAGGGTGTGAGATTATGGTAACAGAGAAAATGGAGAAAACAGATGAGAAAGTGGTTTCTTGATCCTTAGTATTTTCTTTTTGCTGCTTTATGAAATTCCAGCATTACATGGTTATAATCCAAATATTATAACCATAAAACTGTGGTTGTGTCTTACCTGTGACCTGGGCAAAGGGGGATTTTTTTACCTGCACAAGCAATAAAAATGTGAAATTTGAATTTAAATAACGTGGTTTGGATGAAAACTTCTGCTAAATATGAGATCCCCTCCCGGAGTTACACCGAGACCTGCCCAGCTTCTCTGGGATTTTTGGGAATTTGGAATTTGGGAATTTGGTGGCAGCAGCTCCGATGGGATTTGGGAATTCCTTGCCAGTTGGAAAGGCATTTTAACAAAAGCTGTGCCCTGTGATTTCAGATATGAACGAGCACAGCTCGAGGAGCCACAGCATCTTCCTCATCAACATCAAGCAGGAGAATGTGGAAACGGAGAAGAAACTCAGTGGGAAGCTTTACCTGGTGGATTTGGCTGGCAGTGAGAAGGTAAATCCTCCTTTTTTTCCTCCCACTGGGATCCCACAGTGAGGCTCTGAGGGTGTCTCACCTTAAATTACCATTAATGAGGCTGTTTAATTTAATTTTTCTTTCAATGTGGGATGGAGAAAAGGAGCAGGTCAGAATTATTGGCATGAAAGGCAATCCCCCCCAAATCTGCACTGATAAAGGAGTGAGTTGAACCGGTGTATTTTTACAAACCTTCACAATTGCACTCGTGTAGCTGGAAAAAAGGAATGTAATTTTGGTATAATTTATCAAATCAGGCATATTTTAACTTGCAGATATATTGCATTGTCCTGTTTCTAGGGGTTTTTTTTTGTAATTATTTCATGTATTAAATGAATGGAACAGCAGCAGTTAATGCAGTTTTCAAGTCTACCTCCCAAAATCTGCACTTGTAATGGAGTGAGTTGAAACCAGTGTATTTTTCACAGGCCTTCACACTTAGAGCTGTGTAACTGAAAAAAAAGGAATACAATTTTGATATAATTTATCAAATTAGGCATATTTTAGCTTGCTTGTATTGTCATGTCCTGTTTCTAGGGGATTTTTTTTGTAATTATTTTGCAGTTAATGCAGTATTCAAGTCCCTGAATCTTGACTCTGGTGACGATTTCTGCTTTCCAATGTAGAAAAATAATCCCCAGAAAGTCACTTTTGTCTGTTTACCAAAAGAGTAATGGTTTAGAACGGTGCTGCAATGCAAAAATGTTTCCCAGTTCTCCTCCTGATGTCTTCTGGAGTGTTCAAAATCAGCTTTATTGGGATTTTGGGTCGCTCATTGATAACCCATGAGTACAATGCAGAGGTGATTTGTCAGAGTAATTAATTATGTTAATGTCTAGGATGGCATAGAGATGTTAAATTAAAAGCTCCTAACGATGTTTACAAAATGAGGGCCTGCTCAGGCACTCCTCTCCTCTGAAAAATCCACTTTTGTGGTTTGTTATGTCTGGGCAGGGCACAGAAAACCTGAAATAGGGATTTCTTGGGTTGGTTGTCTTCTTCAGAGGCACAACTGCTTTTCCTTCATGTCATGGGGCATTTTTAGGTTCTCACCTAAAAGTACAGACACTTGTAATCTAGAGAGAAACAAACGGATTTATCCCATATTTGGATGCTTTAGGAAATCCAAATTTTGTTTTCTTTGTGTAGCAGCAGAAAGGAAAAAACACCAGCAAGTTAGGAGTGTGTAAAATAGAATTTAGCAGTTGTAGAACACAATACCTTTGTCTTGGTGTGATCCACCACGTGACATTTTTGACCTGCCAAAGGAGGAAAGTCGCCATGAAGAAAATCTATGATTTTTTTTTATATTTTTGGTCCATGCCAGCAAAATATAAAGGCAAGGTGCTTATTTTGGGGCCACTGTGGAGCTCCTTGAGAGCTTGGCCTTGGAAGTGGTTCCCAAATGTCCTCAGGTGAGCACAAACTTCTCCCTGAATAAAACTCGGGACAACTTGCAGCTGGAGTGGAAGAAAAGTGGAATTATTACAGGCATGAGCTAACAAAAAAAAAACGTTATAAAAGCCGAGATAAAAATCTGATATGAAAAGATGATGTGAAATTCTGGGCTCTGCTCCTCCAGGAGCATCTTTAGGCTCAGCTCTGCGGGGCTGGAGCTCTGTGTGCTGCCAGCAGAGCCTGACTCTTGCCTGCTCTCTTTGGCAGGTCAGCAAAACTGGAGCAGAGGGGGCTGTCCTGGATGAAGCTAAAAATATCAATAAGTCTTTGTCTGCTCTGGGCAATGTGATCTCGGCCTTGGCAGAGGGAACTGTAAGTAATCCTGGCTGTGGGGGTGAGCAGGGGCTTGTTATTTATCTGTTCCTTTGCCATCCGCTGGGGAAAATAAAAGAGAGTAAAAGGAGATAACGTTTCAGCTGTGGAGGGAGGAAATATTGTGGCTGGGCAGCCACAAAGCTGCTGTGAGAGAAGGAATTAACTCTCAGTGTTGTCACCGGAGCAGTTGGCAAGTCTTGGCAAAACCAGAACAAACGGTGTCACCGTGGACTCGCCTCCTGTCTCCTCGCACTGGTTAAAAGAATTGTCCTTGTGTTGTTTGGATTAGAAAACCCACGTTCCCTACCGAGACAGCAAAATGACCCGGATCCTCCAGGATTCCCTGGGCGGGAACTGCAGGACCACCATCGTCATCTGCTGCTCCCCGTCCGTCTTCAACGAGGCAGAGACCAAATCCACCCTGATGTTTGGCCAGAGGTGAGTGTCCCTCGATGTGAAAAGAGCCACACTCACCCCTCAGGATGTGAGATGAGAAAGAAGGAGCTTTATTTTTGGGTTTGGGGTTTAAATAGGATTTGGGCTTTGACCAGTGATTGAGGGATGAGGTTAACACCTCTCCAAGCCCACTGGTCAGACCAGAAGTTCATCAGTTTGTCTCTCCCCATGGAAAGGAATGTGTAGGACACGAAAGAAAGGCTCCAAATATTTCAGAAGGCAAAGAGCATAGAAAAAAAAGCTTTTATTGTCTAATTCTCATTACCTTTACAAGGTGTTCCCATCCAGACTTACCATGGTTGGTGAACAGGAACAACACCTCTCTAATGCCCCTGGTTAAACAGCAGAACACCACCTGCAGAAGGATTGTTTTGAGAAAGGAGAGTTGTCTGCCAAGATGGTTTTGAGAAGAAGCTTTTCTTGAGAATTTTTTTTTTTCCCTTGGGAAAAAGTTAGCAGCTGCCAGCAGGTTAAAAACCTCTCAGACCCAGAAATATCAGGCTCACGCTGTGGTTCCTGGAGTTGTCCAAAAACTGGAGAGTTTCAGGGAGTTGTGTCTTTATTCCCCAAATAAAATTGATTTTAATATTGGTCAGCAGCTGCCCTGCCTGGGAGCAGAGTGGGGTTGATGAGTGGGGAAGGATTGGGCAATCCATGAGAAGACGTTTAGAAGGAATTTTTGAATTTTCGATTTTCCTGCAAGAAGTACAAAGTGTTCTCTTAATTCCTGGAAATTTTATGGGGAAGATAAAGCCACTGGGCAGTTTTCTGTGGAAAAATTCAGTTTTGCTTTATCTAAGTGTGGTGTTGATGCTTTTGAGAGGTGTCTTCTCCTTGAATTCCACCTCAGGGATCATTGCTATGGTTGTAAAAATATCTTTTAAAATCAGGAAAATTAAGAAGTGTGGACTTTGTAATATTGACAGCTTTGAGAACCTGCCCTGGTAGCCCATGGAGGATTGGACAATTTAGGAACAAAAATAATGGAAGGATGCAGAAAGAGCATTTCCCTTCCATGTGTGTTTATTTATGAGATGCATTGGGAAAGTTTGCAGAAATAGGTCAGGCTCATTATGTAATTACTGCTTTTGTGGTAATTGGGGAGAACTCGGATCCTTTGGAAAATTACTCATTTGGTTTGATTTGTGTAGTAGCAGAAAGGAAAAATACTGGCAAGTTAGGAGGGTTTGAAAGGGCTGAACAGTTCGAGGATAAGCCTTTGTTTGAAATTGGGTTGTCTTCCACCACATGGAGTTTCAGGACTGCAAAAAGAGGCAGCGGCCATGAACAAAATCAGGGTAAAGAGTTGCTTTGGAAGGGTTTTTTTATCCCCCATTGTGAGCTGAACATGATTTTCAGCTATTGGAGATGCAAACTTCTGATCATATCATGTACTGAGCAAAAAAAAAAAACCAAAACACATCCAGAGATGCAGGAATTAAATAAAGAGCATGAACAACTCTGAACTCCAGCTCCAAGTTCAGTTTCAGTTTACACTACTCCTGGTTCCATTCCTCTTTCCAGTAACCAGTAAAATTTGCCTTTCTCTTTGGGGCAAAGCAGTTTTCTGACTGACTCTGCACATCCTGCTTAAACATTCAGCATTTTCCTGGGAGGAGGAACGTTTTGGGGGTGACCCTCATGGAGGACCAGTGCAAGAACTGGGAGAACAGGGAAATATTTGTGAGGAGTTCCTCATGGACAGCACTGAACGGTCAGGAAGGGAATAACTTGTATTTCCCTGGCTGTTGGAATTTGGGCACTGAGAATTTCTGTGCCCACAGGCACTGACCCCCAGCAAACACTGCAGTGACCTGAGCCCGTGGGAAAGGCTCCAAAATGGAGTGACAGCCCTGGGATTGTGGGTGTGGGGTTTGGACAGAAGTGTGGGATAGCACAGGGTGCAAAACTGAGAGTTTAAGGGTTTAGAATACAGTGATATAGATATAAAGCAATATGGGGGTTTTTAGATGAGGCTGAGTCCTTCTTTTTCACCTTCTCGATGGGTCTGGGTGGGATTTTGGAATTGGGTAGAAAAATCCGCATTGTGGGCCAGGGGTGGTTGGTTATTGGGTTAAAAATAAAAATAATTCAGGTGTCATTTCTTAATTGGACAGTTTGTGCTTAAAAGGCCTTGTAAAGAGATAGAGCCATTTTTTTCACTTTGTTAGCCAGAACTCGCAGCTTCTAGGACTGTGACATAGATAAGAATTAACAAACACCTGAGTCCAAACACAAATATCCATCTCTTGAGCATTTAACCCCGGCTCTAACAGCACAAAAGAAGATAAAAACCCCACACCTGGGTGCTCTGTGCAGAGCAGCCCGCAGACTACCCACGCTCAAAGTTCCCTGGCAGGATTTGGGGTGGGAATGCTGCTGTCTCACCGGGATTCTTTTCCAGGCTCTTGGGTTGTTGTGTCTCATTTTTGTGATGTGACACAGCTCAGGACCTCGGCAGCACTGAGGGGAAGGTCTGTGACTCCTGGCTGATCGCTGATTCCTCCATTTCTCCTGGGAAAAGGAAGAGTTATGTCGCCATTAAAATAAATGTCAGGAATCAAATCCATCTTCAGAGGAGCTCTTGTACCAATCAAACTGCACAAGTGCTCCTCTGATAGTAGTGAATCAGCTTTTTTTCTTGTTCTACTCCATCTTCTCTTGTGTTTTTATCTCATTTTTTTTTAATTTAGTTGTCAGTAAGGGCTTCATCCATCATCAGGAGACTCTTCCTGGTGTGGTGGGTTTGTTTTTTCCCTGGTACAGTGAAATGGGTGGAAACTTGAGCTGTGCTTTTAGCAGAGACAAAGTGTAAACCCTGACCAATAGGAATTATTTTAAAAGCAGGGGGTTATTTAAAAAAAAAAAACCAAAAACTTTTAGGGTAATGAAATTTGCCACAGAGTGCAAATCACCGGGGCTTTATAAACTGCTGTGGGGTTTATCTGTTGTTCTTTTCCTCATCCTCTGCTTTATTCAACAACACTGGAGGCATTTGAAGGGACTCAGTGTCTGAGCAGTCAAGGGCGAAGATCTGAGGCTTTCTTAATTCACAGTGATGGGTTTGGTTTCCCTGCTCAGTGTGGATTTGCTGGAGTAGGTGCTGGGCATTGTTTTCTGCTGGCTTTGCATTTCCTGGCACAGTTGTTTGGGTTGGGTTGGAGCTGAGCACTTTCACAGTGATGAAGTGGTGGTGGGTGTTGGGAGGGTTGAAATTTGGGATGTTTTTGCCAAGGGAGGCAGGAACTCCTGACCTTGGCTCCAGAGGCTCTGGCAGGAGCTTTCCCTTTCCCCTTTTCCCCCTTCCTTCCCTTTCCCCCTTCCTTCCCTTTCCCCCTTCCTTCCCTTTCCCCCTTCCTTCCCTTTCCCCCTTCCTTCCCTTTCCCCCTTCCTTCCCTTTCCCCCTTCCTTCCCTTTCCCCCTTTTCTTTCCCCCTTTTCTTTCCCCCTTTTCTTTCCCCCTTCTTTCCCCCTTTTCTTTCCCCCTTCCTTTCCCCCCTTTCCTTTCCCCCTTTCCTTTCCCTCCCCCCCTTTCCTTTCCCCCTTTCCTTTCCCCCTCCTTCCTTCCCCTTTCCTTCCCCCCTTTCCTTTCCCCCTTTCCTTTCCCCCCCCTTTCCTTTCCCCTTTTCCTTTCCCCCTTTCCTTTCCCCCTTTCCTTTCCCCTTTTTTCCTTTTTTCCCCCTTTCCTTTCCCCCCCTTCTTTCCCCCTTTTCCCCCTTTCCCTTCCCCCTTTTCCCCCTTTCCCTTCCCCCTTTCCCTTTCCTTTCCCCCTTTTCTTTCCCCCTTTCCCCCCTTTCCCTTTTCTTTCCCCCTTTCCCCCTTTCCCCCCTTTCCCTTTTCTTTCCCCCTTTCCCCTCTTTCCCTTTCCTTCCTTCCCTCTCTTCCTCCTCTCCCCCACTTCGGACACTCCCAGGGATGGGGAAAAATCCCCAATCCCTTTTCCCACTCCCCAGAGCTGCAGTGGGACAGGAAGCCCACAGCAGCTGACCCGGGTTGTGCCGTGCAGGGCCAAGACCATCAAGAACACGGTGTCTGTGAACCTGGAGCTGACAGCAGAGGAGTGGAAGAAGAAATACGAGAAGGAGAAGGACAAAAACAAGAGTCTGAAGAACGTCATCCAGCACCTGGAGCTGGAGCTGAACAGGTGGAGGAATGGTAGGTGCCAAAAAAATTGGGGAGCTGGATGTGTCTGTGCTGAGACCTTGCCCGAAATCACAGTTTTAATTAATTGTGTCTGACCACCAAGTCCAAACTCACATCGTCACTCAGGCTTTGTAATAATAATAATGAGAGGGGAAGAAGCAAAAGCCAGGCAAAGCAGCAGCCATTTGTAGGAGGAAACAGTGAAAATGCCAAAATTGGGGATTTCAGGGTGAGGAACGCAGGAGGCGTCACTGATGTTAATATTAAATTAAAATTGTTAATGATAGTAATAAAAAAAGGGAAAAATGTCATTATATTTGTTATTTTTTTTTTAATAACTCTGCTCCTCAGGCATGAGCATCCTTGTGGTTTAAGGTAATTGGACCTTGAGTTTGGGGATTTTTTTTATAATTGAATTTCACATTAGAATAATTAGTCCTTTAGTGCAATGACGGGGAGTGGCACCTGCTTAGAAAATCACCATTTGTCTGCGGTTGTGGCTTCTAAATGAAATTTTTGTTGGGAACAGCCAATTTTCTGATGAGAAACGTGGGGAATTGCTGTTCAGGGCGGGTTGTTACATCAGCTGTAGGGTGGTGCAGGAGGCAGAGGATGGATAAACACAAATGCAAGAGTTTTTCTTGAATAGTTCTAAATTAAATTAAAAACTTAATTTAATTTGGAATGCTGGCAAATAATTTTAGCAAACCAGCCTTAGTTCGAATTGCTTATTTCACATTTTAAAAGTCAACCCCCAGCCTCCAAACCAACTAAAAAAATCCAGCCAAAGCCCATTTTTTTTTTTAATAAAAAGCCTGGATGGATCCTTTTTGTTTAAACCTCCTCAACCCCTCCCTCAGTGCTGCTTTTCCATCAGTGTTACCCAGCAAGGCTTTCAAAAGATTATTGATTTCTTGTCTGACCTTCTGCAATCCCATCCTCTGCAAGGATGGAGGTTTGTGACAAAGGGAGCTGTCACAGCAATCACATCTGGGATAATATTCCAGGAATGAGGGATTTATTCTACAGAAGAAAAGGGAAGAAGGAAATGGCTGAGCTCAGCTCTCACTGAGGATTTCAGCTCTCAATTTTTAATTTTTTTTTTTAAATTTTTTTTCTGTGTTTTCCAGGCAGGAGATTCTCATCCTCTCATCAATGAATGAGAAATTAAACATTCTTTTTGGGAAGCTGCTGAGGAGCATTTTTTTTTTTTTTGGTGTGAATTCTAACCAAACCCACCTTTCCTTCTCTGCTCCGGTGAAACCCAGCAGCGAAAAATCAATTCACATTTCCCTCATGAATAATATAAAATACCATCAGGCCTTCAGAAATAGGGCAGAAAATATTTGGAGGGAAGTACCTCGGTAGAGGTGATGCTGCTTGATTTCAAATTCCACTTTTTCGTGCTTTAAGCTGGGGGGAAAAATGAAATCATCTGCTTAGTTGGTTGTGTTTTTTTGTTTTTCTTCTTGTCCTTTTTGTTTTGCTTTGAGGCTTTGGGGTTTGCTAGATTGGTCCTGTTCCCCTGGCAGTGAGATAAACTGGCAAGAGGAATGGCTGGTAAAGCTTTCAGGAGCTCAAATATTGGAATTTTTTTCCTGGAAAAAGGAAAAAAAATAAACCTGTAACCTTTCCCACCCCCTGAACAACATGTGCAGCATCCAGGGGCTCCTTCCCTTGAGCTGCTCCTGAAGGAAATATTCCTCAGGGATTTTGTAGGAAATGTGTCTGCAGTGCACAGGCAACCTCTGGAATTTGATGTTTGGGCTGGAATTTGCAAGGCAAAAGTTAAATATTGTTTTAAACACTGTGCTGGGGCTCTCCTGCTCCATCCTGGAGCTGGAAATCCCTGGAGGAAGGGATATTTAAATTCCAGCAGATTTTAGGCTGGAATTGGAGGGGATTCCCTCTTTTTTTACACCTCTGTTAATCCATGGAGCCAATCCTGACTCTCAAGGGAGTGAAAGCAGAGCCAGGAGTCCTGTGCTTTTCTGCTGGTTTTTCAGGGATCATTGGGGTTGGAAAAGACCTCCCAAGTCCCATGGAGTTTGCATTTCCATGGGATCATCACCCTCACTGGGATGACCACCTCCTTCCCACACCTTTTCCTGGTCATTTGGATCCCTGGAAGTGGCACAAAACCACAACCCCCTTTTTCTTGCCC